>NC_139590.1:17950778-18238278 GCF_946808225.1 Silurus aristotelis | reverse complement strand
CGGTATGGTGTGGTATAAACTGCACTGTGCTGTCAAGTCCAGAGATTAAAGTGTCATAGTGCAAAATGAAAATTGTGCAGAAAAAGTGTGAAGATGGAGAGAGAGGACCAGTTCCAGATCCTGGGTGTTTCCTGGTTTAAACTCTAAAAGGCATGCGGGAAGAAGCTCCTCCTCATTCTCTCTATGCTCGTTTTCAAGGAGCGGAAGCGTTTCCCTGAACGCAACAAAGAAAAGAGTCCATTGTTGGGATGGCTGAGGTCCTTCACAGTCTTTCTGGCCCTGGTCCGGCACCGTGTGCTGTAGATGTCCTGCTCCGTGTGAATAGTACGTTCAGCTGAATGCACCTCTGGAGGGTTCGCCTGTCCTGCATGATGCTGTTCCCGAACCAGGAAGTGATGCTACCCGTCAGAACGCTCTCAATGGTGCAGGTGTAGAAAGTCTTTAGAACCTGAGAGCGAAGTTTAAAGTCCCTTAAGCATCTCAGATAGTACAGACGCTGCTGGGCCTTCTTCACCAGGGTGTTGATGTGACAGGACCAAGACAGGTCCTGTGTGATGTGAACACCTAGGTACCGGAAACTGTCCACTCTCTCCAGTGGGGTCCCGTTGATGTTTAGCGGTTGGTATGACCGCTCCTGCTTCATGCTGAAGTCCACTATCAACTTCTTAGTCTTTCTGACGTTCAGAGGAAGGTTGTTCACCTGGCACCATCTCTCCAGGTTTTTAACCTCCTGTAGGTAGGCCGTCTCGTCGCTGTTGGAGATCAGGCCCACTACAACAGTGTCGTCTGCAAACTTGATGATGGTGGTGGAGTTGAAAGTGGCCACACAGTCACATGTGTACAGTGAGTACAGCAGGAGGCTCAGAACACAACCCTGGGGAGCTCCAGTGCTGAGGGTGAGGGTGGATGAGGTACGTTTGCCCACCCGTACGGCTTGTGGTCTGTCTGTCAGGAAGTTAGAGATCCATTGACACAGCGGCAGGCTGAGTCCCAGGACCTCCAACTTGGAGGTGAGCATAGAGGGAATTATGGTGTTAAACGCTGAACTGTAGTCCACAAATAGCATCTTTGCATAATTCCCTTTTCTGTAGTCCAGGTGTCTCATTGTTGTGGGCAGAAGATTTGCGATAGCGTCCTTAGTAGAATGGTACGCGAACTGTAGAGGGTCTGGTAGTGTCGTAGTGATGAAACACTCCCTCTGGAACTTGACCCTTGCCCTGAGGTCGTCGAGCTTGTTTTCCAGTGACTGGACATTGGCCAACAGGATACTAGGTAAGGTCCAGGTACTATTGGGTCCGGGTTTAAAAACAGCGAAAGGTGAGTGGATTGTACACCAATAGATATGAGTGGCTCTGTCATATCTAATGTTGTCCATCTTGTGTAAATAGAACGGTAACTAAGTAAACAAGTATATAAAATAAACACAAAAAAGAGAACGCATAACCGGAGCAGTCGTGGCGGCAGCTGACCTCACCAGCACCATCTTGAGAAATGTTTTTCTTGCATAATATGGATTTGTTCTTTTGGCATAATATGGATTTGTATGGCAGTACAGTAAAACTCCGTTGTACGAGCATAATTCGTTCTTGAAAATTGCTCGTAGGTCCATTTGCTCGTACGTTCAAACTGATTTTCCCCATAAGAATGAATGTAAAAGCGATTTAATCCGTTCCGAGATCTCATTCAATCGCTTATTTCTGCGTTTAAAAAGTATTTGTAGCCTATTTTAATAAACAAATACAATAATGTAAACATAATTTAACACTTATTCATGTGGTAGTGGTTTATTGCGAGTTTGAGATGCGCACCATGCTCATAACCTCCTCGGTTTCCATGGTAATTCTATTTACTTTCGTTTTCACAGCACCATCACTGATTTTCTTGGGAGACATTTTTCAAGATTTTTAGTGAAATAAAAATATAAAACTAAAGTTACGTTTTTGCTGTACTGAACAACGAGAGTGACCGAGTGATACGTCGTCAACTAAGCGACTGATGCTTCCCTCCGCCGTAAATGGGGAACCGGCAGCGTGGGTTTGCTCATGCCTTCGAAATTTGCTCGTGAAATAGGGTAAAATTTTGCGAGCAAGGTCGCTCGTACTATAGGTTGCTCGTACAACAGGGTTTTACTGTAATCATATTAGTAGCACTAATGGGGCTAATGACTCCGTACCCACCCTTTCTCTGCACAAGACAATAGATCATCTAAAGCACATTAAGAAAGCAAGAAACGTCACAAATTAACTCTTGACAAGGCACAATATAAACTAAATACGTTCTGCCATGGAATCATTTTTAATAAAGTATTTATCACTGTTGAATAGAACAGTGTTAAAGGTGAAACAATTTACCTGTTTTGCAGGCATGACCTCATCAAAAAGCTTAATGTGCTGAAAGACTCTAATCCTGATCTTGCACAGTTGCTTCTTGAACAGGTTTGTCAATCTTTTAGTTTCATAATTTGTAACTGTATTAACCTATTAGCCAACATTCTAACACCCTGTTGCATAATTGACATATGCCTATGTATAATCAGTTATCATTGTTTGATGTTTCAGATTTTTGACAATGCTATGATCACAGCTGGTCTAAATGATGACCCTCGGCCAATGATCTCTCGTTTAAATGATCTACTGACCAAAGCCCTTGAGAAACACTGAGACCCAGACTGGAGATTGGATGCAATTAACTGTCCTAACTGTCATTAATTTTGCATAATCACAGCCATTTATAGATGTAGGCATTTTCTCTTTTAGAATATCTGTACAGGATCTGTTCTCTGCTATCCAGTATTCCTATACAAGATATCCAGGCTAATTCCTAATAAATTTCATTTTAATTTGATTTCAAAGTTTATTCTTTTAGTGGGTCATGTTGTTTACCGAAGAATGTTTGAAGTGCACTATTGATTAGAATAAAACAAAACTTCAATTTAGCAAACTTGCAAGTTCTGTTCCAGAAGCATTGTTTTCTTTTGGGTATTTCTATTACTTGTTTTGTCGTTTTTTTTTCTTTTAGTTTTTGCTCCTCCACTCATAAATTTCCAGTGAATGTGCAACATTTGAAGCTGCAACTTCTGTTCAGTTTCTGTTTAACTCTTTTCTTTATTATTGATACTGACCAGATTTTAGGTTTCCTAAACCAGATAATCAAATCTCATGGTTTCCTTACTTAAGATTCTAGAAAAAATAGCATTGTAAAATGTCCATATAGCTTGCATAATAATTTATTTTATTGAGTTAACCTTTTTTATGTGATAAATGTGTTGTGGGTTAATGCTTGGTTGTAGGATGTGCATCTCTATCATGCAATTTGATGCATAGTCAACAATATGATACAGTAAAGATGCATATGAAGCCGCTACTAATATGTTTCATAGAAATTAACTGTCTAATTAATGTGAAAGGCAATAAGGGATACCCGTTAAGTGAAGCAGTGTGCCAGTACTTGGCCAGACAGGTGGTTGTATAGCGAATTGCTAATATACAGTTGAAACCAGATATTCACATACACTTCAGAAAAAAACACAAAAACTATTATTTCTTTACTGTCATACATTAAATCAGAGTAAACTTTTTCTGTTTTAAATCAATAAATATTAACATATTTTTTGCATCTGTTAAATGTCAGAATCGAGCAAGGGAGAATTTTTATGTATTTTTATTATCACTTTCATCAAAGTCAGAAGTATACGTACACTAAGTTTATCGTGCCTTTAAACAAAAAAAAAAAAACTCCAGATGATTCCATTCTGAGCTTAAGAAGCCTCTGATAGGTTAATTGATTCCATTCGAGTTAATTGGTGGCACACCTGTGGATGCATATAAAGGCACACCTCAAACACAGAGCCTCTTTCTTTGACATCATGGGAAAATTAAGAGAAATCCACCAAGACATCAGAAAAAGAATTGTTGACCTCCACAAGTATAGCTCATCCTTAGGTGCAATTTCCAGATGCCTGAAGGTCCCACGTTCATCCATTCAGACAATAACACGCAAGTATAAAAAACATGGGAATGTACAACCGTCATACCGCTCAGGAAGGAGAGAGGAAAGTTTTTTTGTTGCGAAATGTGCAAATCAACCCCAGAACAACAGCAAAAGATCTTGTGAAGATGCTGGCTGAAACTGGTAAGACAGTGTCATTGTCCACAGTAAAACGAATACTGTACCGCCATGAGCTGAAAGGTTACTCTGGGAAGAGAAAGCCATTACTTCAAAACCACCATAAAAAAGCCAGACTACAGTTTGCAACTGCACATGAGGGAAAAAATCTTTTTTTGGGGACATGTCCTGTGGTCTGACGAAACAAAAATTGAACTGTTCGGCCATAATGATAAACGGTATATTTGTAGGAAAAAGGGCGAAGCTTTGAAGCCTCAGAACACCACCCAACTGTCAAGTATGGAGGTGGTAGTATAATGTTGTGGGGCTGCTTTGCTGCAGAAGGGACTGGTGCACTTTACAAAATAGATGGCATCATGAGAAAAGAAAATTATGTGGATATATTAAAGCAACATCTGAAGACATCAGCCAGGAAGTTTAAGCTTGGTCTTCCAAATGGACAATGACGCCAAGCATACCTCCAAATTAGTTACAAAGTGGCTTAAGGACAACAAATTCAAGGTACTGGAGTGGCCATCACAAAGCCCTGATATCAATCCCATAGAAAATTTGTGGGCGGCGCTGAAAAGGCGAGTGCGAGCAAGAAGGCCTACAAACCTGACCCAGTTACACCAGTTCTGTCAAGAGGAGTGGGCCAAAATTCCAGCAAACAATTGTAGAAAGCTTGTGGAAACCCAAAACGTTTGGCCCAAGTGGAACAATTTCGGTGCAATTCCACCAAATACTAAGGAAGTGTATGTATAAGTCTGACTTTGATGAAAGTGATAATAAAAATTCTCCCTCGCTCGATTCTGACATTTAACAATGCAAAAAATATGTTAATATTTATTGATTTAAAACAGAAAAATTTTACTCTGATTTAATGTATGATATATGTATGTATGTATAATGTAAGTTTTTTTCTACAGTGTATGTAAATATCTGGTTTCAACTGTATTGTGGTAATATAACAGTTTATTCATTATACTTCTACTTTAACTCTCATTCCACACTTGTAAAGGGAACAGTACAGTTGTGAGTTTGTGAGTAACACTTTTTTTTTTTATAATAATTACAACTGTGGTTATAATTTTATACATTTTGACACCAAGTACATTTAAAAATGCAACCAAAGTTTATATAAATACTGAAGATAATTAAAAAGAAAATTTCCACCACATGCAAAAAATCTTGGATATAAATAAAGTATTTGTGGTTTATTGTCCAGGGAATTGCTACTTTTTGCACTTCTGGTAGATGTCAAACTGCATTTCGTTGCTGTGTACCTTTACAATGCAATGACAAAGATCAATCGAGCAACGAAATGCAGTTTGGCATCTACCAGAAGTGTAAAAAGTAGCAATAGTGTAGATAAATATGTTTCATATTTACAGCATGTGATATATATGTAAGCATATGTACAGTGATTAAATATAAAGGCTATAGCAGTGCAGAGATAAGTGAAATAAATAACAAGGGAAAGTGCACCACTTCAAGTCGAGTCAAGAAGCTTTTATATAATTATAGACATTTTACAGATTTGAATGATGAATTGTTCTAATCTGTACAATCAATAAAGACAATTTAAGTTTCTGTCGCCATTATGAGGGAAAAACCCACAAAACGCCACCTAGAGGGTTAATTGTGTAAAACATGGCGGATTTGGTGTTTGATTTGAGACTTGGCACAGAAATAAAACAAAAGTTTACTGATTAAAAATATTTTTATCTGGAGTTTATTTATTTTATATCTAAGTAAAGAAAAAACGTTGTGGATAAATGTATTTTTTATGTATTTACATAGATATTTATTTATGTATTAAAATTTTTATAAAAATGGTAAAAACAAAAATGCGCGCTGAATTGATAGCGTGTTAATAAAATGTAGTGCCGTTTACAATCATTTCAATTGAATTACAAATTAATTTTAGCGACATAACATTAGACCAATAAATTTCCGAACGGAAACGAAAAAACGCACCTCACCTGTGTTCTGAGCTTCACGGCTTCGGGAGAAAAACTTCCACCGGTGGCCACGACGATGCCAAAAGATAAATTCCCCAGAGAAATACAGTGGTACCTTGACCTACGAGTTTAATTCGTTCCATGGACGAGCTCGTATCTCCATTTGCTCGCACATCAAAACAGTTTTCCATATTGAAAATACTTAAAATGGCATTGATCCGTTCCAACCCTCAAAATGACACCCCGTATTTATGTTTTATGTTATTGTAACAGACTTTATTGAATTTTATTATGCTGTACTAATTCTGGATCGACTGGTGCTCATTGTGTTTGTAATTCATTATTTTCCCCTCAGGGCTTGCCATAGATAGGTAAGGGACATGTGCACTTGGGGTGTCGGTGACTTCTGGCTGAAGGTTATGCAGTTTAATAAAGTTGTGAAGAGTTTGGATAATCTCGTTTATTGTTTTTACTTAATATAAAGTGTTTAGGCGAACCCTACATGAACGCTCGGTTACATTGGTGGCAGCGTTTTTTTTTTGTTTTTGTCATTTACCTGGTTCAGTGTTACCGCGGGTGTTTAATTAGTTAGTTTATAGTTACAAAGTGCTTAGCTGAGTTAGCACGTGCGGGTTCAGCGTGGGCACGGCCATCATGTGGTGTAAAGACGAGGATGATTTCTACCCAAAACGGGACCGCGACAGGATCAACAGACACGTGAGAATTGAGTTACCACCGCCGTTCTCCGGTGACGAAAAGCAGAGCTTTCTATGCTGGGCGCGGCAGTTTGAGGTCGCGGTCCAAGCGCTAACTGAGGGAGATGGCGCTGCGTCCTCTAATTATGAACTGTTGAGAATTCTGCCGACACGCTTGAGCAACGCGGTATTTCTCCTGTGGGACAGTCTTACTGCGGCCGTTCAAGCGGATTATACAGCGGTGAAAGAGAGACCAAGGAGGCTTTCGGGCACCAACAGTTCATGGATTGTTTCAGAGCCAGCCTATCAGCTCACTCTCGTGCTCCGCGGGAAAGTTTGGAGGTGTATGCGGCGGAGATCAGCAGGTTAGTGGACGAGGCTTTTCCAGAATATGGGGACAAGGCGCAGAAAGAGGAAAAGTTTTGCCGTTTCGTGGCTGGTCTGGATCCTGTGCTCAGAGCTAAATGCCACGAACAAGGAGCAACAGACTTGGAGGAAGCTGTGATAATTGCCGGCCGGTGTGAAATGGCTAGGGACACGATCAAGACTGATTGCATGCCTGTTAATAATGCCTATGGCAATATGGATGGAGTTTCTGCTGTTCACTCTGTGACTGATAATGGAGGACTTTATAGAGCAGTGGATCAGCTAACAGGAGAAATAAGAGATATAAGGATGGAGCTAAGGCGTTTAGGTGAGGAAAACCAAAGACTGAAATCCGGTGCAATTTCGAGAGCGACAAATGAGTGGAGTGGAGACCGCTCTCGGTCTAATGGTATGTGCCAGGGTGTCTGCAGGGGCCGTGGATGCCAGTCACGTGTTTTTGACAGCGCACGGAGGGGCCGTTCACCTGAGACTGAGAATAAAATGTTCCAATGCAGTGATGAACATACATCATGTATGAATGTTCGCGATTATAACAACTCATACGCTGCTCGCTCCCCTGCTAGATGCAGCCCCAGCTCCGCTCGTAGATGGACCAGTCATGAGGATGATTCAAGGAAAAGAGGCGTGCGATTCATGTCTCCTGGCAGAGCAGAACGTCGCAGTGTGCCGGGAAACGGACAGTAGATGATGTTGCGGCCCAAACACCAGCTATACTACCTGAGGGCTCTCAGAAGGACCGTGTTAACGATGGCTACTCAGTCCCTGAAGACGTGAATGTTATTTTGGTATTTTCAACAGTGGTCAGGAGCTGCTAGTGTCATATGTGAGAGGAGTTATTGAAGGTGTTGAAGTGCAAATGTTAGTGGATTCTGGTTCCAATGTTTCTCTCATGAGCTCTGACTTTCGTATGTCAATTCCAACACTTCGTAATCAGCCGCTGAAAAGGGACTATGTGTCGGCTCGTGCGGTGAATGGAAAAATGCTAGATACATTAAGTACTATCACAATAACGTTTCAGCTGGGCACTGAATTATGGCAGCATGTGTTTCATGTGCTGAGAGAGACCACACAAACTCTATTGCTAGGCTGGGACTTTCTATTGAGGAATCATGCTTTATTGGACCTCAGCTGTGCTAAGCTACAACTGCGGGACATCTCAGTTCCTCTCCTTACCAGCAAAGACTTTGTTCCCAGGTGCTGCAATGTTTCGCTGGCCACTGCTATGACCTTACCTCCACTCAGTGAGTCTGTGGTGCCTGTTAAAGTATGCTTGCCTAATACAGCTCGCTTAACGAGTGACTTTGTTGGATATCTGGACCCAAATGTGGCAGATTCTTCCAACCTAGTTGTTGCTCACATGGTGGGCACAGTTCACAATGGATTTACTAAAGCTTGGATCTTAAACCCTACCGGGCAGGAAATTTTCTTGAAGGAAGACATGCACCTGGGTGAATTTTACCCAGTTGATGACTCCGATGTTCAGCCATTCCATACTCCAGTGGATATAGCGACAGTGTCCTTTCCCAGTGATATCCCTCCTGTGTCGCTGGATGAGTCACCTATTTCTGAGTCCAAGAAAGCTTCACTTTCGTCATTACTGTTGGAGTACAACGATATTTTCAGCTTGTCCAGACGGGATGGCAGTAAATGTAAACTTGTAAAACATCACATCAGAACGGGTGAGCAAGCACCTATTAAGCAGCTTGCATACCGTGCAGCTCCAGGAAAACGGGTTGAGATAGAGAAACAAGTGGCTGACCTGTTAGCAGATGGCGTTATTGAGGAAAGCTGTAGCCCATGGGCATCACCAGTTGTTTTAGTTAGGAAGATGTGTGGCACCTGGCGTTTTTGTGTGGACTATAGATGCTTAAACAGTGTGACTATTAAAGACTCACATCCCCTGCCTCGTGTGGATGACACCTTAGATGCGTTAGCAGGCGCGATGTGGTTTAGCATGCTGGATTTTTCTAACGGTTACTGGCAGGTGGAAGTCGCAGAGGAGGATCGAGAGACGACGGCCTTTACTACGGGACAAGGGCTCTATTAGTGGCGGTCCATGCCAATGGGTCTTTGCAATGCTTCTGCCACATTTCAACGTTTGATGGAGCTAGTTCTTAGAGGGCTCCCGTGGCACATCTGCATGGTATATCTCGATGACATTTTGATCTATAACAAAACATTTGCAGAACATCTGTTGAGCCTCAAGGACATGTTTTCAAGATTCCAGTCTGCTGGGTTGAGACTGAATCCAGGCAAATGCCACCTTGCCAGAGATCATGTGGTTTTTCTGGGCCATGTAGTCTCTCGAAAGGGTTTCCAACCTGACCCTAAGAACACTGAAAAATTCTTGATTTGGCCAGTTCCCCATTCTCCTTCTGAGGTGAGAGGCTTTGTGGGACTTTGTTCCTATTACAGACGCTTTGTTACGGGTTTTTCTAAACTTGCTGCCCCGCTGAACCAACTTGTTGGGAAGAATGTCCCCTTTGTGTGGACTCCTAAATGTGACACGTCATTTAACCATTTAAAAAGTGTGTTGTCATCTGACCCTGTAGTGATATTGCCTGACTTAAGTGTACCTTTTAAAATTTACACAGATGCGTCCAACTTAGCAGTCGGTGCAGTTCTTGCCCAGGACAGAGATGGACTGGAACGTGTTGTCGCATATGCCAGCCGGACACTGACTTCCACGCAGAGGCGTTGGTCCACCTTTGATCGTGAGTTGTGGGCTGTTGTGTGGGCAGTACAGGAGTTTAAGCATAACATCGGACTTACTGCATTTACCATTATCACAGACCACCGTCCGCTCTTAGCACTTCGGCATATGTCCATTGATGACGATCCAACAGGCAGAAGGGGTAGATGGATCCTGGAGCTTGACCCTTTGAATTGGGTCATTGTACACAAAGATGTACATTGTCATGGGAACGCGGATGCGCTTTCTCGCCGCCCTGAGTCGTCCATTCTCTATGCCGTTCAGTTTTCTGCCCACACACGGGTAAACCGGTGGTTCAAATGGTTGTTCCCTCTGCTCTGGGATCTGACATTCTTTTACAGCTGCATGGTGCACCAGCTTCTGCCCATTTCTCTTCTGAGCGGGTGTGGAAACGGGCGAGACAATTTTGTTACTGGCCTTCCATGTACAAGGATTTTAAAGCATAGTGTGAGCAGTGCAAGGCGTGTTAAACGCGGCGTGGTCCTGTTCCAGCCCACCGTGCGCCGATGGGTGGTTCTCAGTCAGTGCGACCATTTGAAAGAGTGGCTATGGACATCTTGGAGCTACCTGCCACATTCGAAAGGTAACCGGTATGTGCTGGTCGTCGAGGACTATTTCACCAAATTTGTCAATTTGTATGCTTTACAGACAGTCTGCACAGACGGTGGCACAATGTCTGTTTGAGGACTATGTTCTGCTTCATGGTGTACCAGAGACTTTGCACTCAGATCAAGGTCGTCAGTTTGAGGCGGAAGTGGTTCAGACACTCTGCCGTCTTTTGAACATTAAAAAGACTCGCACCACACCTTACCACCCGAAATCAGATGGCATGGTTGAGAGCTTTAATCGGACTCTGATTGATCAACTGGCTAAGACACTTTTGACTTATGGAGGGGAGTGGGACGATTATGTGAAACATGCGGCTTTTGCTTACAATACCACGGCTCACTCCAGCACTCATTTCACTCCTTTCTTTTTGACCCACGGTCGGGAAGCATGAGTTCCCGTCAATGTACTGTTAACCACCCATGCTCTTGACACACAGATAGCAGTGACACATTAATATGACTTTAAGTGGATGTTGTCATATGGTTCTGTGCTTTGTTTTATGTTCATCATACATTGCTGTTTATGGTCTGTAATTTTTTTATTTTTTTTACGTATTCTCCCTGATGTTTTTGTTGCATATAAACGGGGGCGTTTATTTTGTGAGGGGGGGACGTATGTAACAGACTTTATTGAATTTTATTATGCTGTACTAATTCTGGATCGACTGGTGCTCATTGTGTGTGTAATCCATTTTTTCCCCTCGGGGCTTGCCATAGATAGGTCAGGGACATGCACATTCGGGGGTGCTAAAGTGTCGGTGACTTCTGGCTGAAGGTTATGCTGTTTAATAAAGTTGTGAAGAGTTTGGATAATCTCGTTTATTGTTTTTACTTAATATAAAGGGTTTAGGCGAACCCTACACGAACGCTCGGTTACATTATTAAATTGGAAAATACATTTCTAAATAACAAATCTTGTATAAAAACATAATAGAAAGAGTATGTAAAGATATAATAAGGTTTTATTCAGTGTATTTTCCTTAACGAAAACGCCGGTGGGGTGTGTGTCTGTGTGTGTGTGTGTGTGTGTGTAGGGGGGGTAGAGGCGATAAGCGGAGGCGGAGGGAAAACTTGTTTTTTACTATCACTTCTGTACACTACGTATCCCTAAACTTTAACATCTTTTCTTTTTCTTCTTTGCTTATCTTAATTTTCTTCACAATCTTCGCTTTCTGGCTTCGCTTGGCTATCTAGCAGCGGCGTCTCGAGCTCGTACCTCAATTTTTTGCCCGCGTAACAAAGCAAAAAAATCGACAGAGTGACCGCTCGTACCTCGGAAAACTCGTACATTAATGCACTCATAGGTCAAGGTACCACTGTAGTTGTGAAAAGAAGGAGGAAGACAGTGAACAATGACTTACTTGGTCGGCTACTGTTTAGATACAAGCCGTTGTAGCGCGTTGAGTCTAGACGAAGGGAGAGCTCACTAAAACTCCAGTTGCAACACAAATCATATAAGCACAGACAGGCTTTTTAATTTTTCTTGGCAACAGCGTTATGGGTTAGTCAAAGAAACTTAGAAATGAGCATCAGAAAATAATGAGCACATAATCCTCAGTCTCACATGCACACACACGAAACTTAGAAATGAGCATCAGAAAATGTTTATGGATCATAACATCAGAAAATAATGAGCAAATAATCCTCAGTCTCACACGCACACACACGCAGTAATACCGGAAGAATGCAGTGACGTGCTATTCCCAAAATGCCGCTCTGCTCTTAAAGGAGCCACAACATATTTCACCCGTTACACCGTGTAAGAGACACTCTTTCGGTAAAGCCTGTGTAAAGTTTATTAGTTTCAGTGTAGACATAAAATAGATGACTTATACACTGGTGCGTTTTATTTATGTTAAAAATTTAAATATTTGTAAAATTCAGTGGTTGCGGCTTATACAAGGGTGCGCTTTATAGTCCGGAAATTACGGTGTATATATATACAGTAAGGAAAATAAGTATTTGAACACCCTGCTATTTTGCAAGTTCTCCCACTTAGAAATCATGGAAGGGTCTGAAATTGTCATCGTAGGTGCATGTCCACTGTGAGAGACATAAGCTAAAAAAAAAAAAATCCAGAAATCACAATATATGATTTTTTAACTATTTATTTGTATGATACAGCTGCAAATAAGTATTTGAACACCTGAGAAAGTCAATGTTAATATTTGGTACAGTAGCCTTTGTTTGCAATTGCAGAGGTCAAACGTTTCCTGTAGTTTTTCACCAGGTTTGCACACACTGCAGGAGGGATTTTGGCCCACTCCTCCACACAGATCTTCTCTAGATCAGTCAGGTTTCTGGCCTGTTGCTAAGAAACACGGAGTTTGAGCTCTCTCCAAAGATTCTCTATTAGGTTTAGGTCTGGAGACTGGCTAGGCCACCCCAGAACCTTGATATGCTTCTTACAGAGCCACTCCTTGGTTATCCTGGCTGTGTGCTTCGGGTCATTGTCATGTTGGAAGACCCAGCCTCGACCCATCTTCAATGCTCTAACTAAAGGAAGGAGGTTGTTCCCCAAAATCTCGCAATACATGGCCCCGGTCATCCTCTCCTTAATACAGTGCAGTCGCCCTGTCCCATGTGCAGAAAAACACCCCCAAAGCATGATGCTACCACCCCCATGCTTCACAGTAGGGATGGTGTTCTTGGGATGGTACTCATCATTGTTCTTCCTCCAAACACATTTAGTGAAATTATGACCCAAAAGTTCTATTTTGGTCTCATCTGACCACATGACTTTCTCCCATGACTCCTCTGGATCATCCAAATGGTCATTGGCAAACTTAACGTGCCTGGACATGTGCTGGTTTAAGCAGGGGAACCCTCGGTGCCATGCATGATTTCAAACCATGACGTCTTAGTGTATTACCAACAGTAAGCTTGGAAACGGTGGTCCCAGCTCTTTTCAGGTCATTGACCAGCTCCTCCCGTGTAGTTCTGGGCTGATTTCTCACCTTCCTTAGGATCATTGAGACCCCACGAGGTGAGATCTTGCATGGAGCCCCAGTCCGAGGGAGCTTGACAATCGTGTTTAGCTTCTTCCATTTTCTAATGATTGCTCCAACAGTGGACCTTTTTTCACCAAGCTGCTTGGCAATTTCCCCATAGCCCTTTCCAGCCTTGTGGAGGTGTACAATTTTGTCTCTAGTGTCTTTGGACAGCTCTATGGTCTTGGCCATGTTAGTAGTTGGATTCTTACTGATTGTATGGGGTGGATAGGTGTCTTTATGCAGCTAACGACCTCAAACAGGTGCATCTAATTTAGGATAATAAATGTAGTGGAGGTGGACATTTTAAAGGCAGACTAACAGGTATTTGAGGGTCAGAATTCTAGCTGATAGACAGGTGTTCAAATACTTACATACAAATAAATAGTTTAAAAATCATATATTGTGATTTCTGGATTTTTTTTTTTTTTAGATTATGTCTCTCACAGTGGACATGCACCTACGATGACAATTTCAGACCCCTCCATGATTTCTAAGTGGGAGAACTTGCAAAATAGTGTTCAAATACTTATTTTCCTCACTGTATATATATATATATATATATATATATATATATATATATATATATATATATATATATATATATATATAAATACAAAACAAATAAAAAATGTTGTTACCGAATAAATGTGTCCAGGCGGAACATCCACATATAGAACACAAGCAGAGAAAAGATGATGATGATCAGGAATGTGTCTGTTCTCAGTCATGTTTACATCACTGACTCCCTCTGTCTCATCCACGTTAACCCCAAACTTCTTACTGCCTTCTGCCCTGCTCATTCTTAGCTTTGTAAACTAGTCTACATCTGTGGTGAGTGAGAGACAGGACATTATACACCAATGGATTGAAAAAGACGCACAATGACAGGAAATCGGTTGTTCGGCTGAAATCGTCGCGCAGTGAAAATAAAAAATATATATTTCACCAAATCAATGGATTATAACTAAAGTAATGAGCCGGTTTTGAAAATGTAAGAAGTTAAAAGTACAGATATTTGTGTAAAAATGTAATGAGTAGAAGTAAAAAGTCTGAAAAATAAATAGTGGAGTAAAGTACTTATACCAAAAAGATCTGCTTAAGTACAGTAAATGCACTTCCCACCTCTGGTTAGGAGTGAAACGGGACAAGCTGGCAGGTGTGACAACAGACGGTTGTCCAAATCTGATGGGGAAAAAATGTTGGACTTTTAAAGAGAATGCAGGATAAAGTGACAGTAATGAACCCTGTGCCGAAATGTACATTTTTGCATTGTATTATACATCAGGAAGTGTTATGTAAGACAGTGTTAAAATTGAACCATGTTGTTGATGCTGTAACTAAAACAGTTAACTTCATCTGAGCGAGAGCATTAAGTCACAGACAATTTGTTGCATTTTTCGAGGAAAATTAGATTGAATATGGTGACATAAGATAGGATAAGATAAGATAAGATAAACCTTTATTCGTCCCACCGTGGGGAAATTTCTTTGTTACAGCAGTATGAAGGAAAAAAAAAATGCAAATATATAAAAGAATAGACAAATAAGACATACTATAATATTACAAGTATATACACAACACGATATATAAATACAGATGAGGGAAAGTACGTATTGCAGGTTGTATTGCACACAGGTGGTATTGCACATATTGCAGGTAATATTGCACGTATTTCAGGTGATATTGCACATATTGCAGGTAATATTGCACGTATTGCAGGTAATATTGCACACAGTAGTATTATTAAATAGTAAAACAGTAAAAACAGTAACTATTACACCATTGAACAGTAATAGCAGTGAGTATTTTGGTTAATGGTTCACTGGGAGCAGCTTTTATTGTACAGTCTAATAGCAGCAGGGAGAAAAGACCTTCTGTATCGCTCCTTCAGACACTTAGGATGTAACAGTCTGTCACTGAAGGAGCTGCTCAACGAGGTAACAGTTTCATACAGGGGGTGGGAGGCGTTCTGCAGTTAGGATGATAGTTTTGCTACCATCCTCCTTTCTCCCACCTCCTGTACAGTGTCCAGGGGAATCCCCAGGACTGAGCTGGCCTTCCTGATTAGCTTGTCTAGTCTCTTCCTGTCTGCAGTAGAGATGCTGCTGCCCCAGCAGACCACTCCATAGAATATGGCTGAGGCCACAACAGAGTCAAAAAAGGTCTTCAGTAGCTCTCTCTGCACTCCAAAAGACCTTAGTCTCCTCAGCAGAAAGAGTCTGCTCTGCCCTTTCTTGTAGAGTCTGCTCTGCCCTTTCTTGTAGATTGCCTCAGTGTTGTCTGTCCAGTCCAGTTTGTTGTTTAGGTGAACACCCAGGTATTTGTAAGAGTCCACTCTCACAATGTCCTTTCCCTGAATGTTTACCAATGGAAGTGATGAAGTGTGTTTGTGCCTACGGAAATCCACCACCAGTTCTTTGGTTTTCCTCGCATTTATCTGGAGGCAGCTCCATTGGCACCAGTCCACAAAGTTCTGTATAAGTCCTCTGTACTCTCTGTCATCATAATTCGTGATCAGACCGACAATGGCAGAGTCATCAGAGAACTTCTGTAGGTGACAGGTTGCTGAGCTAAACATGAGGTCTGCAGTGTAGATGGTGAAGAGAAACGGGGCAAGAACCGTTCCCTGCGGGGCTCCAGTGTTGCAGACAATCATGTCAGACTCACAGTCACAAGTCCTCACATACTGTGGTCGGTCTGTAAGGTAGTCCAGTATCCAGGCTGACAGATGATGGTCCACTCCCATGTACACCATCTTATCCCTCAGGAGCACAGGTTGGATGGTGTTAAAAGCACTAGAGAAGTCAAAAAACATGACTCTCACAGTGCTCCCAGCCTTTTCCAGGTGTGAAGTAGTCCGATTTAGGAGGAAGATGACTGCGTCTTCCACTCCAATGCCAGGTTGGTAGGCAAACTGAAGTGGATCCATTGATGGGATCACCAGAGGTCGGAGATGAGTGAGCACCAACCTCTCCAATGTCTTCATCAGATGGGAGGTCAGTGCTACTGGTCGGTAGTCCCCAAAGTCTTTTGGGCGCGACGTCTTTGGAACAGGCACCATGCAGGATGTTTTCCATAGCTGTGGCACCTTCCCTAGCTTCAGGCTCAGGTCAAACATGTACAGCAATATGCCGCACAGCTGGTCTGCACAGGTCTTTAGTAGGCTGGAACTGATGCCGTCTGGGCCCATAGCCTTCCTCGCTTTGATCTTCCTGAGCTCCATTCTCACCTGGGCTTCTGTAAGGGGCAGTGTGTATTGGATGGAGTGTTGGCTGGAGGGAATCGGCAGGGGGGGGGAGTTAGGTATGTTGTGAGATGACTGTGAGCTGATAGCTGTGCAGAGAGAGGTGGGGCTGGAGCTGCTTGCTGTGGAAGCAGAGAAGGGGGATTGCAGCAGGGGGAACTGGATGGGGGCAGGGGAGGGTAGCTGATCAAATCTGTTAAAGTATAGATTAAGATCATTCACCCACTGCTGGTCACCCTCAGCCTGAAAGCTGGACTCCTTATGACCAGTGATGGTTTTGAGCCCCTTCCACACACCGCTGACATTGTTCTGCTGCAGCTGATCCTCCATCTTCCTCCTGTAGCATGCTTTTCCTTCCCTTATCTTCTTTCTAAGTTCTCTCTGGACAGTTTTCAGCTCTTCCTTGTTTCCCGATTTAAAAACCCTCTTCTTCTCTTTAAGGAGAGTCTTTATATCAGGGTTAATCCACGGTTTGTTGTTGGGAAAACACCGTACAGTTCTGGTGGGTACAGTATTCTCCACACAGAAATTAATGTAGTCCGTAATACAGTCTGTTAAACTGTCAATATCCTCCCCATGTGGACTGCACAATTCCTCCCACATAGTTGTTTCAGACCAGTCTTTCAGAGCCTCATCGGTCTCATCAGACCATGTCGTCACTGTGCGGGAGGTAGCTGGTTGCCTGCATACAAGGTGTTTGTACACAGGTAGGAGATGAACCAGGTTGTGATCCGATCTTCCCAAGGGGGGGAGGGCTGCTGATGTATAAGCCTCCTTTGAGTTTGCATAAAATAAGCTATCACTGCACAGCAAGTCAGGTGGCTCAGCCTTGGCAAAGTACTGAAAAGTGTCTGGGACCTGAGAGACCAGATTCACGATTTCTGTGTTCAGAAAGGACATGACATCCCAGAGCTTTCAGATAAAGACTGGGTGGCAGACCTCGGATTCGCTGTGGATGTGACTGCACTAATGAACGAACTAAATGTCAAACTGCAGTGCAAGGGCCTTTTTGTGCTTGAGATGTACAGTGCAGTGAAGGCTTTCATAAGAAAGTTGCAGCTTATCTCAAGCCAAGTAAAGGACAACATTCTGACCCACTTGCCAACACTAAAGGAAGCCAAAAAAATCAGCCAATCACCTCCACAAGTACTCAACCATATTAAAAGCACTGCATGAGTTTTCGAGGCGATTTCAAGATTTTAAAACTCTTCAGAGTGAAATGCACATGTTTTTTTATTCCTTCAACTGCAGTGTGGATAATGCACCAGGTGATGTTCAGATGGAACTCATTGACCTGCAGTCTGACACACTTCTGGCAGAGCACTTCAGGTCAGTCTCACTGCTGGACTTTTACTCCTCTCTCAAAAAGGAGAACTTTTCACACCTGAGGAGGCATGCTCAGAGGATTTTAAGTCCTCTTTGGATCTACCTATGTATGTGAACAGACATTCTCAGTAAAGAAGTTCAACAAATTCAAACACAGACCCTCTATCACTGATGAACACCTCTCAGCTGTCCTTCGCATTGCCACCTCAGACATTCAGCCAGATTTTAATGCCCTTGTTCAAGCCCAGAACAGACTGGATTATTCTCACAGAAGAGGTCAAATGAGGTGGAAAACATTACAAGTTTTTGTTTTTTTGTATTGCTGTATTTCTATAAACTTGCTAAGTTGTTTGTTGTTTTTCATTGTTTGTGGAGATTAACAAGTTAAAAATTAATTGGACTGATTCAATAATTGTTTTTGTTTTCTTATTTGACCTATACACCACAATTTCACATTGCCTAATATAACTATTGACAGAATAGTTTTATTCTTCTGATTATCAGTACCAGCTTTTCAAAATATATCATTTAGTGCATTTTACAATGGTAAAAAGTTGAGCAGAATTAAGTTCAAGTTATCGTTGGTGCGGTCCTCTGACACAATTCAGGTTTCTCATGTGTCCCCTTGTAAAAATGTATTGCCCACCCCTGGACTAGTAGCTATTACTACTACCTGTTTTAGTGTCACGCTGGAAAACTGGACCTCACATCATATTAATACATGAATACAAATTAATATAAAATTTTGTTACCAAATGAATGTATCCAGGTTGAACAACCACACATAGAAGACAAGCAGTAGAAAAAAATGATCAGTTGATAAGGAATGTTTCTGTTTTCAGTCATGTTTACATTGCTGACTACCTCTGTCTCATCCACGTTAACCCCATACTTCTTTTTGAATTCTGCCTTGATTGTTGTTAGCTTCGTATGATAGCCTTTGTCTGTTGTGCATTATGGGCAGGAAATGATACACCAGTCATAGTTTGAAAAAGCAGTGCAATGACAAGAAATATGTTAATAGGCTGAAACCAGTGTGCATTGAGAAGAGAAAATATTTATCATGTCATCAAATAGATTCAAATAATTAGTCTGGTTTGAAAATGTAAGAAGTAAAATGTGAATTTGTGTAAAAAATTTAATGAGGGAAAGTAAAAGTACTGTTTATTTCGTACAGAAGCAAATTATTGATACAAAAAAAGAAATTTACTTAAGTACAGTAACAAAGTATTTGTACATTATTACTTCCCACCTCTGATGGTGGGATAAGATGGACCAGTCGAAAAAGGCTCAGGATAAACTGCTTTAGATTATGTTTAGGAAGGTATTGTAATAGGAAGCATAAATATTAATTAATGGAAATGGTTAAAAGTTAAACAGTTCAGTTATCTGTATTTTGGGTTCATCTCATATTTGCTTTGTAAAAAAAGTAAAAAAAGAAGTGTAGGAGAGTGGAGGTTCGGGTTGGTACTTTAAATGTTGGTACTATGACAGGTAAAGGGAGAGAGGTAGCTGATATGATGGAGAGGAGAAAGGTAGATATGTTGTGTGTTCAGGAGATTAAGTGGAAAGGGAGTAAGGCCAGGAACATTGGATGTGGGTTCAAACTGTTCTATCATGGTGTGGATGGAAAGAGAAATGGTGTAGGGGTGATTCTGAAGGAAGAGTACAGTAAAAGTGTAGTGGAGGTGAAGAGAGTTTCTGATAGGGTGATGATCACGGAGCTGGAAGTTGAAGGGATGATGATAAATGTCATTAGTGCCTATGCTCCACAAGTGGGTTGTGAGATGGAGAAGAGGAAAGATTCTGAAGTAAATTAGATAAAGTGGTAGATGGTGTACCTAGGAATGAACGATTGGTGATTGGGGCAGACTAATGGGCATGTAGGTGAAGGGAACAGAGGTTATGAGGAGGTGATGGGTATGTATGGTTTTAAGGAGAGGAATGTGGAAGGGCAGATGGTGGTAGATTTTGCTAAAAGGATAAAAATAGCAGTGGTGAACACCTATTTTAAGAAGAAGGAGGATCATAGGTTGACGTATAAGAGTGAAGGAAGGTGCACACAGGTGGACTATGTTCTATGTAGGAGATGCAACCTGAAGGATATTGCGGACTGTAAGGTGTTGGTGGGGGACAGTGTAGCTAGACAGCATCGGATGGAGGTCTGTACGGTGGTTTTGGAGGTGAAGAAGAAGAGGAGGAGGAGAGTGAGGACTGAGAGAAGAATAAGATGGTCGAAACTGAAGGAGGAAGACTGTAATGTGAAGTTCAAGGAAGAGGTCAGACGGGGGCTCGGCAGTGGTGAAGAGGTGCTGGATGATTGGGTAACTACTGCAGGAGTTATGAGAGAGGCAGCTAGAAAAGTACTTGGTGTGACATCTGGAAATAGAAAGGTAGACAAAGAGACGTGGTGGTGGAATGAGAAAGTTCAGGAGAGCATAAGGGAAAAGAGGTTGGCAAAACAGAAGTGGGATAGACAGAGTAATGAGAAAAGTAGGCAGGAGTACAAGGAGATGCAGCAGCAGGTAAAGAGGGATGTGGCGAAAGCCAAGGAAAATGCATATGAGGAGCTGAATGAGAGGTTGGACACTAAGGAAGGAGAAAAGGATTTGTACCGATTAGCCAGACAGAGAGACCGAGCTGGGAAGGATGGAGATAGAAAGGTGTTGAGTAGTGAGGAGAGTGTGTTGAGAAGGTGGAGGGAGTATTTTCAGTAGCTGATGAATGTGGAAAACGAGAGAGAGAGAGAGAAGGTTGGGTGGTGTGGAGTTGGTGAAGAAGAAAGTGGATAGGATTAGTAAGAAGGAAGTGAGAGCAGCGATTAAGAGGATGACGAGTGGAAAGTCGGTTGGACCAGATGACATACCGGTAGAAGCATGGAGATGTTTAGGAGAGATGGCAGTGGAGTTTTTAACCAGATTGTTTAACAAGTTTCTGGAAGGTGAGAGGATGCCTGAGGAATAAAGAAGGAGTGTGCTGGTACCGATCTTTAAGAATAAGGGAGATGTGCAGACCTGCAGTAACTACAGGGGAATTAAGTTGATCAGTCACACCCTGAAGTTATGGGAAAGAGTAGTGGAAGCCAGGCTGAGAGAAGAGGTGACCATCTGTGAGCAGCAGTATGGTTTCATGCCGAGGAAGAGCACCACAGATGCCTTATTTGCTTTAAGAATGTTGATGGAGAAGTATAGAGAAGGACAAAAGGAATTGCATTGCGTATTTGTGGATTTAGAGAAAGCGTACGACAGAGTGCCAAGGGAGGAGTTGTGGTATTGTATGAGGAAGTCAGGTGTGTCAGAGAAGTATGTGAGGGTGGTGCAGGACATGTATGAGGACAGTGTGACAGCAGTGAAGTGTGCAGTAGGAACGACAGACTGGTTCAAGGTAAAGGTCGGACTGCATCAAGGATCGACCCTGAGCCCTTTCCTGTTTGCAGTGGTGATGGACAGGTTGACGGACGAGGTCAGACAGGAGTCTCCCTGGACTATGATGTTTGCGGATGATATTGTGATTTGTGGTGAGAGTAGTGAGCTGGTTGAGAAGAGCTTGGAGAGGTGGAGGTATGCGCTGGAGAGAAGGGGAATGGAAGTCAGTAGGAGTAAGACAAGAGTACATGTGTGTGAATGAGAGGAAGGGCAGTGGAGTGGTGCGGTTGCAGGGAGAAGAGGTGGAGAAGGTGGAGGAGTTTAGGTACCTGGTGTCAACAGTGCAAAGTAATGGAGAGTGTGTTAGGGAAGTGAAGAAGAGTGCAGGCAGGGTGGAGTGAGTGGAGAAGAGTGACAGGAGCGATTTGTGATAGTAGGGTATCTGCAAGAATGAAAGGGAAAGTTTATAGGACTGTGGTGAGACCTGCAATGTTGTATGGATTAGAGACAGTGGCATTGAGTAAAAGACAGGAAGCGGAGCTGGAGGTAGCAGAGCTGAAGATGTTAAGGTTTTCGTTAACAGTGACAAAGTTTTTGTCAGTCCTACATTGCGTCAGAGCATTTTTTCTTTTCAGGAACAGCTCTCTCTTTCATATACCATCCAATCATCTGTTTGAGCTACTGTATGACTTTTAATTGGGAAGTACAGTCAAGCATAGCATCCAGCTGGTATGCCAGGTCATCAAACATGTCCCCGATGTCATCCAGAATATTTCCTGAAGATGTGTTGCATCCTCGGTTTTTGTTAACATACAACAAAGGCATGCTTAGTAAACACAAAGTTTTTTTTGACAGATACATGCATGCATAATTTAACCTCTTGCACTGACTTAAGTCATGCTGTATAATGTACACTAAACTTAAGAAATATTTAAACAATGACAAATTCATTGTAACATGTACGCCTTCGACAGTCAGAGGTTACTAAGAGTAATATTATAGAGGTGTGTAAATTAGCGAAGGCAATGTCCGATGCAGTAACATGCTCTGGCCCCATCCCATTGCGATGTGGCGATGTAGCCAACAGCAGGTTATGGTCGCTGAACTGCTGGATGTCCGAGTGGTGCTCCAAATATAATGTGGGCTTCATTAATAATTGGAGCATTTTTGAGGGCAAGGCTGGCCTGTTAGGGCGGGACGGTATCCATCCCACCCGGGAAGGTGCTACTCTCATTTCTTGTAGTATAGGTAATAGTCTCAGAACAGCACTAGTTAACAAGTGACTGTCTAGAGCCAAGGCCAGGGAGCAGACAGACAGGCTAAACCGACCGTCTGCTAGCTGCACAGAGTCGTCACTCAGGATCCACCATATTGAGACTGTGTCTGTCCCCCGAGCAAAACCAAAATATAGCAATTATGAGAAAGTCTGTTTTAGTAACCTGATTAACATTAAATTAAATAGGACTGAATGCATAGCCAGCACCTCTGATCTAAAAATTGGATTGTTGAATATTAGATCTCTCACGTCAAAAGCGCTTACTATAAACGAAATTATTACCGACCAGGAGTTTAATATAATGTGTTTGACAGAAACATGGATTAAATCGAATGAATATGTAGCATTAAATGAGGCGAGTCCTCCTGGGTATAGTTACATACACCAACCCTGTCTAAATGGCAGAGGAGGCGGAGTCGCAGCTATTTATAATAATAATCTAAACGTCACACAAAAGACTAAACAAAAATGTAAAACATTTGAAGTTCTTTACACCAACATAAAATATTCAGTGTCCGAAAGCAGGTCCAGTCAGTTAATTTCACTAATTATTATTTATAGACCCCCAGGGCCCTACTCTGATTTTCTGATAGAATTTGCAGATTTCATTACAAATTTAGCTACTTCTTTAGACAAAGCATTAATTGTTGGTGACTTCAATATTCATTTTGATAATCAGGAAGACTCCTTAAAAGCAGCAGTTGTGTCCATTCTAGAGTCAGTTGGAATTAATCAGAATGTTATAGGACCCACTCATAGTGGTGGACACACTCTCGATTTGTTGTTTACATTTGGATTAAAAATTAAAAACTTAGTCATAATTCCACAGTCTGAAGCTATTTCAGACCATTATCTAATCTCGTTTAAAATTTGCCTCAGTCATTACATTTCTACCTCACCACGTTACCGTGTTAAGCGTACTTTCACGTCAGCTACAGCAGCGCGTTTTATTAATAATCTTCCCGAAATTATGATATTAGATAGATCTCCGTCAGACCCCGCAGAGCTTGACTGGGCCACTAAACATCTAGAAACAACGTTACGTTACACTCTAGATGATGTAGCTCCCCTTAAGACCAAAATGATCAGGGAGAAAAAATTTGCACAGTAGTATAATGATCATACGCGCACCTTAAAACAGACCACTCGAAAATTAGAACGTAAATGGCATCAAACAAAATTAACAGTATTTCAAATGGCATGGAAGGAGAGCCTCTTAAATTATAGAAAATCTCTTAGTGCTGCTAGATCAGCATATTTCTCCACCCTCATAGAAAATAACAAGCATAATCCTAGATTTTTATTCAGCATGGTAGCAAAATTAACAGGGAATAAAAGCACTGCACTAACAAGCACACCATCATTAGGTATTAATGATTTCATGAACTTTTTTAATAATAAAATTGAAAACATCAGGCAAGAAATCCAGACGGTTAATATAAATCCAAATTATTTTACAAGTAACCCTGTAGACAGCAGTGTAATTATAGCAGACAATCAACTACAAAGCTTCACTCCTATTCATGAGAATGACTTAATTTCATTAATTTTCTCATCAAAATCATCAACCTGCATTCTCGATCCCTTGCCTACAAGTTTCTTTAAACAGATAAATCCAGAGGTAATTGAACCTGTTTTAAAAATAATAAACTCTTCCATTGGCACTGGTTATGTACCTAAATCCGTCAAACTGGCAGTTATCCACCCCCTTATTAAGAAACCTGACCTTGACCCATGTCAGTTGTCCAACTACAGACCAATATCAAATCTCCCCTTTATATCCAAAATTTTAGAAAAGGTTGTAGCACAGCAGTTATGCTCACACCTACTTATGAATAAAAATGTTTAAATGTATCAGTCAGGATTTCGGCCTCATCATAGCACTGAGACGGCGCTAGTTAAGGTGGTAAATGACCTGTTATTGGCCTCTGATCAGGGTTTTGTCTCCTTACTTGCTTTGATCGGGCCACAGATTTTCACACACTGCTGGGGCCACAGATTTTCACACACTGCTTCCTGTGACGTAGCTTCCTGTGACGTAGCTTCCTGTGTTTGACTTGTTTGCCGCGAGTTACGTGTTTGTATCTCTCGGCGTCTTTCAAACAAACTTTGCTATCTATCTATCCGTTTTTCCTCTTTTAATAATCCTTAATTGTTTTTGTCTTCCTGACTTGTGCCTGTAGTTAGTTAACTCGACTATAACTAGTGTTGTTTATATTTATTTTCTCTCACTCACATCTCTGTATAATAAATCTGTTCGTGACGATAAGCACTATGCCGGTTGTTTGTCTGCATTCGAGCACAGGTGAGGACTCGTTCGAGTTGCAAACGGTGGCGTTGGAGATGGAGGCATTGGAGAAACAGATTCGCGAGCTGCATGTAAAGCATGACCGGCTGCGAGAGCGGAAAGCGGCGCTGGAAACATCCCGGGCGGACGCGCACTCATCCCAGGTAAACTCCCAGGTTGAACCTAACGCTCCCAGCACATCAACTCCGCGTGCTTCTATGCCCAGGCCCAGCGCACCTACAACTCCGGCACCGGTGCAACATGGACCCTGGATGCGACCGCGGCGGAAGAGACAAGCCAAGCCCCGATCGAGGACGTCTCCACCTCCACCACCGGCCTTCGAGATCTCGACCGAGAACCGCTTCGTCCCCCTCCGCGAGACGGAACGCGACACTGTTATTCTCGGAGATTCCATCGTCCGGCATGTCCGCGCTACCCGAGCTAAAGGTAAGGTGCACACTCGCTGTTTTCCTGGTGCTCGTGTTCTGGATGTCGCTGCGCAGGTACCCGCGATCCTGAACGAGAACTTCGGAGCGGTTGTTCTCCATGCCGGATCAAACGACACCAGGCTGCGGCAAACGGAGATCTTAAAGAGGGACTTCAGGATCCTGGTGGAGACGGTACGCAGCACATCACCCACAACGAGGATCATTGTGTCAGGACCTCTTCCCACTTACCAGCGAGGGGCTGAGAAGTTTAGTAGACTTTTAGCTCTAAATGAATGGTTACAGTCATGGTGTCGAGAACATAAACTTCTCTTTGTTAATAACTGGAACTGTTTCTGGGAGCGTCCTAGGTTCTTCCGCCCTGATGGCCTGCACCCCAGCAGAGTTGGAGCAGCAGTGCTATCAGATAACATCTCTAGGATACTACACACCATCTGACTGGTAAGACATCAAGAAATCTTCAACTATAAGAACACGCATACTACAGACCAAATAGTTACAAGTTCACACACAGCCCAGTTTATAGAAACCATATCTATTCCTCGGGTAGTAAAACCAAGAATTACATACACAAGATCCAGAAATAATCTTATTGCAGTTAAAACTGAAAAATGCCAGATAAACAAACACAACAAAGTTCTAAAGTTCGGTCTTTTAAACATTAGATCACTTGCACCCAAAGCACTGATTGTAAATGAGATGATCATAGAGAATAATCTCGATGCACTCTGTCTCACTGAGACCTGGATTAAACCAGGTGATTATATGGGTCTAAACGAGTCTACACCGTCAGGATATGTTTATAAGCATGAGCCCCGTCAGACTGGTCGTGGGGGGGGTGTAGGAACCATTTATAGTGCTTCTCTTAATGTTAGTCAGAGATTAGGATTCAGCTTTAAATCATTTGAAGTGCTCGTTCTTAAAATTGCACTTTCAGAGATGCATAGAAAACTCGCTCTGGTCACCGTGTACAGACCCCCAGGACCCTACGCTGATTTTCTTCATGAGTTTGCTTGTTTTCTCTCAGACCTCCTGATCAGCTTTGATAAAGTGCTGCTTGTAGGAGATTTTAATATTCATGTAGATGATGAAAACGATGCCCTAGGATTATCATTTGTCGATTTACTAAACTCTTTTGGAGTTAAACAAAACGTCACCAGACCAACCCACCGTTTTAACCACACACTAGACTTAATAATATCCCACGGAGCAGACGTCACTGATATAAATATTTTACCTCAGAATGATGACATCACAGACCATTATCTCCTACTGTACACACTACCGGTAGAGCAGATTAACCGTGTTTCACCACGGTATCGACTTGGTAGGACTATTATTCCAACCACTAAGGACAGATTCATAAATAACCTGCCTGATTTATCTCAGTTTCACATTAAACCCATAAATGCTGATCATCTTGATGAGATGGCGAACAACATAGACCTTATCCTCACTAGCACTTTAGACACTGTTGCCCCCATCCGGTTAAAAAAGGTTCGAGAACAAGCAACTGCACCTTGGTATAATAGTCATACGCATGCCCTAAAGAGAACAACACGTAATCTGGAGAGAAAATGGAGGAAAACTAAATTGGAGGTATTTAGAATTGCGTATAAAGACAGTATGCTTAGCTACAGACAGGCGCTAAAAGCTGCTAGAGCTAAACACCTGAGCAAACTCATAGAAAATAACAAAAACAATCCCAGGTTCCTTTTCAGTACAGTCGCTAAATTAACAACAAATCAGGGATCTGAAAAATGTGTTCCATCACAGTTTAGTAGTGAAGACTTTATGAATTTCTTCACTGAAAAAATAGATAACATTCGAAAAACAATTGTGGCAGTTCAACCTCTGACAGCATCTCCTGACACAATCGTACTTACAACCCCACAACTACACTGTTTTACATGTATAGGACAGGAAGAGCTGTATGATGCTATTATGAAAGCTAAATCAACAACATGTCAGTTAGATCCAATTCCCACTAAACTACTGAAGGAAGTGTTATATACAGCTGGTGAGCCTCTTTTAAATATTATTAACTCCTCACTATCGTTAGGTCATGTCCCTAAATCCCTCAAGTTAGCAGTTATTAAGCCCCTCAAAAAAAAACCTAATCTGGATCCAAACACGCTATCGAATTACAGACCAATTTCAAATCTCCCATTTATGTCTAAGATTTTAGAAAAGATTGTCGCTGCCCAGTTATGTAACCACTTGCAGGAGAACAATATCTTTGAAGAGTTTCAGTCAGGTTTTAGGCCCCATCATAGCACAGAAACTGCTCTAGTTAAAATCACTAACGACCTGTTTTTAGCTTCAGACCAAGGCTACATCTCCCTATTAGTTTTACTAGATCTTAGTGCTGCGTTCGACACTATAGATCATGATCTTCTCCTCGATCGCTTACAGAATTACATCGGTATTCAGGGACAGGCATTAAGCTGGTTTAAATCCTACCTGTCCAATCGTTACCATTTCGTAGATTTAAATGGAGAGCTATCCAGGATAATGCTAGTAAATTATGGCGTGCCACAAGGGTCAGTTCTGGGACCCCTGCTTTTTACAATATACATGCTTCCATTAGGAAATATTATTAGAAGGCATGGAATTAGCTTCCATTGTTATGCTGATGATACCCAGCTATATATTTCATCCAAACCAGGCGATACAGCTCAATTAGCTCGCATAACTGAGTGTGTTGAAGAAATAAGAGATTGGATGACCCATAACTTTCTGCTATTAAATCCTGATAAAACGGAGATTTTGCTCATCGGCCCAAAAAATAGTACACAGAAGCTCCAGCATCTCAGCCTGCATTTAGACGGTTGTTCTGTAACTACTAGTTCAACGGTAAAAGACCTGGGAGTTATTTTAGACAGCAACTTATCTTTTAAAAATCACATCAATCAAGTTACAAAAACAGCCTTCTTTCACCTTAGAAATATTTCTAAGCTAAGAAATATGTTATCTATATCTGATGCAGAGAAGCTCGTCCATGCGTTTATGACCTCTAGAATAGACTACTGTAATGCATTACTAGGTGGATGTCCTGCATCATTAATAAACAAGCTTCAGTTAGTTCAGAATGCCGCAGCAAGAGTTCTTACTAGGTCAAGAAAATACGATCATATAACCCCAATCTTATCGTCCCTACATTGGCTTCCTATTAAGTTTCGAATAGACTACAAACTACTGCTACTCACTTATAAAGCACTAAATGGTTTGGCTCCCATGTATCTATCCAGTCTCTTAACACGCTACAATCCGTCACGCTCCCTGAGATCTCAAAACTCTGGGCTTCTAGTAGTTCCTAGAATAGCAAAGTCCACTAAAGGCGGTAGAGCATTTTCACATTTAGCTCCTAAACTCTGGAATAGTCTTCCTGACAGTGTTCGGGGTTCAGATACACTCTCCCAGTTTAAGTGTAGATTAAAAACATATCTTTTTAGCAAAGCCTACACATAACACACATCACGCACATCACATCACAACCTTGTGCTCCAGAACATCTGATCACATGCACATTATCAACTTGTGCTGTTAATATCATGAACAGCAGCTACGCTAATTCCTCTCCACTGCTTCTCTTTCTCTCCCCATCCCGAGGCTTCCTGAGGTTTGGCCAGCTCCAGTCACGTCCCACCTCGTGAAGATTATGGACCTATGGATGATCATGGAGAAGTAGATGCCGAGTGTTTAAAGGCCCTGGCATGGAGAAGCTGATGCTGGATCTATGATGATCACAAATTGTTCTGTATTGTTGAAAGATTTATGACCAAACTTTTGATGTCACCCATATGAGGATGGGTTCCCCTTTGAGTCTGGTTCCTCTCAAGGTTTCTTCCTCATATCATCTAAGGGAGTTTTTCCTTGCCACTGTCGCCACGGCTGCTCATCAGGGACAAACGCACACCATTCACCTTCACTGTTGTTTTCTGTAAAGCTGCTTTGAGACAATGTCTGTTGTGAAAAGCGCTATACAAATAAACTTGACTTGACTTGACTTGACCTTAGTGCAGCTTTTGACACCATTGATCACACTACACTGCTTGCTAGACTTGAGAACGTTGTTGGAAAAAAGGGAACAGCTCTCTCTTGGCTCAGGTCTTATTTGACTGATCGCTATCAGTTTGTTGATGTAAATGGTGAGTTCTCCACACTCTATGAGGTAAAGTTTGGTGTTCCTCAAAGATTTGTCTTAGGCCCACTGCTTTTCTCTTTATTTATGCTGCCTCTTGGTGAAATCATTCATAAACATGGGATTCGCTTCCATTGCTATGCTGATGACACACAGCTGTATATTTCAGCAAAGCCAGATGAGCGAGATCAGCTTAACAATGTTGAGAAGTGTGTAGAGGACATTAGACAGTGGATGCTTAATAACTTTCTTCTGCTCAACTCAGATAAGACGGAAGTACTTTTACTAGGACCACATGCAGCTAGAAGTAAACTTTCCGATTACGTAGCATCTCTGGATGGTGTAACATCCGAAGGATTCGACCATTTCTGTCCATACAGGCTGCCCAGGTGCTTATTCAGTCTCTTGTCATTTCAAGACTTGACTACTGCAACTCTCTGCTGGCAGGTCTCCCCTAAACGCTATTCGTCCACTGCAAATGATCCAAAACGCAGCGGCACGACTTGTGTTCAATCAGCCCAAGTTTTCCCACCCCACCCCACTGCTTCGCTCCCTTCACTGGCTTCCAGTAGCTGCACGTATCAGATTCAAAACACTGATGCTTGCCTACAAGGCCAAAAATGGACCAGCACCATCTTACCTCAGTGACCTCATCACATCTCACACTGCACCACGCTGTCTGAGAACCTCCAGCACTGCTCGACTGGTACCACCTTCTCTCAGAATGAGAGGTAAGTACACTTCAAGGCTCTTCTCTGTTCTGGCACCGAGGTGGTGGAATGAACTTCCCCTAGATGCCCGTACAGCAGAGTCCCTGATTATCGACGACTGAAGACCTACCTCTTCCTGAAATACCTAAATTAGCACTTTCCAAGTTTGTTGAATTCGAGTTATATTCATATTAAATTTGTAATCTTGCGTACCAGTGTAGATTTTTTCATGACTAGAGATTTAAAGCACTTTTGTACATCGCTCTGGATAAGGGCATCTGCTAAATGCCGCAAATGTAAATGTAAATGTGTTTCTGTTTCAGCATGTACGGCTGTCAAAGACCTTGGTGTGATTATTGACCCGAGTCTTTCCTTTGAGTCTCACGTGAATAATATCACCAGGATCGCCTTATTTCACCTTAGAAATATTGCTAAAATTAGAAATATGATGTCGTTACAGGATGCAGAAAAACTAGTTCATGCTTTTGTTACTTCTAGATTAGACTACTGTAATGCTTTACTGTCTGGGTGTGCCAGTAAGTGCATAAATAAGCTTTAGTTAGTTCATAATGCAGCAGCAAGAGTCCTCACTAGATCTAGGAAATATGACCACATCACCCCTGTTATAATCAGTCTACACTGGCTCCCAATTAAATCTCGCATTGATTATAAAATACTACTACTGACGTATAAAGCACTTAACGGTCTCGCACCGCAGTATCTGAGTGAACTTCTGTACCAGTATGATCCTCCACGCCTACTTAGATCAAAAGGTGCTGGCTATCTGTTGGTTCCTCAAATAATGAAGACTACAGCAGGGGGCAGATCGTTCTCTTTTACAGCCCCACAGTTATGGAACAGCCTTCCAAACAGTGTTCGGGACTCAGACACAGTCTTAGTGTTCAAGTCGAGGTTGAAAACTTATTTATTTAGTCAAGCCTTTTATGAGTAGATTTTTCTTAGGTAAAGGCTCAGATCTGGAGGGAGCATGGATATGGAGTGTTTGGTGAACTGGTATATTTGTATGCTGTCGTCCCCTCACATTCACACGTTCACTCGGGTTTGTTGACGGTGGTGTGGTGGGTCGTCTCTTATCCCAGAGATCCCTTATGTCTGTGTTACCTTCTGGTTCTCCCTTTTAGTTATGCTGCCATAGCGAGTCTTGCCGGAGTCCAAACTGCACAGTGACATTAACTTTCATACACTAATAGGGACACTTCATAATCCATATCCTTCTCTTCCCGTCACCCTCTTCTCTCTCTCTCTCTCTCTCTCTCTCTCTCTCTCTCTCTCTCTCTCTCTCTCTCTCTCTCTCTCTCTCTCTCTCTCTCTCTCTCTCGGTCGAGTTAAACATGCTCCTGAGGCTCCAGTGACCACTGTTCCTGCCCCTCTCCCCTCCGTGGATCTTCACACTTCTGTGCAGCTTGGGATGGTCTCTCATCAACACCTTGGGTGGTTCCATGTAATTCCGGAGTAGAACGGGTGCTTTGAGGATGGATTGGACTGTAGTTGGTGTCGACTCGGGAGTGCGGTTTGCTTCTGATCGTCATCACTGTACCCCGCAACATTGTATATCTGCTATAAATGGACATTCGGTGTAACCCAGATGAGGATGGGTTCCCTCTTGAGTCTGGTTCCTCTCAAGGTTTCTTCCTTATGCCATCTCGGGGAGTTTTTCCTTGCCACAGTTGCTCATCAGGGACAAACATACTTACAAAGAACATATTTACGTTTAATCACCACATTATCTGTGTAAAGCTGCTTCGAGACAATGTTCATTGTTAAAAGCGCTATACAAATAAAAAAATTAAATTGAATTGAATGTATTCAGGGCCAGTTCTAGACATTTGTAGGCCCCTTGGCCTCGTTCCTTTCACAGGGGTCACCACAGCGGATCATCCGCATGTTTGATTTGGCACATGTTTTTACGCTGGATGCCCTTCGTAACGCAACCCTCCCCATTTATCCGGGCTTGGCTGACCGGGGATCGAACCCGGGCCGCAGCGGTTATGTGTACTATGAACTACAAATGTTTTAAACCTTGTGATTTTGACAGCAGACAATTCTATAGGAATGATACTTGGATATATTCTAGAGTAGTCAATGTGCGGCTTGTACAGAGATTTACAGTATAGATTTACTGTCCTCTGAAAATAACTCAACATACATCCATTGTCAAAATAGCTGGCAACAGAAGTGAGTACACCCTAAGTGAATATGTCAAGACTGTGTCCAAAGTGTTTATATTTTATGTGAGCATCATTGTTATCTAGCACTGCCCTAATCTTCCTGAGCATGGAATTCACCAGAGCTACAAAGATTGTTGCTGGGATCCTCTTCCACTCAAAAAAAAAAAAAAAAGGTTAATTACTTCAGTTTTAATCTATTTGGTGAAATGTCAATTTCTTCTCATTGTGTACCGTTTTATTTTTAAGCTAATAATGAGCACTCAAAAGGCAACAAGAAGTATGGGGTTAACGTGGATGAGACAGAGGAAGTCTGCAATGTTAAGATGACTGAGAACAGAGACATTCCTGATCATCTGATCATAATCTTTTCTCTACTTGTGTTCTATATGGAGGATGTTCAGACTAGATACATTTATTATGTAACAAAATATTTAATTTGTTTTGTATTAATTAAGGCTGTCAAAATGCAAATTCATTTTAACAGCACTGGTTTTGTTAACACGCTATAAATGCAGTGGGCATTTCTGTTTGACCATTTATAATGAAAATATAAATAAACAAACAAATAAAAAAGAGGCAAAATTACAACCTTTAGCGCAGCACACATTTATAAACGATGTCTTTTCTTTGCTTAGATATAAAAATAAATAAATAAACACTGAAAAAATTTTTTTAATCAGTAAACATTTGTTTTACTGATATGCCAAGTCTCAAATCAGCACCAAAAATCCCAAGATGCACACAATTATCCCTCTGAGGGTCGATAAATGCACCGTTTTGTGGCATTTCCTCATAACGAACATAAGTTACTGTCTTTTTTGATCATACTGTGAAAAGCAACACATCATTCAAATATGTAAAGGATTTATTTTTATTTGTATACACTCATAATAAAAAAAGAAAACTGTCTGTTTACTTTTGTAAAGTAAACAGACATAGTGCACTTTCTGTCTCTGTCTCCTATCTTCACAGACACACAAATAAATAAAATACATCCTGAATCTCAGTGAATATTTGAAAAAAGAAAATATAAATATTCTTTGATTATGTAATCCGTATAAAAGTTATAAGCGGTGCAATTTCTCCGGTATCACCTAATTGAATGTCCTTGTGGAAACATAGCAACGGTTCCGTTTGGTTTCCTGATAATTCCGTCATTTAAAAAAATATAATTACTTTAAACGTTTACAAAAATGTTTTGCCCTCATGCTCTATTTTGAGTTTGATTTCACAAATAATAACATGCATTTGTATAAAGCATCAATATGTCCATGTCCATGATGATTAGAGTATTTAAAAAATTGGAAAGTATTCATTTAAGGTACATTTAGAACAGCATGATTAAATATTTTAATCGATTGACAGCCCTAATATTAATATAATGTGAGGTCCAGTTACCAGCATGACACTAAAACAGGTAGTATTAATGGATTTTTTTATTAAAGTACATGTCAGAGCCCAAACATCTTTACTTTACTTGAGTAAAAAAGTATAGTCAGTACTTGTACATGAGTAGTTTTAAACATGAGTATCTGTACTTCTACTTAAGTAAAGGATGTGTATACTTTTGCCACCTCTGCTGAGTACTGACGAGCCTCTTCTGCAACCTCTAAAGCAATGCTGGCAGCACTCATGCATTTGTTTTATGAAATGAAAAACTTTTTTTGTATTGACCCATACAAGGCCTGTTTCGAGTTAAAATAGTCTTAGAAAAACTCTAAAGGACCCTGCTCCCACTGAACTACAGAGCGGTTGTTCTCCATGCTGGAACGAACGACACCCGGCTGAGGCAAACAGAGATCTTAAAGAGGGATTTCAGCATCCTGGTGGAGATGGTACGCAGCACATCACCCACAACGAGGATCATGATGTCAGGACCCCTTTCCACTTACCAGCGAGGGGCTGAGAAGTTTAGTAGACTGTTTGCACTAAATGAATGGTTACAGTCATGGTGTCGAGAGCACAAATTTCTCTTTGTTAATAACTGGAACTGCACCCCAGCAGAGTTGGAGCAGCAGTCCTATCAGATAACATCTCTAGGATACTTCACACTATCTGACTGGTAAGACATCAAGCAATTTATGACTATGAGAACATTTATACAACAAACCAAATAAGAAGCTCCAGTTTAGAGGGAGGTTGCGCACTGGACTGACCAATCTGTGGCCACTCTGCAGGAAGCTTTGGATGACGCAGACTGGGACATGTTCAGGCACAGCTTGATAACGTCAACATGTTTATTCAAGCGGTTGTGGGATTCATCGGGAAACTAGCAGATGATACGGTGCAAAAAACCACCATCAGAATGTTTTCCAACCAGAAGCCGTGGGTGGATATCCCGCTCCGCTGCCCACAACACGGGGTTTGCCACCGGGGACATGAATGAATACAAGGCTGCGTCTTACAGTGTTCGCAGAGCGGTGAAGGATGCAAAGCAGCGCTACGGGAGGAAACTAGAGTCACAGTTCCAACATGGTGGCTCTAGGAGCCTGTGGCAGGGACTAAGAACAATCACGGACTATAGAACACCATCTTCTAGAAAGGTGAATGCGGACGCTTCTCTGGCAGAGGAGCTAAACACCTTTTACGCTCGTTTCGAGGCTGCAGCTAACCACACTAGTGGCGCTAGCGGCACAAACAGCATGCACGCTGAGAGAGCCAGATAGGTAAACACGTTCACCATCTCGGAGCATGACGTGAGGAGAGCATTCAAGAGAGTGAATACCAGGAAGGCAGCAGGACCAGATGGCATCACAGGTCGGGTTCTAATAGCCTGCGCTGACCAGCTAGTACTGGTGTTCACTGAGATATTCAACCTCTCACTGGAACAGTCTGTTGTCCCCTCATGTTTCAAACAGTCCACCATTGTTCCTGTCCCGAAGAAACCCCAGCCCGCCTGCCTTAACGACTACCGCCCTGTAGCCTTGACCTCAGTAGTGATGAAGTGCTTTGAGAGACTGGTCAGAGACTTCATCACTGCATCACTACCAGACACACTGGACCCACTACAGTTCGCGTACCGTCAGAACCGTTCTACTGAGGACACCATTGCTCATCTCCTTCACACTACGATGAGCCACCTGGACCAAAGAAATGGGAATTATACAAAAATGCTGTTTGTGGACTACAGTTCAGCATTTAACACCATAATTCCCTCCACACTCACCTCTAAGTTGGAGGTCCTTGGACTCAGCCTGCCGCTGTGCCAATGGATCTCTAACTTCCTGACAGACAGACCACAAGCCATCAGGATATAAAAACTGGCCCACTCTCTCCATCATCACACTTTTCTCTGCACAAATCTCACTTTTTTTTGTTTACTGTTTTACTGCTTACTGCCATAAGCATATTTTGCATATACAGTGGGTACGGAAAGTATTCAGACCCCCTTAAATTTTTCACTCTTTGTTATATTGCAGCCATTTGCTAAAATCATTTAAGGTCATTCTTCTTCCTCATGAATGTACACACAGCTCCCCATATTGACAGAAAAACACAGAATTGTTGACATTGTTGCAGATTTATTAAAAAAGAAAAACTGAAATATCACATGGTCTTAAGTATTCAGACCCTTTGCTGTGACACTCATATATTTAACTCAGGTGCTTTCCATTTCTTCTGATCATCCTTGAGATGGTTCTACACCTTCATTTGAGTCCAGCTGTGTTTGATTATACTGATTGGACTTGATTAGGAAAGCCACACACCTGTCTATATAAGACCTTCCAGATCACAATGCATGTCAGAGCAAATGAGAATCATGAGGTCAAAGGAACTGCCTGAAGAGCTCAGAGACAGAATTGTGGCAAGGCACAGATCTGGCCAAGGTTACAAAAAGATTTCTGCTGCACTTAAGGTTCCTAAGAGCACAGTGGCCTCCATAATCCTCAAATGGAAGACGTTTGGGACGACCAGAACCCTTCCTAGAGCTGGCCGTCCGGCCAAACTGAGCTATCGGGGGAGAAGAGCCTTGGTGAGAGAGGTAAAGAAGAACCCAAAGATCACTGTGGCTGAGCTCCAGAGATGCAGTCAGGAGACGGGAGAAAGTTGTAGAAAGTCAACCATCACTGCACCCATTCACCAGTCGGGGCTTTATGGCAGAGTGGCCCGACGGAAGCCTCTCCTCAGTGTAAGACACATGAAAGCCCGCATGGAGTTTGCTAAAAAACACCTGAAGGACTCCAAGATGGTGAGAAATAAGATTCTCTGGTCTGATGAGACCAAAATAGAACTTTTTGGCCTTAATTCTAAGCGGTATGTGTGGAGAAAACCAGGCACTGCTCATCACCTGTCCAATACAGTCCCAACAGTGAAGCATGGTGGTGGCAGCATCATGCTGTGGGGGTGTTTTTCAGCTGCAGGAACAGGACGACTGGTTGCAATCGAGGGAAAGATGAATGCGGCCAAGTACAGGGTTATCCTGGACAAAAACCTTCTCCAGAGTGCTCTGGACCTCAGACTGGGCCGAAGGTTTACCTTCCAACAAGACAATGACCCTAAGCACACAGCTAAAATAACAAAGGAGTGGCTTCACAACAACTCCGTGACTGTTTTTGAATGGCCCAGCCAGAGCCCTGACTTAAACCCAATTGAGCATCTCTGGAGAGACCTAAAAATGGCTGTCCACCAACGTTTACCATCCAACCTGACAGAACTGGAGAGGACCTGCAAGGAGGAATGGCAGAGGATCCCCAAATCCAGGTGTGAAAGACTTGTTGCATCTTTCCCAAAAAGACTCCTCGCTGTATTAGATCAAAAGGGGGCTTCTACTAAATACTGAGCAAAGGGTCTGAATACTTAGGACCATGTGATATTTCAGTTTTTCTTTTTTAATAAATCTGCAACAATGTCAACAATTCTGTGTTTTTCTGTCAGTATGGGGTGCTATGTGTACATTCATGAGGAAGAAGAATGAACCTAAATGATTTTAGCAAATGGCTGCAATATAACAAAGAGTGAAAAATTTAAGGGGGTCTGAATACTTTCCGTACCCACTGTACATCTTTTTCTCTCATATACATCTTTATATATTCTTATATTTGATATAGTTTTTATAGTTTATTTATCTGCCTTCTTTTTCTTTGCTTTATTTTTTTCCCCCTATTCTATTCCCTCATACCCTGTATGTATGTGTATGTGACAAATAAGATTTGATTTGATTTGATTTGATTTGATACAAGTGAGCACACAGCCCAGTTTATAGAACCCATATCTATTCCTCATGTAGTAAAACCAAGAATTAAATACACAAGATCCAGAAATAATCTTATTGCAGTTAAAACTGAAAAATGCCAGATAAGCAGATAGATCACTTGAACCCATGCACTGATTGTAAATGAGATGATCACAGAGAATAATCTTGATGCACTCTGTCTCACTGAGACCTCGATTAAAACAGATGATTATATCGGTGTAAACGAGCCTACACTGTCAGGATATGTTTATAAGCATGAGCCCCATCAGACTGGTCATGGTGGGGGTGTAGCAACCATTTATAGTGCCTCTCTTAATGTTAGTCAGAGATTAGGATTCAGCTTTAAATCATTTGAAGTGATCGTTCTTAATTGTACTCTCAGACATGCATAGAAAACCCCTATCTCTCGCTTTGGTCACCATGTACAGACTCTCAGGGCCCTACGTTGATTTTCTTCAAGAGTTTGCTTGTTTTCTTTCAGACCTCTTGATAAATTTTGATAAAGTGCTGCTTGTAGGAGATTTTAATATTCATGTAGATGATGTAAACGATGCTCTAGGATTATCATTTGTGGACTTATTAAACTGTTTTGGGGTTAAACAAAACGTCACCAGACCAACTCAACGTTTTAACCACACATTAGACTTAATAATATCCCACGGAGCAGACGTCACTGATATACGTAGATATTTTACCTCAGAGTGATGACATCACAGACCATTATCTCATATTGTACACACTACCGGTAGAGAATATTAGCCATGTTTCACCACGTTATCGACTTGGTCAAGTCAAGAAGCTTTTATTGTCATTTCAACCATATATAGCTGATACAGTACATAGTGAAATGAAACAACGTCCAGAACCCAGTTGCTACATACAACAACATAAAACAACAGAAACAGAAAGAAAGAAACCCAGGGCCAAGAACTAGTAAAAAGATCCTCGCCACATAAAGTGCATGTGTGCAACTGGTGCAAACAGTGCAAAAAGACAGCACAAGACAGTGCAGGACAACACAGGACAGTGCAGGACAATACACAATACACAAAACACAAAATAGCTCCGCCAGTAAACCTGTCCTAACAAAATAAAATAAGGTGCACAGTAGTAGAAAAATGTAAACAATATTGTGCAATTAAACATATAGCAGCAACAAAGATAAAGTGAACAGTGGCAAAAATATGTGGACAGAATATTGTGCGAAAGAACAATTAGCAGTAATCCTGGAAGATGTGCAAAAACGGCATGTAAACATTTTTGTGGTAATGATTAATGTGAGTGGTACTGAATGATGGGTGTGCGCAGTGTATGTGTGTTGAGCCAGGTTTGTGCAGATCAGTCACACGGAGTGAGGAAGAGTGTGTGTTGAGTCCGGTTTGTGCAGATCAGTCACACAGTGTGTGTGTGAGTGTGTGTGAGAGTTCAGTTCAGTTCTTTGTTGAGGAGCCTGATGGCTTGAGGTAAGAAACTATTGCATAGTCTGGATGTGGCGGCCCGAATGCTTCGGAACCGCTTCCCTGATGGTAGGAGAGTGAAGAGTGTGTGTGAGGGGTGTGTGGGTTCGTCCACAATGCTGTTTGCTTTGCGGATGCAGCGTGTGGTGTAAATGTCCATGATAGAAGGGAGAGAGACTCTGATGATCTTCTCACCTGTCCTTACTATCCTCTGTAGGGTCTTGCGATCCGAGACGTTGCAATTCCCAAACCAGGCAGTGATGCAGCTGCTCAGGATGCTCTAAACGGTCCCTCTGTAGAACATGGTCAGAATGGGGGGAGGGAGATGGGCTTTCCTCAGCCTTCCCAGAAAGTAAAGACGCTGCTGGGCTTTTTTGGTGATGTAGCTGGTGTTGAGTGACCAGGTGAGATTATCCGCCAAGTGAACACCAAGGAATTTGGTGCCCTTGATGATCTCCACTGAGGATTCATCGATGATCAGTGGAGAATGGTCGCTCTGTGTTCTCCTGAAGTCAACAACCATCTCTTTAGTTTTGTCGACGTTCAGAGACAGGTTATTGGCTACACACCAGGCTGTTAACCGTTGCACCTCCTCTCTGTATGCTGACTCGTCGTTCTTGCTGATGAGACCCACCACGGTTGTGTCATCGGCGAACTTGATGATATGATTCGAGCTGTGCATTGCTACACAGTCGTGAGTCAGCAGAGTGAACAGCAGTGGACTGAGCACACAGCCCTGAGGGGCTCCAGTGTTCAGTGTGGTGGTGCTGAAGATGCTGTTTCTGATCCGGACTGACTGAGGTCTCCCAGTCAGGAAGTCTAGGATACAGTTACAGAGGGAGGTGTTCAGGCCCAGTAGGCTCAACTTCTCGTTTAGGTGCTGAGGGACAGTCATGTTAAATGCTGAACTGAAGTCTATGAACAGCATCCTTACATAAGAGTCCTTGTTGTCTAGGTGGTTGAGGGCCAGATGAAGGGTTGTGGAGAAAGCATCGTCCGTGGAGCGGTTTGGACGATATGCGAACTGCATGGGGTCCAGTGCGCGTGGAAGCTGCGTCTTGATGTGCCTCATAACGAGCCTCTCGAAGCACTGCATCAAGATAGGTGTGAGTTCAATGGGACGATAGTCATTGAGGCAGGAGACAGTAGACTTCTTCGGTACGGGAATGATGGTCGTTGCCTTGAAGCACGTAGGAACAATGGCGCTGCTCAGGGAGATATTGAAGATGTCAGTGAAGACATCTGCTAGCTGTTGTGCACATTCCCTGAGCACTCTGCCAGGAATGTTGTCTGGTCCAGCAGACTTCTGTGGGTAAACTCTGCATAGAGTTTTTCTCACTTCAGCTGTGGTTAGACAGAGCACCTGGTCACTGGGAGTAGGGATGATCTTCCTCGCCACCATGTTGTTCTGCACCTCGAACCGGGCGTAGAGGTCATTCAGCGCATCTGGGAGAGAGGGTCACGGTCACAAGCAGGAGACGTTATCTTGTAATTCGTGATCGCCTGGATGCCCTGCCGCATGCGCCGGGTGTCTCCGCTGTCCTGGAAGAGGCCGTGGATTCTCTTGGCGTGTGCGTGCTTCGCCTCTCTGATGACACGGGACAGTTTGGCTCTTGCTGTTTTCAAGGCCACCTTGTCCCCTGCTCTGAAGGCAGAGTCTCTTGTTTTTAGCAGCGCACGCACCTTGGCGGTCATCCACGGCTTCTGGTTGGAGCGTGTAGTGATGGTCTTGGTGATGGTCACGTCATCAATGCACTTGCTGATGTAGCTGGTCACTGTTGACGTGTACTCCTCCAAGTTGATGAAATCGCCATTGGTTGCAGCTTCCCTGAACATGTCCCAGTCAGTGCATTCAAAACAGTCCTGGAGAGCAGACATGGATCCTGCTGGCAAGGTTCTCACTTGCTTCCGAGCTGGTCTTGAACGCCTGCTGAGTGGTCTGTATGCTGGGATCAGCATAACAGAGATGTGGTCTGAGTACCCGAGGTGGGGGCGGGGCTTCACCCGGTATGCGCCCTGGATGTTTGTGTAAACAACATCCAGCGTGTTTTCTCCTCTGGTTGCAAAGTCCACATTTTGATAAAATTTGGAAAGCACAGTCCTGAGATTTGCGTGAATAAAATCTTCGGCGACTATAAACAATGTGTGTTTTGAAGTTTGTTAATGGTCCCGTAGAGTACACTGAGCGCGTCCTTAGCATTAGCGCTAGGTGGTATGTACACTCCGAGCACAATAGCGGTGGTGAATTCCCGTGGTAAATAAAAAGGTCTACATCTCACAACAATAAACTCCAGCAGCGATGAGAAGTAGGTAGAAACAAGGGCAAAGTTCTTACACCATTCCGTATTGATGTAAACACACAGACCGCCGCCACGAGTCTTACCGCAACTAGCCCGTCCAGCTGAATGGCGCCGTCTGGAACTCTGTCACTCAGCCACGTCTCAGTGAACACAAAAACGCAGCAGTGTCTGTACTTAGGAAATATTATTAGAAGGCATGGAATTAGCTTCCATTGTTATGCTGATGATACCCAGCTATATATCTCATCAAAACCAGGCGATACAGCTCAATTGGCTCTGATAAATGAGTATGTTAAAGAAATAAGAGATTGGATGAGCCATAATTTTCTACTATTAAATTCTGATAGGACGGAGATTTTACTCATCGGCCCAAAAACCAGTACACAAAAGCTCCAGCATCTCAACCTGCATTTAGATGGATGTTCTGTAACTACTAATTCAACGGTAAAAGACCTCGGAGTTATTTTAGACAGCAACTTGTCTTTCAAAAATCATATCAACCAAGTTACAAAAGCAGCCGTCTTTCACCTTATAAATATTTCTAAGCTAAGAAACATGTTATCTATATCTGATGCAGAGAAGCTCGTCCATGCATTCATGACCTCCAGAATAGACTACTGTAATGCATTACTAGGTGGATGTCCTGCATCATTAATAAACAAGCTTCAGTTAGTTCAGAATGCGTCAGCCAGAGTTCTTACAAGGTCAAGAAAATATAATACCTGTCAAGTTTCGAAACGACTACAAACTACTGCTTCTGACTTATAAAGCCCTAAATGGTTTGGCCCCATTTATCTATCCAGTCTTTTAACACGCTACAATCAGTCATGCTCCCTGAGATCTCAAAACTCTGGACTTCTAGTAGTTCCTAGAATAGCAAAGTTCACTAAACTATCATAACCTTGTGCTCCAGAACATCTGATCACATGCACATTATCAACTTGTGCTGTTAATATCATGAACAGCAGCTACGGTAATTTCTCTCCACTGCTTCTTTTTCTCTCCCCATCCCGAGGCATCCTGAGGTTTGGCCAGCTCCAGTCACTTCCCACCTCATGAAGATTATGGAACTTTGAAGAAGTAGATGCCGAACTCGCAAACATCCCAAACCATCTAGAGACGTACCAGTGCCAATTAAATCCCACTACATTTGTGGAGTTTTGACATTGGACCTCCTGGAGTGTTTAAAGGCTCTGACATGAAGAAGCTGGTGCTGGATCTGTGATGATCACAAATGTCTAGCTATTTTATGAGTTGCTCAGTAGCTCCTAGTTTTATAACTATTAAGACTGTATAAGACTGTAGAAAGAACATTCCTTTTAATCTTATACTCCAGTGCTCATGTTAGTTCTCTCTCTCCCGTGTTCTGTATTGTTGATAGATTTATAATCAGACTCTTGATGTCACCCAAATGAGGATTGGTTCCCCTTTTGAGTCTGGTTCTTTTCAAGGTTTCTTCCTCATAACATCTAAGGGAGTTTTTCCTTGCCACAGTCATGAACTCCACGGCTTGCTCATCAGGGATAAATGCACACCATTCACCTTGACTGTTGATTTCTGTAAAGCTGCTTTGAGACGATGTCTGTTGTGAAAAGCGCTATAGAAATAAACTTGACTTGACTTGACTTGACTTTAGAGAATTCTTTGCCATGAGGTGCCATGTTTAACATCCAGTGGTCAGTATGAAAAAAGTGCACTTAAAGCACCAAATTTTAACTGCTCTAATACAGGTTACACAAATGTATATGATAAATAAAACATGGCATTGCTTGGTTACATGATGTGCAGCTATTATCAGTTAGGGTGTACTCACTTTTGTTGGCAGCTATTTTGAAATAATGGTTGTATGTTGAGTTATTTTTTAGAGGACAGTAAATACAGTGTTTAAATCATCATGGAAAGGTGCAAAAACTCATGTGCTTGTCTCACGCTACTGCTCATTGCTAGTGGAGTTCGTGACTATAAGATGCAGACCATTTTATTTACCATGGAATTGACCACTGCTTTTATTGTCATTCCCCCAGCACTAATGCTAAGGAGGCACTGGGTGAACTCTATGGAGCTATTAGTATCCTGCACAATGCACACCCGGATGGATTGTTTATTATCGCCAGAGATTTCAACCATGTGAATCTCAGGACTGTGCTCCTTAAACTCCATCAGCATGTGGACTTTGCAACGTGAGGAGTGAACTTTTTGGATCTTGTTTACACAAACATCCCCGGCACCTATCGTGCGGAGACCCGCCCCACCCCTCTCGGCTACTCAGACCACATCAGTGTTATGTTAATTCCAGCGTCAGATGCTTTAAACCGGTTCTGAAACAGGTGAAAACCTGGCCAGCATGAGCCACCTCTGCTCTTCAGGACTGTTTTAAGTACACTGACTGGGACATGTTTAGGGCATCTGCAACCAACGGCATATCCATCAACTTGGAGGAGTACATATCATCATTGACCAGCGACATCAGCAAGTGTGTTGATGATGTGACCATCATCAACACCAGCATCCACATCAACACCATCATCCACAACAACAGTAATAAAACCATTATTACTGCTGTTCCACCATTATTACTGCTGCTTCTATTCCCCCTGATGCTGATGCTAAGCTCGCGATGAAAGAACTTTATGCGGCCATCAGTAAACAACAGACTGTTCACCCGGAAGCTGCGTTTATTGTTGCGGGAGATTTTAATCACTCAAACTTGAAGGCAGTTCTTCCAAAATTTCATCAGCATGTTTCATGTCACACCAGAGGGAACAAAACTTTAGACCATGTATATACAAACATGCATGGAGCTTACGTTGCGACCCCCCTCCCACACCTGTGTCAGATCACCTTTCTTTGTTTCTCACCCCCAAATATGCACCCCTCATCAGTGAGAACCATCAAGGTGTGGCCCGCAGACGCAGATTTCACACTTCAGGAAAGATTTTTACACACAGACTGGAGTACATTTGCTTCTCAGGCAACCAGTGACTCTCACACAGACATTGACTGCTATACCTCCTCTGTTCTGGATTACCACTAGAATTACTGACTTTTTTTTTTCTGGTGCACGTCCTGAGTTGTTGGTCACCCCTGCTGAGATTTTCACAGTTCTCCAGCTCAAATCTTCTCCTGCTTTTGTTGTGCAAACCACCCAACACCTGTGAGGCCTGGCACATTTGCATTTGTTTACTGAGACTAAGAGAGCCTAGTGAGTTCAGGAGACCCATGAGAGCTTGAATTTAGAGCTTGAACTAGCAGAGTTGTCTTCAGCTTTACTGTTAAATCTTGCGTATCCTTGTAAAGGACCCTAAGTTGTCGGAGTTCCTCTAGAATAGCCGCCTTATCTTCACGGAGTTGGCAAATCTCCTGTGTGTCCTAGGCAGCTTGTCATTGCTTGGTAAACTATGTGTCTGCCTCTAGTTTAGCCTGAAGATACAGCCAGTTTTGATCTGTTTTCTGGAAAAATACCTAAATCACTAAAACAACTCGGCCGAAACACAATTGTAATGACACAATAAAAAAGCGCAGCATGCACACGGTTATCTGGATAAGAGCCAACATGTCTGCGGTGTGGACTTATTTATCTCGGAGAAAGACCCACGGATAGCGATTTGCAAATCATGCAATGCTGAAATTTCAAGAAAGGATGTATCTGCAAAGAGTTTCTCCACGTTAGGTTTAATTTATCACCTGAAATCCAAACATCCCGATTGCCATACTTAATATAAGAAGAATGCGGCACAGAAAAGAAGTCAATCCGAGCATGCGCACTCCGTCTGCAGCGGACGTTTTTGAAAAGGCAAGAACGTTTTCCAGTGATGTGCCAAGGAAAAAGGCATAACAAAAAAAAAATGGAATTCATTGCCCTAGATCACGTGGTCATCTTTGAAACATTCCCCTTAGATAATAATTATGATAATTTAATAATATGTTCCTTTCACTTGAATGGGCTTCCAAACGTTCGGCAGGCAATTATTTCGCATAACAGACCGTTGCTAATAATAATTGACCGCTGTCTGTCTGTCAATACTATGAATGGTAACAAATAAATAATAATAATTTATAATAATACATAAAAAACTTTTGTAATTGTATTTATTCTTCGAATTGCAATTCATTGATTTTAGTGAGTTTAGGTTAACAATAATTTTTTTTTTCTTATTTGACCTATACACCACAATTTTACAAATATTTACAGAATAGTTTTATTCTTCCGATGATCAGTACCAGCTATTCAAAATATATAATTTAGTGCATTTTACAATGAAAGAAAGTTGAGCAGAATAAAGTTGAAGTTATTGTTGGTGTGGCCCTCTGACACAATTCAGGTTTCTCATGTGGCCCCTTGTAAAAATCAATTGCCCACCCCTGAAATAGATGAACAGCTGTTCCCTACCAAGGTTCGTTGTCCATTCACACAGTATATCACAACCAAGCCAGACAAATTTGGGATCAAGTTCTGGATGGCCACGGATTTGGAGACCAAATATGTCTGCAATGCATCTCCTTACTTGGGAAAGGACCCCAGTCGTCAGAAGGGAGAGAGGCTGGCAGAGAACGTGGTCATGAATCTGATGGAGCCATTTTTGGATGATGGGAGAAATGTCACAACAGACAATTTCTTTACTTCACTGTCACTGACGCACAGACTGCTGCAGCGCAAAACAACGCTACTGGGCACGGTGAATAATGTCCATGCACCAAGACGTGACGATCGGTGACGGCAGAAAGAGGAAACCCAACACGATAACAGAATATAACCACATGAAGGTATGTGAATGTGTGTATAATTTTACACCAGTGCTACAATGTTTTCTGATGTGTACTATACAGGCCTATAGAAAAAAAGCACATATACTCATGACTCTCTCTCTCTCTCTCTCTCTCTCTCTCTCTCTCTCTCTCTCTTTCTGCTTTTACAGTGTGGTGTAGACATGTTGGACCAAATGGCACGGATGTATTCCGTAAGAGCAGCAACACGCAGGTGGCCAGTAGTTTTTTTTTTTACAATATGCTGGACCTGGCGGCGGTGAATGCCTACATTTAGCACAAGGCATGCACAGGGTGGACAGGAAAAAAAAGATTGTTTCTGAGTTTTCTTCTGGCCTCTGAGCTACTCTGAGTAAACAAATGCAAATGTGGCAGGCCTCACAGGTAATGGGTGTGTTTGCACAACAAAAGCAGGAGAACAATGGAGCTGCAGGTCTGTAAAAATCTCAGCAGGGGTGCTTATGGGGGTGTGAGGGCCAGGGAATTTACGCAAATTTGCCCAGGTTTAGAAAACCTAGTGTTAAATCAGTTCCACCACAGACAGTGTTACTACCCAGAAACAGATCATTACATACCGAAATCAGAAGCCATTAATGAACAAGGAGGTGCGCCCCCTGCTGAAGGCACGCACTACTGCCTTCAGGTCAGGTGATGCTCAGGCCTACAGCACATCCAGAGCTAACCTGAAGAGGGGCATCAAAGAGGCCAAGCACTGCTACAAGCTAAAGATAGAGGATCATTTTTCCAACTCTGACCCTCGACACATGTGGCAAGGCATCCAGGCCATCAGTGATTACAAAACCTGCTGGCACACCTGAAGGACTCTCTGCCAACGACATTAGACTCCACCAGTTTGCCTACTGAAGCAATAGAAGCACAGAAGATGCAGTTTCCATGGCACTACACTCTGTGCTCACACACTTGGACAATAAGAACACCTATGCACGTATGCTGTTTGTTGACTTCAGCTCAGCATTCAATACCATTCTTCCATCCAAGTTAATAGCCAAACTTCTAGATCTGGGCATTAACACCTCCACCTGCAACTGGGTCATGGACTTTCTGACCAAAAGACCCCAGCAGGTTCGATCTGGCTTCATCTGCTCCAACACCATCACACTCAACACTGGTGTACCACAGGGCTGTGTGCTGAGCCCCTTCCTCTACTCCCTCTTCACCTCCGACTGCAGGCCTGTGAATGGATCTAACTCCATCATCAAGTTTGCAGATGACACTACCGTGATTGGTCTCATCACCAACAATGATGAGACTGCCTACAGGGAGGAGATCCAGCACCTAGCCACATGGTGCAACAACAACAACCTGCTCCTTAACACCTCCAAGACAAAGGAGCTTATTGTAGACTTCAGGAAGGAGGCAAGAGGCACACATGACACCACCCACATCAACGGGATGGCTGTTGAGCGTGTCTCCAGTTTCAAGTTCCTGGGGATCCACATCTCGGCGGACCTGTCCTGGAACATCAACACCTCCAGCCTGGTAAAGAAGGCTCACCAGTGCCTCTTTTTCCTGAGGACACTTAAAAAAAATCAGCTCTCCTCGGATATCCTGGTGAACTTCTACCGCTGCGCAGTAGAAAGCATCCTGACCAGCTGTGTCACAGTCTGGTATGGGAGCTGCTCTGTTGCAGAGCGTAAGGCACTGCAGCGGGTGGTAAAAACTGGCCAGCGCATCACAGGGACTCCACTCCCAGCCATGGAGGACATCCAAAAGAAACGCTGTCTACGTCGAGCTTGCAGCATTCTTAAGGACTCCTCTCATCCCCGCCCATAGACTGTTTACTCTTCTGCCCTCCGGCAGGCGTTACAGGTGCCTTCGGACCAGGACCAGCAGACTAAAGAACAGCTTTTTTCTTTAAAGAGCTGTCTCTTTAGTGAACTCTGACACTCACTGATACACGACCACATCTCCCCCCACACCTTACACTCCGTCACTTTGCTAATTGACTGTCTGAACAAAAACTTATGCTCACCAAGACACTGATCATTTCTCACCTCACACTTTGTTATTGCATGGACTGTTTACACAAACCTTTGCTCATTTGCACACTGCTCTTTTTTGTATTGCTGCTCACCATAAACTTATCACCATTGTATATATACCCGTTCTCTGTTTATAGATATAGCAATATTAATATGTTCACCGCTTACATCCTTCTGTAAATCTCTGTGTATAGTAATAGACATCTGTATATCATGTTTACAATACATATATATACTCATCAGTATATAATTGTTCATAGTACATATATATTCATATTCATCTGTAATTATATTCATAGTACATTTATATATTCATCTATAATTATATTTATAGTACATATATATATATATATATTAATCTGTATATTATGTTTTCAGTACATATATATATATATATTTATCTGTATACTACATTTATAGTACATATACATCTTTAAATTACTGTTTATAATCTATATTTCATTTTATTTAACTATGTAAATTCATGTAAAAACTATATATCCTGCACTTGCTGTTATTGCACTCTGGTTAGACCCAAACTGCATTTCGTTGCCTTGTACTTGTACATGTGTAATGACAATAAAGTTGAATCTAATCTAATCTAATCTCCAAGACCTTCACTACACGCTCCAACCAAAAGCCATTGATGACCGCAAAAGTGTGTGCGCTGCTGAAACAAAGAGACTCTGCCTTTAGAGCAGGGGACAAGACGGCCTTAAGAACAGCAAGGGCGAAACTGTCCCATGCTATCAAAAAGGCGAAGCACACAGACGCCAAGAAAATCCACGACCACTTCCAGGACAGCGGAAGTGTGGCAGGGCATCCAGGCGATCACGAACTACAAGACAACATCACCTGCTTGTGACTGTGATGCCTCCCTCCCAGATGCGCTGAATGACTTTTACGCCCGGTTTGAGGTACAAAACAACGTGAAGGCAAAGAAGACTACTCCCAGTGACCAGGTGCTCTGTCTAACCACAGCTGAAGCAGGTAAACTCTATGCAGAGTTAACCCACGGCAATCTGCTGGACCAGATAACATTCCTGGCACTATTTACACTCCTGCCATCAGGATCGGTTTCCGAAGCTTTCGGGCCGTCACATCCAGACTGTGTAACATCTTTTTCCCGCAAGCCTTAAGGCTCCTCAATACAGAAAACTAAACTGGAACTCACACACACACTCACCTGTGTGTTACTGAAACTGTACAAGCTGAACTTAACACACTCATTACTCATCTCAATCCACTCAACCACCATTTATTTATTATTTATTGTTAAACATATTACACAGATTACATGCTGTTTTTTGCACCTCTTAACTGCTGCTACTGCTGTTTTTGCACTGCATTGTGTTTGTTTACATATACTCTTTGCTATAGTCTTTATAGTTCTCTTTGCACAGTACTGTATATTCAGAGTATACAGTAGGTTTACTGGTCGGTGCTATCTTGTGTTATGTGTATTGTCCCACACTGTTTTGTGTTGTCTTGTGTTGTCTGTTTGTCTGTACTGTTGTCTGTCTGTCTGTACTGTATCGGATTCAGAGATGCACGTTTCAGATTTAAAACACTGATGCTTGTTTACAAGGCCAAAAATGGACCAGCACCATCTTACCTCAGAGACCTCATCACATCTCGCACTGCACCACGCTGTCTGAGATCCTCCAGCACTGCTCGACTGGTACCACCTTCTCTCAGAATGAGAGATAAGTATACTTCAAGGCTCTTCTCTGTTATGGCACCGGTGTGGTAAAATGAACTTCCCCAAGATGTCCGTACAGCGGAGTCCCTGACTATCTTCAAGCGATGATTGAAGACTTACCTCTTCCTGAAACTTAAATTAGCATTTTCCAAGTTTGCTTTGTAGAATTCAAGAGTTATATTTAGTTTGAGGTTTGTAATCTTGCGTACCAATGTAGATTTATTCATTAGAGACTCAAAGCACTTTTGTACGCCGCTCTGGATAAGGGCGTCTGCTAAATGCTGCAAATGTTAATGGAAATGTACTGTTTTTCGTCTGCACTAGGCTGCACTCGATGCACTTTATGTAGCTTTGTTACGTAGCTTTGTTATGTGTTGTATATCTATGTTGTTTAGTGTAGCATCAGGGTTCTAGAGGAACATTATGTTTTTACTGTGTAACACTGTGTATAGTAGAGATGACAATAAAAGCTTCTTGACTGTTTTCTATTCTGTAAAATTACAGAATACATGTTTTTGCTGGAAGAATGTCTCTAGGTTATGTATGTAACCCTATTTCCCTGAGGAAATGAGATGCTGCGTTATAACACTTTGGGAATGCTTCCGCGTTGTCCACGCTCTGAATGACATATGTAATCTGTCCAATGGAAGGCGCGGCATCACCGAGTGACGTCACGACCAGGAAGCTATAAAAAGCACATGGAGTGAAGCCAGCAGCAGTGTGGCAAGGGGATACAGTGTCGCAAACTCTTTAGGAATGAGAGTGCAATTACACCAGGCTTACCAGTCCCTGACTAGTGTGTATGAACACAGCTATGTTAAAGGACAGATGAGCCAGGAGTGGCACAGTGGTCAAGGTTATAGAACCTGACAAAGGTCAGCGGGGTAGACCAGCCTGCAGCGTCGCAGAGGACTTGGAGAGACGCTTCAGAGGATCAAGCTTTAGAGGCTGCCAAACTCTGGGTAGAGTGCACTCTGACCCCAGGGAGAATAGAGGACTCGAAAGAAGGACATGATAGCTTTGATAATTGAACTGGTGAATGTTTGCTTATTAGCAGGTAGGCCTCTTCCCGGAGGGCCATAGCAGATGAACTGCTTTTCAGACTTCCTCCAGGGACTTAGTTTAGTGCTTGCACTGGACACAGCTGGTTCAGCTTCTCCTGGTCTGGGGCCTGAAACGAAGGAGGCTATAATGCCTGGAGCCTAACAGGCCATGGGACGCCGAAGAGCAGCTTGGGGACATAACCTGCTCTAGGGTGCAGGAAGACACTGGCCATGCCTGGAGTAAACTCCAGAAAAGAGGGGGCCACAGAGAGGTAAATCACCTACTACAGAGTAGGTAAATCACCTACTGTCCTCAAAGAGCAGATAGCCAGCAGAAGCACAGCCTTGACTGTGAGATGCCTCCATGAAGCCTCGGACAGGAGCTTGGAGGGGGGCTCAAATAGAGCCTCCAGCACAATGGCCAGGCACTCTATGTTCCACTGGTGCCTCAGCCTCCAGGTGGCGTGGAGAAAATGCATTCGCATTCGGCTTTGTTAGACCGGCACGGGATATATGCTGCTCTTCAGGAGAGGCCCACAGGAGGATCTGGCATGCCAGCCTGTACAGGAAGCATGGATGCATACCCCCCCTTGTGGTTGATGTACAAGACCACCAAGGTGTTGTCCAGCCAGATCAGCATGTGGTGACCTCTGAGGTCTATGAGGAAATGCTTCAGAGCCAGGAGGACAGCCAGCATCTCTAGGCAATGGATGTGCCATAGTAGATGGGGCCCTTCCAATAGACCTTGGGAGGAGCCGCCACTCATGACCTCTCCCCACCCTGTAAGGGACGCATCAGTCATTACGTGACAACCGGGGACTCCCAGCATGTGGCCTAGAGATAAGAACCTGGGATCTCTCCAATCATCTAAGGCATGTAGGCATCGCCGCATGACCTTGATAGTACGGTGGGGATTCACCCTCCGTTAGAACCCTTTTCTCTGTAATGGAGAAAGCACACTCTTCTTGGTGTTTAGCCAAGGAAACTGGTTTACAGCTCCTTCATGTGAGAAAGAACGACATCTCGATGCCGGACCGCTAACTGCTCTGATCAAGCTAATATTAACCAATCGTCTGTATAATTGATGATGATGATGCCCTGAGGTCTCAGGAGAGCCAGAGCTCTCCTGAAGAACCCAAACTCTCTGTCTGATAAAGGAACCACCTCGATAGCCTCCTTCCCCAGGAGAGTGCTTACTTCTTGTTTCATGCCCAGAGCCTGCTTGGTTCCCACCAGGGTGGGACAAACCCAGTTGAAATAGAGCAGACGAGACCCGAACTGAATGGTATAGCCTCACGCTACAGTGTGCTAGACCCATCGAGACACGTCTGGCAGAACTTCCCAGGCTGCCAAGCTCATAGGGGTATCAGTCTCTTGAGACCTATGCCTAGAGCTGGGGCTACACCCTGGTGCAGCTCTAGTGGCCTCGAAAAGACTAGAGGATGCCGGGTGGAAACCGAGGAGGGAGCTTGCTAAAGCTGGCCATGCCCTAAAAACACATTCCGTGGCACGAACCAACCAGGTCCCTGAGGGGGCCAAAACCTTAGTGGTCTCTTTAGTGGCTCAAAGAGCCAGGTCGACGCGTATGGTAGAGCTCTGGCACCTGGCCGCCCATGATGTCTCCCACATCCAACTCTCGCAGCAGCTCGCTAAATGCTGCCCCCCCCCCCCCCCCATGGAGGAAGAGAGGCGGAGCTGCATGCTCTCGTCGCAGGGGGAAGAAACCGCTGAAAGGCTGCGAATGGGAGCTGGAGCAGGCAGGTGAGGTTTGAGAAAGGGACAAATCCATTTTAAAACCCTTTGCGAACCCCAGAAACTGGAGAGCTGCTTGCCTCAGCGAGAGCTGGACCAGAACCACAAGGAGTGAGGGCACCCTCCTTGAAGAGTGCCCACCGGGAGAGGAGCAATCGCAAAGACATGCGAGCACAGTGTTCGCAGTCGGCTCCCTTGAGAACCGACTAAGCATGCTGGCCTCCCAGGCAAGCCACACAAAGACTGTGAGTATCCCCCTCATGATATAGCTAGTAAAAGGAGGAACACAAAACCGAAAAGTGTGATTAACCTTTTTTCAAAGCCTTAATTTTTTTTTTTTGGACAAACAATTCGACATTTAAATACACAGAGCACTACATGAACAAACAGAAGATGGTTCCTGGCTTCACTCCATGTGCTTTTTATAGCTTCCTGGTTGTGACATCGCCCTGCTGTTGATGCTGACGTTGACCTGCCTTCCATTGAACAGATTACACACGTGATTTAGAGCATGGACAATGCGGAAGCATTCTCAAAGCGTTCCGATGCAGCTCAAGTTTCTGAAAGGTAAATAGACATATTCTAGCATGACAAATCCACTGTTCACAAAGCAAAGCCCACGAAGGCATGGTTTGACAATTTTGGTTTTGAAAAATTTTAGTCGTCTGCACAAAGCCCTGACTTTTGGGTATGAACTGAAATGCTGACTATGCCCCAGGCCTCCTCACCTGACATCATTGCCAGACCTCACCAATGCTTTTGTGGCTGAAAGGGCAAATCACAACCACCATATTCCAAAATCTAAATTGAAGGTTTCAGAGGCTGAACATGTAGTGATTTCACATATGTTGGGTTAATTGCCATCTCACTGCTGTGCTGTTTATCTGTACTTAGACACTGCTGCTTACTCTCTCCTCTGACAGTAGGCATGGAAAATGGCTGGTCCATCTCCTTCAGCTTAGGGCCTCTCTTTACTGTGCCTGATTCCTGCAATTTAAACTCTGGCAGCTCTGCCACCTTAGCTGACTTTGCCTTCTCAGGAATCTCAGTGGTGCTGTCAACTTTTTTCAGTTTTGGGATGCTGTTTGATGGTAAGGTTACCCTCCTCAGCAAAGGGGATAAACTCTACAGAGCTGTTTTGAGATGAAGAAGGATTCAATTCGTAATATTCAGACCTCTATTTTTTAACAACAAACTTTGGTTCATTTATAAACACTGCATGTAAATTATTATTCCTGTTATCTGATAAATCTAACTTATACTCTGCCAGTCCAAGTGGCATCATGTAGTGTGAACAGATGAAATATTGACATTTAAATGCCTCCTGCTAAGCACAATTCCATGCCTCCAGAGTTTCCACTTATGAGGAAAAAGAGGTCAGCCGCAAGGTCATTTTCAATCTAGACCACCATCTATTGCATTGCACGTCACAAACTTAAAAGGGCTATCCAGATTTGTGTCTTAGCACTTTTTCGAGGCTGCCCTCTCCTACAAACCCGACGACACATCACGTAGATTCAAAAGATTAAACAATTTCCAACTGCCCCGTGACACATATCAGATATATTTGCAAATATAAATTAATATGAAAATTCATAATTTCGTAATAACTAGAATTTCTTTCATGAAAAACTTAATATTTTGTCAAAACATGATTTGTCATGTCACCTTTTAGTTTTCGTTCACTAATTTTTAACAGTTATTCATTCAATTATTCAAATTAATATAAAAATTAATATATTTATAATAACTATCATTTATCGTATAAAATTATAAAAAGAAGATACTTTTTTTATAAAATTATGAAAATGAATATGAAAATATTTTCAAAACATCATTTTTTTAAGAGAAATCTCTTTTCGATAATATAATATTTTTTTAATGTTATGAAAATTCATATATTTATAATATATTCTTATGAAAGACATTTTTTTCTTGAGTATGAAAATTCATATTTTCATAATAGCTATGATACTTTTTGTAAAACAAAGTCATTTTTGTCAAAAAAAGGTTACTTATGTCAATTTTTTGTTTTATTTTTTCATTCACTTATTGCCTTTTTTAATGGTTATTTTATAAATTATGACATTTGATATAAAAATTCATATTTTCATAATGACTCTTTTTTGTTTGAATAAAATCATAATTTCAAACCATGATTTATTTTAATAACTTTATTTTTAATTTCATTTTTTACCCCACTTTTAAATGTTTTTTAACAGGGGCGTAGATTACACGGGGGATGCAGGAGATATGTCCCACGCACTTTTTATAAAAAGTTAATTCGTCCCTCTCACTTTTTGGAGAGTTGTGTTCACGACATGTTGAGGTTTTAATGGAGCAATGTATATAAATGCAGAGTGATTTAAAATTCAAAGAGACATGATAGTCTATACATGACGTTCACGTATCCATGGCAATCAGTCACTCACTTGTCACGTCATCATCACATCCGCATCCGCAATCCCGCGCGCGATCCAACATTCGGTTGCGATGAGCTCAAAGCGGCAAAAAACACTTCACTCCTTTTTTACAAAAAAGTCAAGCAGTGTTGGCATATGGTATCCGAATTGTGTTGCACAATGTTTAGTAACTCTGCCTGTTGCTCTTGTTGAATAATTAGCAAGTTTTAAAGGATTTAAAGGATTATAAGGAAAAATAGCTGCTTGGACAAACGTTCACTTTTTTCTTTGTATTTTCCTTAAACTCTTTTATAACGTCTTTTGTTTTAACAAGTGTGTTATAAAAACCCTTGTATTTTTTCTTACTTTCTGTTTTATAATCATATATAATCATAAAGCATATAAAGCAAAAAAAAAAATATGATTAAAAATAAAACCTGTCAATTACACAAGCGTGAACTGAAAAAAAAAAAAAAAAAAACAGGTAACATTAAACATTTCGTCCCCCCACTTTTGAAATGATGGCTACGCCCCTGGTTTTTGATAAAACTATGCTTATGGAAATAAACATTCATATATATATATATATATATATATATATATATATATATATATATATATATATATATATATATATATATATATATAAAAGACGTATATATTTGTTCTGAAATAAATCATATTTTCACTATAATTCCATCATACCTTTTATGAAAAACGTAAAACCATCATCGTTCATTATTTGCCCTTTTTAACTATATATATATATATATATATATATATATATATATATATATATATATATATATATATATATATATATATATATGCCCATTCATATAAATATTTATATTTATATATCAGTATAAATATTTATATTTTCCGAATAATTAAGCTACTTTTTCTGAAGAAAAAGACATCTATTTTTTAAAACATGATTTCTCATATCAATTTTTAGATGTTTTCGTTCACATATTTTCTTTATTCATGTAATTATGCTAATTAATATACAAATTCATATTTTCATAATTACTTTCATTTATGTATAACAAAAGTCGTCATGTTTTTTTCACTTTTTTTTCACTTTTTAAGTTTTTAATGAAGTTATGCTTATATATGCTTATGCTTATAATATGAAAATTTATAAATCCCCAGCCAAAAAAAACAAGTCATATTTCTGTCAAAACATGATTTGGCATGTAACATTTTTAAGGTGTAACGGTTTTTCATGAAATTATGCTTATGGAAATAAATACTCATTTTTAATAACATATTTGTCAGGAATCCACCTGCCACGCCCCCTTCGGCGGCTGTCATTGCCTCCGAGTTCCATGAAGTTCCCGGCTTCTCGTTTATTCGCTCATCACCAGCCTCTACATAAACCCCACATTCTCCCACACGCATTTGTCCGTTATTGTTGGTATATGTTGGTTCATGGCGGTCTGTGGTAGCGCGCCTGCGTATCCCGACACGTACCTTTCTTCTCGGACTCCGCACTCTCTCAATGGCTGCGCTTTACTTCCCAAAGCGCACCCCGGATTTACCCCGCTCCTGCCGTTGTTGTCTTATGTTTACGCTGTGTGGACTACGTTCCTCCGTTCCTGCCCATTGCTGCGCTTCCCCAAGCGCATCAGTGGAATATATATATATATATACACGGACTGCATTTCGCCTGTTCGGTACTTTGTGGGCCGCGCTCTTGGAGCGCACCACCGGATTATCCCTGACAGCAGGTATTTGTGTTGGCTCTGCCTTTCTTGTAAATAAAACTCTGTTTGCTGTTACTTTGGCTTCCGCCTCCGTTTTCCCACTTTTTCCCGTTTTTTCCCGCGTAACAATATTTATATGAAAAAACTTTGGCAAAACCTTTTGTCCTGTCATCTTTTTCCCGTTCCCTTATTCCACTTTTGGGTTTATTTGTACATATTTTTTGCTTGTGTATGAAAATTCAAACTATCATAGTTTTTATGAAAAAAGTCATAGTTTTGTTTTGACATGAGCATGGCATGATTTGTCGTCAATTTTTGTAAAAAACATTTTTGTTCACTTTTTGCTGTTTTAAACTGTTTATGAAATAATGCTAAGTAATAAAAAAATATTTTCAATATATTATGAGAACATTTGGTAAAACATTATGAATATGAACATTAATATTTTCATAACAACTACAACAGGTCCTTTTTTATTTTTTTTGTAAAATCTTCATTTGTCGTGTCACCCTTTTTTTTGTTCCATTATTCCACTTTTCAACGGGTTTTAAAGAAATTATTCAAATTATAAAAATGTCAATATTTGTCAAAACATGGTCATAAGTTTTTTTTTGTTTGTTTGTTTGTTTTTTGTTCCTGTATTGCACTTTTTTTTCAAGGGTTTAAATGAAATTTCACAAATGAATATCTTCACAATTTTTTTTTTTTTTAAATGAAAAAATATTATATTTTTGTCAAAACATGATTTGTCACCTTTTCGATTTTCCGTTGCTTATTAAACCTGTTAGTGGCTTTTCATGAAATTATGATTATGAATAATACGTTCATAACTTTTTTTTTATTTGTATTTTTTTAAACTTGGTCATGTCACCTTTTTTTTTTAATATTTCACTTTAACGGATTTGAATTAAATTATGCTAATTAATAACCATTTATTATTTATTATTCATTTACTAATTTGTTCACTTTTTAGTTTTTCATCAAATTATGAAAATTCATATTTTCATAATACCTAATTTTTTCGAAAAAAGTGCTATTTTTTTTGTCCTATATCATATTCATGTAAAAACGTTGTGGTCAAGTGCATGCGATATATGCAAATATAACATGGTTTGAAAAACCGTTTTTCTTTTGTCCTGCGATGCTAAAACTTGCAGAATCACGGCTTGGCCAAACATGTGGTATTGATAGGTTTTTGATGAATTGACTTTCTACAACTGATTTGTTCATTTTCTACAGTTTTTCATCAAATTAAGAATATGATAATTCATATTCATAATACCTAATTTTTTCGAAAAAAGTGCTATTTTTGTCAAAACATGATTTATGTCCTATAACATCATAAACATGTAAGGATGGCCAGATCTGTTCATGGTCTCAGACCCCGAGAACTGCCATGCAACTTCATGAGGCCAGACCCCGAGAACTACCATGCAACAAAACAATAAACTTTTTAATCTGAGGAGAGGATCTCTTTGATCTGAGGAAAGAGAGCCATTTGTTCAGCTGCCCAGTCACCCATCCTTGAGCCCCCTCTTTCCCTCCTGGGGAGATGGCCGGGTCTTGGAAAGGTGACCGAGAAGGTCCCGGAATTCAAGCTACTTTACTTGCATTATGTAGTAATTACAGTTTAGGAATGTATACATTTTACCTTCACATGTTTAGTATCATTTTAAAAGTCTCAGTGTGATTGGAAATATGATCTCAGTCCCATATCAGTAGAACAGACCTCAGGTTTGGGGAGATTCTGTCTTACTGACATTGCCCCGGAGAAGATCCTTACCAGGTGGTCTAGGTGACATTTGGTTTTTAGGTCACATCCTGTTCCAAGAAAGGGTTTGCAAAGCTTTTATCACTTTGAATTTACAAGTGTTTATGATGGTTTGGGTTTTTAAGGACATTTGGCGAAACACTCAGGGAAGCATTCTGTAATCAGAACTTCCCACACAGTCTGTGTGTCTATTGCCAGGTACAATAACTCCAACATTTCTTTAGTAAACTGCATTGCTAAATTATTTGGTTTTATGCTGATCATGTTATGTAACTTTATTCTATTGTTTGTTTTAAACGTGACATTTGTTTATTGATTATTGCCTGGCAAATCAATGTCAAATTCTTGATTAACTCTGAAATTTCCTAAAATCATTTATCTAGTTAATTATGTAGTCTGGTGTTACCGCAAATCTATGACCAGGATGGTACAAACTGAAGGCTCATGAACGGATGGAGCATAGGGCACAACGTCTGAGACCTTCTGATTTCTAACTATCTCTGACTTTCACAAGTTAACTAAATGACTACATACAGTATTCTTTATGCATGAGCAAGCATTGGGCGGCCTACTTAAAGAACATAAGTTTACCGTTATATGAGCTGACTAAGGGACAGTCTGGAGAGTTTGTGTCTGTGAGCATGTGTAGCGGCTATCACTGACTTAGCAAGTTATGACCAAGTAACTAAATTAGTAGTACTTTATGAATGAGCAAGCATTGAGCGGCCTACTTAAAGAATATTAGTTTACCGTTATATCCTCTGACCAAGATTCGGACTGGCCAATGTGCCTCCGTGAGCAGGTATCATTAGCCGAGCACAAGGCTCTAAGCGACTCCAGGAACATAATGAATGATTAATTGAAAAAAATTGAATGCTTGTGTAGAGCCCTGTTAAATTAGGGTCTAATAATTATTTGGTTTTTATTTTCTTTTACACTACAGAGTTAAAACTTGTTCATTTAAAAAAAAAAAATGATATAACTAGGGAAAAAACTGTTATAAAAAAATTGTTGTTTAAAGAATAAGGTGTTTTCTGACTGACCTCAGAGGTGAGAGGGGAGGGAGGAAGTGAAGTGTGAGAGAGAAGGACGACACGAGGAGTCCGGGGGAAAAAAAGGTGCGCTAATCGTGCGGTGCAGGTGTAAAGTCTGACTACTGGGTTGTGGACTATATACAGGAACACTGAACAGAGAAAAGACTGTTTAGAAAAATAATTGTGGATGAACTCTATGTAGAGAGTGTAAGTTTAAGAGTGACGGGACTCACGCGTTAATGTGAAGGACAAATATGACGCAGTTATCTTAATCACAGGACTACGTTAGCTTCACGTGAGTCGTACATTTTGCAAAGTCATAAAGTTTGACTGTACAAACGTTGTGGAACGATTTGCAACGCGAATGGTCATGCAGTGAGTGAACAACGGAGACAGTGAAGGCCGCGCGATTTTTCCGGAGAGACCGAGGACACGTGGTGGTTTATGCTGCATCTCTGCCTCGTTCACATCATCGGATGTATGATTCTCACAATGCGTGTTCATGGATAAACACCAGGGAAAACTGAATCGATTAAACGGATAATCCAAGTATGTGCTTCGTGTACAAGTTTCACTGTTCCATTGGATTTCGTGGGTACTAGCAACTGCACACACTTTCACATGAGCTCCAAAGTAGCGCGCCAACCAGAGACTTAAATCCCAGCTGGGTACTATTTCTTTTGTGGGGTTTTCTTTTCTTTTGTCTTCTTTAAATTTTTTTCTGTTAATAAATGTATGTCCATATAATATATTCTCAAGTTATTTCTGAATGATATGTCTGTTATTTCTGAATGAAGAGAATGTCTAAAAGAAACACTGAAGTCTGAAGCCCAAGGTTAATGACAGTATTTTGGGGTTACTTTGGTAGCAAACAAATTACACCAAGTAAATTTAGATGTGCCTCTAACGTGTAAAATTACCCTAGACATAGTTTGAGCCAGTGAATCAGTGAGAGGGCTACACTTGGAATAATCAATTAAAATTAAAAAAGAAGTATAACCAATAAGGTGATCAGCTTGAATTAGAGATATTCAAGTTAAATCTTTATTATTAATTGGAGTCAGATTTGAGGTTCAAAATTGGATTAATGTAACAAAGTGCAATCCATTTAAATAATCCTTTACAGCCGTGCAAGAAGGACTAACACGCAGCATACTTTCACCCACACCAGTGGATCATTGGGCCAATAGGTCCCTACAAATCGGTGACCCCGACGTGATCGCCTAGTCTCAGGCGAGTGATGTCTTTCGCCGCAACATTTCAGATTCAACAGAACATGAGGTTTGAGTTTGAGTGGAGATAAGAGAGTAATGACTGTTGCCTTTCTGATTAAAAATGTGCTTACTCATTTATATGATAAAGGATTCGAACTAATAATAAATTATAAAATGATTAAATGATAAAGTATGATAAAATGATAAAATAAATATACAATTTAAGCGTGGTACTCCACAGTGGGGTGAGGTCCCCTGGTGGTCTAGCGGTTAAGATGCAGCGCTCCCACCGCTGCGACCCGGGTTCGATTCCCGGTCAGGGAACCATCCCCAGCCACTCTTAGTGCCGGTCCCGAACCCGGATAAATTGGGGAGGGTTGCGTTAGGAAGGGCATCCAGCGTAAAACATGTGCCAAATCAAACGTGCGGAGGATCCGCTGTGGCGACCCCTAACAGGAGAAGCCGAAAAGAAAGTTCTCCACAGTGGGTTGAAAACTACAGTCAAAAATCCATTATAGTTAGATTTCGAATGCAATTTTTAATTTGCTCCATAAAAAAAAATAAAAAATCAATATATATATATATATATATATATATATATATATATATATATATATATATATATATATATATATATATATATATAAAATATATATATATATATATATATATATATATATATATATATATATATATATATATATATATATATAAAATAAATAAATAACAATTCCGGAAGAGAATGCATTATTGCAAGCAATAATAGCTTGAAAATAGTGCAATCAGATGCATTAAAGTAATTTCAAGTGCAGATTAAAGCATCTGATTAACATGTACAAAAACAATAACTTTGTTGACCAACTGGCTAAAGTAGCTGCATTAAAAGGCAACAGTTGGCAGGGCAAAGTGCCATGCACTCCCACCGTGAGTGCAATTCAGGTTTCTCTTATAGATCTGAAACAGTACCAAAAAGACTTGTGGGTCTCTGATGGAGATCTCATACCGCATTTAAAGCATGATCAAATGACTAATGTTATTGAAGGTATTGTACTGAGAGACGGAAAAATTTCCGTTCCTGGAGCCCTACAAAAACCAGTAATCAAGATGCAAGGAATGACCACAGATATTGAGAGATGGTGCAACATCTGTTTGGTGTGTGCTACCGTTAATCATGGCACGCAAGGCCGAACAAACCAAATCGGGCCTAAACCACCTAAAAGGCCCTTGGAAAACCTACCATTGGATTTTATTGGTCCGCTACCCAGTGCCAAAGGGGGTTACCGCTATTGTCTTGTGATAATTAATACATTTTCAAAATGGGTTGAAGCAATTCCCACTCGCTATAACACAGCGAACACAGTGGCACATGTGATAGCAAACCAAATCATCCCTTTCTGGGAGGCACAGATTCAAATAAAATTTGCAGAAGGAGACATTGAGATGGGATGGTGATGGTAGATGAGATGGTATCATATATCTCAATGCAAATTGTTTTATTTAACATTTATTTAACATAAGGTTTATTAAATTAGTTGTGATATTTGTGTTATATCTAGTCTCAGGACAGTAACAGCAATCCCATGGATGCCAGATGTCCGAACAGTGTCAGGTCCCACCTGCATTGAATTGGGACAACGGGTTACCCTCACAGACACCCCAAAATGTGGGAGATGGGTATGGAAATATACTAAGGGGCCATCCAACTCGTACACTGCAATTACATATAAAGATATAGTTACATGGCCTCCTGGTGTAGCACTGGATCCAAATTGTGCAACACAAATTTGCTGTAACACAGGTTCCACTCATCTTCCAGTCAGAAACATAACAGGATATACAGGTGCATCATTATCCTTACATAACATTACCGCCTGGTATAAACTTAAAAGGTATCCAGGATTAAACATTGGTGGTTTGTACACTTTATATGAAAATGACAACCAGGGTCAAGATCCTAAAAAGTGTTACTCCACCAAGGATTTAGAACCAGCTTTTTACAGATGCACACATAGCATAACTCACAAAGCTACACATCTAAAGTTCACAGAACTTCTGTTCAATCTGTCACACCCAACTACTGATAACAGATTAAAATCTTTTGTCTGGACAAGCCGAAAGGAGGAAAAAATTTTTATTGTGTGGGAAAATGTGAGATAGACATTAACAATTTTACAAATCCGAAAAATTGTTCATGGGTTATATTCCTCATTGTTTTATATTTTTATATTCATCAACTACCTGTGGATATAATCGATGATTTAGTCTCTGATTATAAAAACAGACTTGCAGTTCAAATTCCACCTGTCCGCACTAGACGAGACCTGTTTGGAAATATAGCAGGCCTTTTTGGTTCAATTAATTCTATAGCCAACACACATAAAATAACAGGACAATCGCAATTTTTTAATGTGGTTGGCAAACCAGGTGGCCACTGGTTTTCAGCACATCACCAATAGTAATGAAAACATCATCAAATCGGTTAGATCTGAAGCGCAAGCGCTTCTTGCAATCAGCCATACAAATGTTAATCAGACGCGTACCATCGAGCATGACTTATGCACAAGATCTTTTTACTGTAGCACGACAGGAAATTTTAGATCTACGTCTCCATAAGACACCTAGGCATGTCTTAAATTATCTTATTGAAATTTTAGATTTGCATAGATGGCTTACATAAAAAAAAAAATAAAAAATTAAAGACAAATTATTCTGAACTTTTGTCAACATTAATGGTGTATACTGGCAATAAGTGTTCTGGCTGCATTGGGTATTTTGCTACTTTCCCTTTAATTCACCCAGATCAGGTATATTTAAATTCCACCACCATACGATCTATTCGTCGTAGTAAAATATCAAATCATTAAATGGGACCATCTTACCAGGTATATGACTTTAAAGGGCACTTAGATCTTATTTACAACTCGCACCTGTTGTCATGAAACATCTAGCTATATTATTTGTACTTGTAACACTTTACAACCATTTGCTTCTAATAATTCTAAAATTATTGATGTACAATCATTGCATGGTCATTCTGATGTTGTTCAGGTTTCTCATACACAGTGGTGTGTCATCAGTGAAATGAACTCATTCATGTATGGAGGTCTGACCTGCCCTGCAAATCATACCTTCTGCTTGGAGGTGACAGAGGATTTCTCTATCGGTCAGATAAATATCTTGGGGAGAGTGCCAATGGACATTGATGTCTCCCCGTGGTGGGATGACACCTTCTATGAGCAAGGAACACAAACCTTGGTTGACACAATGGACTTGGTGCTGAATATGATTTTGCAGACTGAATATCATCTTAACCAAGCACAGGTAGAGACAAACCTGGCTAAGAAGACTGCAAACATCCTATCCAGCTCATCCACCCGCTCGGCACAGTATGTCTACACCTGGTGGGATTGGGTAATTTGTGGGTGTGCCATTAGCAGTTCCCTCATGTTTGTATTCACTCTGTTTTAGTGCTGCTACTTCTTGCACGGTATTCATCATCTTATATCATCTTATATCATCATAAACATGTAAAAACATTGTGGTCAATTGCTTGCGATATGTGCAAATATATATATATATTTTTAATTATGCTTATGAATTTAAGAAATCATATTTTCCCAATAGTAGAAAAAAGATGAAAAAAAAAGTCATAATTCTTTCAAAATATGATTTGGCATGTAACATTTTAGTTTTTTGTTTACGTATTGTACTTTGTAACGGTTTATCATGAATTTTTTTTTTTTTTTTTTATGAAAATAGAAATTCATATATTTATAATATATTTTTAATAAAAAACATATTTTTGTCAAAACTTTGTCATGTTGACTTTGTCATGCTTCTGAATACGAAAATGTTAACTTTTTATAATATCAGATTTTTATGAAAAAAGTTAATTTTGTCAAAATGTGATATTTCATGTCAGTATTTTTGTTCACTTACTGCACCCTTTCTTGTTTTGTCATGAAATTATGCTAATTAATATAAAAATTCATATTTTCACAATAACTATAATTTTTGTATGAAAATTTCATAATGTCAAAACATGATTTATGAAAAGTCATGTTTTTGACAAAACTTGATTTTTTATGTAATTTTTTCCCCTTATTCCACCTTTTAACGGTTTCTAATGAAATTATGTTTATGAATATGAAAATTTATATTTTCCCGAAAGATAATATAAGCTTTGTACTTTGTAATTTTATTCATGAAACTTTGCTTATGAAAATGAAAATTCATATATTTATAATTGTTTTTTATTAACAGACATATTGTTGTCAAAACTTTATTTGCCATGTCACGTGTTTAATTGAAGTTTTGCACTTTTAAATGTTTTTTCTGAAATGTACCTTCAGGATACAAAAATTCATATATTCATAACAATAATCTATTTCGATAAAAGGTGATATGATGCTTTTGAGTTTGAAAATTTATATTTTCATATTAACTGTCTTACTCTTTCTGAGAATAAAGCCATCTATATTTCAAAACATGATTTCTAATGTCAATTTTTCTTTTTTTTGTTCAATTGCTGACTTTTTCCAAATTTTTTTCATATCTTATTTTTCTTATCTAATAGATGAAAAAGTAGAAAAAATATGGAAAAAGTCTTATTTCTGTCAAAACACGATTTGGCATGTAACATATTTAGTTTTTTTTGTGTACGTAATGTACTTCGTAACATTTTTTTCATGAAATTTTGCTAATGGAAATAAGAATTCATATATTTAAAATATTTTTATGAAAAAAAAAAATTTTTTGTCAAAACCTTATTTGTCATGTAATGTTGACTTTTTTGCACTTTTTAAAAAAAATTTCAGAAATGTTGCTTCTAAATATGACAATGTAAACATTTTATAATATCAGATTTAATCAAAAACGTTATTTTTGTCAAAATGTGATGTTTCATAACAGTATTTCTGTACCAGTATGATCCTCCATGCCTACTTAGATCAAAAGGTGCAGGCTACCTGTTTGTTCCTCAAATAATGAACACTACAGCAGGGGGCAGATCTTTCTACTTATCAGTAGATTTTTTCTTAGGTAAAGGCGCAGATCCGGAGGGAGCATGGATGTAGAGTGTTTGGTGAACTGGGATATTTGTATGCTGTCATCCCCTCACTCTCACACTTTTACTTAGGTTTGTTGATGGTGGTGTGGTGGGTCGTCTTTTATCCCAGAGATCCCTCATGTTGGTGTTACCTTCTGGTTCCCCCTTTTAGTTATGCTGCCAAAGCGAGTCTTGCCGGAGTCCAAACTGCACAGTGACATTAACTCTCATACAACAATAAAGACACACAATAATTCAATTCAATTCATTTTTATTTGTATAGCGCTTTTAACAATGAACATTGTCTCAAAGCAGCTTTACACAGATAATGTGGTAAATATGTTCTTTGTAAGTACGCTTGTCCCTGATGAGCAACTGTGGCGAGGGTAAACTCCCCGAGATGGCATAAGGAAGAAACCTTGAGAGGAACCAGACTCAAGAGGGAACCCATCCTCATCTGGGTTGCACCGAATGACCACTTGAAGCAGATATACAATGTTGCGGTGTACAGTGATGATGATCAGAAGCGAACTGTATCCTAAGTCAGTGTAGCAGACTGTTGACATTAACTACAGTCCAATCCATCCTCAAAGCGCCAGTTCTTACTCCGGAATTTCATGGAACCACCCAAGGCGTTGATAAGAAACTGTCCCAAGCTGCACGGAGTGGCCTCCAGTCGAAGAGAACACTATCCAGAGGCAGGCCTGGACGAAGTGGGAAGATCTACGGAGGGGAGAGGGGCAGGAACAGTGGTCACTGGAGCCTCAGGAGCATGTTTAACTCGACCGAGAGAGAGAGAGAGAGAGAGAGAGAGAGAGAAGAGGGTGACGGGAAGAGAAGGGTATGGATTATTAGGTGTCCTTATTGTTGTATGAAAGTTAATGTCACTGTGCAGTTTGGACTCTGGCAAGACTCGCTATTGCAGCATAACTAAAAGGGAGAACCAGAAGGTAACACAGACATGAGGGATCTCTGGGATAAGAGACGACCGTCAACAAACCTGAGTGAATGTGAGGGGACGACAGCATACAGATATACCAGTTAACCAAACACTCTATATCCATGTTCCCTCCAGATCTGAGCCTTTACCTAAGAAAAAATCTACTGATCAAAGGCTTGACTAAATAAATACGTTTTCAACCTCCTGAACCTTCCATTCCTGAGTAAGAACGGGCGCTTTGAGGATGGATTGGATTGTAGTTAATGTCAACAGTCTGCTACATTGACTCAGGACAACTTTTCACTTCTGATCATCATCATTGTACCCCGAAACATTGTATATCTGCTATAAATTGACATTCGGTGCAACCCAGATGATGGGTTCCCTCTTGAGTCTGGTTCCTCTCATGGTTTCTTTCTTATGCCATCTCGGGGAGTTTTTCCTTGCCACAGTCACCACCGGCTTGCTTATCAGGGACAAACTTACTTATAAAAAACATATTAACTTTTAATTACCACATTATATGTGTAAAGCTGCTTTGAGACAATGTTCATTGTTAAAAGCGCTATACAAATTAAAATGAATTAAATTGAATTGAATTGAATTGAATTATTGCACTTTGTAACTTTTTTTTATGAATGTTTGCTTATGGAATTCCTATATTTGATATATTTTTATGATAAAACTCATTTTTGTCAAAACTTTATTTGTCATGTAATGTTGACTTTTTATATTTGTTTTCTTGAAATCTTGCTTCTTAATATGAAAACTTATATTTTTATCGTATATTGTATTTTCATAACAATAGACATTTTTGTCAAATTGATATTTCATGTCAGTATTTCTGTCAATTTTTTGTACCATTGTAGGTTTATTTTTTCATGAAATTAGGCCTTTGAACATAAACATTAATATTTTCACAGTAACTCTAACCTTTAAAAAAATTTGTTTTTCTCAAAACAAATCTGTTGTAATCATCATTATTTACTTTTTGCTATTTTAACAGTTCCTCAATGAAATTATGCTTAAAAATCCATAATTTCATCAGTCAACACATTATTTTTTTAAAGTCATGTTTTTGACAGAACGATTTTTTTGTCATTTCATTATTATTATTATTATTATTATTATTATTATTATTATATAATAATAATAATAATAATAATAATAATATTATTATTATTATAAAAATAATAATAATAATAATAATAATAATTATTATTATTATTTCCCCCTTATTCCACTTTTTAATGGTTTCTAATTGAATTATGCTTATGATTATAAAAATTCCTATTTTCCAAACATAAAAAAAGATGAAAAAATGATGAAAAACCTCATAATTCTGTCAAAACATGAGATGTTGTCAGGCTGCAGACGCGGAAGCCGATATAATCCGATCATTGTCCTTTTATTTCCAAAAACCGTACAACACAAAAACACTCATAAGCCGTTGAAAACAACAAACAAAGACATCCGCTCGATACGCGTTGTCCGCTATGAGTTCGAATGTCCCAAGCATAATCCATAAAGCCTTCGGCAATGAGTAATCCAAGTCAGAAGTGGAATTCGCATATACAGCCGGCGGTCGAGCAGCCACGCGATTGTCCAGCTTGACAATATAACGACCGACAGCCTGTGACTCAAGAACGTGAGTTTATGTAGTCTGATCTTTCATGAGCCACAGCTGTCGGTAATCTTGGGAAGGAGCGTGACTGCTATCGAGGGGGGCGTGGCAGGGTGGATCTCTGACAGCTACAGACGGGGGCGTGGCAGGGTGAATCCCTGACCGCTACAGAGGGGGGCGTGGCAGGGTGAATCCCTGACAGTACCCCCCCATCCAGGGGCGACACCTGACGCCCCAAAACCCACCCATGCCAGGCGGGCCAGGGCACTCCGAGGAAGGCCTCCTTAGACGCCTGGGAGCAACGGAGGCCTGGTGAGCATCCTCTGCGGAGAGCCGGCATGGAACAACACCTTGCAGGAGGATCCGGAACGGAGCCACGCCCTCGGTGCTGACGGGAGGCTGAGTAAAGCCCCTGGCGGGGATTGGAGCCAGAGCGATCTCCATGGCGGGGAACCGGAACTGGACGCCAACCATGACAATGACCGGGGAGTGGAGGACGTCCCGGGCGGAGACCAGGAACGTCGTACCACCCTCTGAGGGACCTGGAGGACCGACGTCGCCGTCAGAGGGACCTGGAGGACCGACGTCGCCGTCAGAGGGACCTGGAGGACCGACGTCGCCATGCGGGGATCCTGTGGGCGATCCGTCGTCCTGAAGAGGACCTGGGGGCAAGACGTCGCCCTCTGTGGAGCTTGGATGCGATCCTTCGCCCTGCGTGGAGCTTGGATGCGATCCTTCGCCCTGCGTGGAGCTTGGATGCGATCCTTCGCCCTGCGTGGAGCTTGGATGCGATCCTTCGCCCTGCGTGGAGCCTGGATGCGATCCTTCGCCCTGAAGAGGACCCGGGGGCGAGACGTCGCCTTCTGCGGAGCCAGGGGGCGAAACGTCGCCTTCTGCGGAGCCCGGGGGCGAAACGTCGCCTTCTGCGGAGCCCGGGGGCGAAACGTCGCCTTCTGCGGAGCCCGGGGGCGAAACGTCGCCTTCTGCGGAGCCCGGAGACGAGCCGTCGCCTTCTGCGGAGCCCGGAGACGAGCCGTCGCCTTCTGCGGGCGCTGGAGACGAGCCGTCGCCTTCTGCGGGCGCTGGAGACGAGCCGTCGCCTTCTGCGGGCACTGGAGACGAGCCGTCGCCTTCTGCGGGACTGTGGGGGGAGCCGTCGCCTTCTGCGGGACTGTGGGGGGAGCCGTCACCGTCGGTGGAACCCGGGGGCAGCGGTTCAACTTCCCTTTCGCAGTCCTGGAGCCGGGGTGAGTGCACAGGAAAAACCCCTGGGCGTAGGGGCGCTCCTGGGGACCCTTAGGAGCAGATCGGAGCCTACTGAGCAGCCTGGAAATGAGGTGAAGCCTGCCTGGAGATCCACGAGCGGAGAAGGGCTCGCCTGGAGGTCCACGACATCAGTGGAGCTCTCTTTGGGACACTGAAGCGGAGACGAGCTCGTGGGGTCGCTCGGAGGCGGAGACGAGCTCTCGGGAGAAGCCTGGAGCGAAGACGAGCTCTCGGGAGGAGCCTGGAGCTGGGCGGAGCCCTCTGGAGGGACCTGGAGCTGGGCGGAGCTCTCTGGAGGGACCTGGAGCTGGGCGGAGCTCTCTGGAGGGACCTGGAGCTGGGCGGAGCTCTCTGGAGGGACCTGGAGCTGGGCGGAGCTCTCTGGAGGGACCTGGAGCTGGGCGGAGCTCTCTTGGAGGTCCTGGGGCGGAGCCGAGCTTTCCGTGGGCGAGATGTCGCCTTGGAAGGGGCTCTGGGATGTGGCGTCGTCTGGAGAGGGACTCGGAGGAGTCACTTCGCCTTCTGTGACCGGAGGTGTCGGCGCGGCGCTCTCGTGACGACTCTGTGGCGGGAAAGCATGCTCCTGGAGACTCTGTGGCGGCGCGGCGCTCTCGTGACGACTCTGTGGCGGGAAAGCATGCTCCTGGAGACTCTGTGGCGGCGCGGCGCTCTCGTGACGACTCTGTGGCGGGAAAGCATGCTCCTGGAGACTCTGTGGCGGCGCGGCGCTCTCGTGACGACTCTGTGGCGGGAAAGCATGCTCCTGGAGACTCTGTGGCGGCGCGGCGCTCTCGTGACGACTCTGTGGCGGGAAAGCATGCTCCTGGAGACTCTGTGGCGGCGCGGCGCTCTCGTGACGACTCTGTGGCGGGAAAGCATGCTCCTGGAGACTCTGTGGCGGCGCGGCGCTCTCGTGAAGACTCTGTGGCGGGAAAGCATGCTCCTGGAGACTCTGTGGCGGCGCGGCGCTCTCGTGAAGACTCTGTGGCGGCGCGGCGCTCTCGTGAAGACTCTGTGGCGGCGCGGCGCTCTCGTGAAGACTCTGTGGCGGCGCGGCGCTCTCGTGAAGACTCTGTGGCGGCGCGGCGCTCTCGTGAAGACTCTGTGGCGGCGCGGCGCTCTCGTGAAGACTCTGTGGCGGGAAAGCATGCTCCTGGAGACTCTGAAAGCATGCTCGTGAAGACTCTGTGGCGGCGCGGCGCTCTCGTGAAGACTCTGTGGCGGCGCGGCGCTCTCGTGAAGACTCTGTGGCGGCGCGGCGCTCTCGTGAAGACTCTGTGGCGGCGCGGCGCTCTCGTGAAGACTCTGTGGCGGCGCGGCGCTCTCGTGAAGACTCTGTGGCGGCGCGGCGCTCTCGTGAAGACTCTGTGGCGGCGCGGCGCTCTCGTGAAGACTCTGTGGCGGCGCGGCGCTCTCGTGAAGACTCTGTGGCGGCGCGGCGCTCTCGTGAAGACTCTGTGGCGGCGCGGCGCTCTCGTGAAGACTCTGTGGCGGCGCGGCGCTCTCGTGAAGACTCTGTGGCGCCGCGGCGCTCTCGTGAAGACTCTGTGGCGGCGCGGCGCTCTCGTGAAGACTCTGTGGCGGCGCGGCGCTCTCGTGAAGACTCTGTGGCGGCGCGGCGCTCTCGTGAAGACTCTGTGGCGGCGTGGCGCTCTCGTGAAGACTCTGTGGCGGCGCGGCGCTCTCGTGAAGACTCTGTGGCGGCGTGGCACGCCCACGGGAACCTCGGAACAGAGCGGCACGCCTGTAGAAGCTCTGTGAAGGCATGGTGTGCTCGCCGATGCTCGGAGATGGTGTGGTGCGTCCACGAGAACCCCGGAACACAGCAGCACGCTGGTAGAGACCCTGAGATGAAGCAGCCCTCTCATCAAAACATTGGGGCTGAGCTGCAGGCTCATGGGAGATCCGGCACGGAGCCCCGTGCTCTTGAGAACCTTGGAATGGAGCACCTTCCTCCTCAAGGGGACTGTAGTGGAGATCCACCACCTCTATCCCCAACTTCCCCAGAAGCAGCCCGCTGAATTCGGCGAGTGAGCCGAATTTGCCCCCTTTGGCGCTCCATAGTGAGCTGGCTTTGGCAAGAACTTCTCCAGACAGGAGGGAAATACAGAGGGCAATCTTGGCTCGTTCGGAAGGAAACCGGGAAATGTTAACAGCCACATACTCGCCGATGCCTTGCAGAAATCCGCCCAATTCGTCTTTTTTCCCCGAGTAACGAGCCGGTAATCCCCTCGCGCTCTCTGAGGGGCGTGGCGCAGCCGCGCTCTCATGATCCGGCTTCTGTGGATCTGAACCGCGAGAAGCGGCACTGAGCTTCCGGAGGAAATCCGAAGCCGGGTTCAGCTGCCGATCCGTTGCGGTCGGAATCGCGGAATGGCGAATCCGCGTTCGGTATAGGTCGGTCGTTCTGTCAGGCTGCAGACGCGGAAGCCGATATAATCCGATCATTGTCCTTTTATTTCAAAAAACCGTACAACACAAAAACACTCATAAGCCGTTGAAAACAACAAACAAAGACATCCGCTCGATACGCGTTGTCCGCTATGAGTTCGAATGTCCCAAGCATAATCCATAAAGCCTTCGGCAATGAGTAATCCAAGTCGGAAGTGGAATTCGCATATACAGCCGGCGGTCGAGCAGCCACGCGATTGTCCAGCTTGACAATATAACGACCGACAGCCTGTGACTCAAGAACGTGAGTTTATGTAGTCTGATCTTTCATGAGCCACAGCTGTCGGTAATCTTGGGAAGCAGCGTGACTGCTATCGAGGGGGGCGTGGCAGGGTGGATCTCTGACAGCTACAGACGGGGGCGTGGCAGGGTAAATCCCTGACCGCTACAGAGGGGGGCGTGGCAGGGTGAATCCCTGACAGATGTCATGTAACATTTTCAGTTTTTTTTGATTACGCATTGTACTTTGTAACAAATTTTCATGAATTTTTCTTATGAAAATGCAAATTCATATATTTATAATAACATTTAAAAAACCCTCATATTTTTGTTCAAACTTTTTTTGTCATGTGTTTCACTGACTTCTTGCATTTTTTAAATCTTTTCCTGAAATGTACCTTCGGAATACAAAAATTCATATTTTTATAACAATAATCATTTTTGTCAAAAGGTGATATATGTCAGTATTTTTGTTCACTTACTTACACTCATTTTACGTTTTTTTATGACATTATAATTTTGAATATGAAAACTTATATTTTCACTATAACAATCATACCTTTTATGAAAAAAATTTTTTCAAAACAATTTGTCATGTCATGCTCATCGTTAACTTTTTTTTTTTTTTACCATATTTTGCTTAAAAATTCATATTAACTATTATATTTTTCTTTATGAAAAGAGTAAAATTCTTGTAAAAACTTGATTTGTCCTTACCATTTTCATTCTCTTATTCCTTTTTCAATGGTTTTTATAAACCATTAAAATTTGTACATTCATAATAACTATCCTACCTTTTCTGAGACAAAATACATCTATTTCTTAAAACATGATTTGTCATGTCAATTTTTTGTTTTTCATTCAATTTGTAACGGTTATTATCAATATAAAAATTATTATTTTCATAATTATAATTTTTGTACGTAACAGTATTTGTAATGTATGTTTTTTGTATTTTTTTCATGTTTTTCATCTTTTTCCACATTTAAACTTAAAATGTATTTTTCAATTAAATTATGCTTATAACTATGAAAATTCATATTTTCCCAATAGATGATTGGGGAAAAAGATGAAAAAAAAGTAATATTTCAGTCAAAACATGATTTCCCATGTCAATTTTTTTTTGTTCTTTCGTTTATTTATTGCATTTTGTAACGGCTACATTTTCATATGAAAATGCAAAATTCCAACACTCTCACTCCCAACTCGTCACATATGGACGCTTGGTCAGGATCCCCTGGAGTCACATTTTGACGCACTGGGTATCCTTTTAATCGTCGTTTTTCAACGTGCAGGGATTCCCATAGGCTTCTGTAGATCTCTGAACCGGAACCTGCGGCGTTGAATTTTGACGTGTTGGGGAATCAGACTGTAGTTTTGTGTTATGAACGGGATCGGGACTACAATAAATAAGAATAAAAAAGAATAGCTTGCTATAAATTAATTATGGCAGGGCTACTCAATCCAGGTCGTTTTTTTTTTCTCCACATTTTCTATCTCTAAAACTGCCTCTTTCTCACCAACTACCTGCGTGTCTTCCCTCACCACGTTTATTTATTTATTAATAAATTCATCAGTGGCGCTGACGTCATTGTATGGAGATCCCATGCTCCATTGCGATGTTCCACTCGGTAAGTAGAACAGTTCATTAATGTAATTGGGAACAATCCCTACAATTTAGTGAACAAAAACTGTTCAGTCAGGTCAAGAAGTTGTGTTTAGAAGCTGTAGAAGTGAAAGGAAGCAGTTTTGTGATGCAGTAAATTACAGCAGACATAAAAATATAACTTGCTGCACCAAATGTGTAGTAGGCAGGCTAAGATAGATAATTACATTCAAGTTTGTTTATTTGTTTTTCCACATTTAATCATGCAAGGAAATAGAGGAGATTGTATGATATTTGGAAATTGTGTGTTTTAAGTTACCAAAATGACAGTAGCACTTTAATACTTTAGCCATTTATAAATGTTCAGATGAGGAACAGTGTTGCCAGATTGGTGTGTTTTCAAGTAATTGTTCAAAATCCACACAAAAAACTCTAGTAAATGCACAAATCTTAGCAATAAAAATTACAAATTAATTTTGACAATTATTTAATAAAAAAAACCCAACAATACTGTGGAGCATCACATATTTACAATATAATAAAGCAAATTGAGCGTTCTTGTCTAAAGAAGGTTAGGTTGTAACTACGTTGTAAACTATTTTCTATGTCTGTCGTTTGGCACATCAGAAATATCAAAATCCCACCTGTCTAATCCCATTTCATCCCACATAGTACAATTTAAAACCATCACAAACTGCCCAATCTGCCAACACTGATAAAGAAAAAATTGGTAAAAATGTAAGGTGTTCAATTCTGAATTCTAAATCTTTCTTTTTTCTATCATCAGGTCCTTCAGATTTTCCAACATTCCTCTTTTATTTTAATTCCCCCCCCCCCACACAAAATAACAAAAGGCACTTTTGAGAGCCACGTCTGTCTTGTTAACCTGCTTTCCTCTCTCTTTCTCTCACTCTCTCTCTCTCTCTCTCTCTCTCTCTCTCTCTCTCTCTCTCTCTCTCTCTCTCTCTCACACTCTCCCCCTCTCTCTTTCACTGTTTACATCTGTTTACATCTGTTGTTGTTGTTGTTGTATCTGTCCATCTTTCTGTTTGTTTTTGTTCCTGCCCCTCACCTTGAGTGATTCAGAACTACAATAACAGTTTATACTGCTGGATAACCTGGTTGAGCATCAAGAAATCAATGATGAGCTCCAAAGTCTTGATGACTTACTTCAAGAGCTGCAGGGAGAGGAGGAAGCAGCACCAGTAAAAACACCTGAACCAAGGATACATTGGAGAAAAAGAGACAGTGATGGAAACATTGTCTATGCAAGACCAAGATGAAACAGGAATCAGTCAAACGAGGGTCAGACAAGCAATTGAACTGGACCATTGGACCATTTTACACTGGTAATAAAGGAGATCAAATTGTGGGACAAGTTGTAAATGTCCTGAATGTTGTTCTTTATTGTTTTTATGTGGTACAGTTGATCACATTCGGAAAACTGATCCTCACATCAATGCTCCTGACAATAACTGTGAGGTGACCATTTCTCCAGAGACTGTTGGTGTGTACTTCATTCTGTAAATTACATAATATATATATATATAATGTGTGTATGTGTGTGTTTAATATTCCATACTATTTTAACAGAGTGTTTCATGCAAGATCTCCAGCACTCACTGAGCGATTCTATAGATGATGATGCATCAGCTCTTTCAACCTCAAGAGATCGTCTCCTAGTTTCCTCAAACTGGAGCACAAGACAAAGTCTCATTTCAGAGAAGTGGAGGGCAGAGAGACCTCGCCCGGTGAACACGGCTGTGGCACGAGAAAATGTGGTAACACACATTTGCCAACTGTGTGGAAGCAATCCAGCTGCTGTCTGGTGTTGTGACTGTCGACCACGCCCCTTCTTTTGTGCTGAATGTGATGTCATCATGCACACAAGACATGTTCTCCAAAACCGAGATGCCATGACTCCTGGATTCTACCAGCCATTTCCTCCAACAACTTGTAGATACGTCTCTTTCCCATTGTGGTAAGTTCTTGTTTGTGTCTGGACAACATAAATATCATTCTAGGAATTGTTAGTCCTCATAAGCTTTACTATTTAAATATGCCTTTTTGTCTCTTGTTGTTTGATATAAAATTTATGTGGATACTTCGTGTCAGTTAGCTTTTTGAGCATCTCTGTATACTTTTTCAGCAATGTAAATCAATACCATAGAATCGTTCCAATGTTATATTACTCAGTCAATCATAATGATCTTAATTCACGTTTGATCTTGTTCAGTGCGCCATGTGCCTGTGGAGGTTCCTGACAAAATTTGCGGTTGTTCACTCAGTCATTGAGGGTCAGCCCAGGGAAGACTGTTGCTGTGATCACAATGAATGGTAAGTGTGTAAAGATAAAAATCTATACATGCTCTACCTCCATAAGTTTGGCACAGGTCTGTATGTAGGATCTACACATGACTTTTAAGTAATGTTTAACAAGTATACAAAGTCATGTAAAAAAAAGGTTGAAATAATCCAAAACCTGATTAATCACTTAAGGTTTACATTAAAGTGGAAATGTTTTCGAATTTTTCAGGACAATTTGATCTAAGCATGCCTGAGTTGAGTTGTGAGGCATGCCAAGCCACTTGGGCTGCTGGAATGGTCGAGCTAAATCGAAGTGACTACTGGCCTGCGACCCTTAACTTTGCCACAATTTATGCCACAGATGTCTTTTTTTCATTTAAAGAAATGAAGATGGCAGCCCCAGGACTGTCCTGCCAAGCTTTTTCAAGAATGCTGGATCAGCGAACTGTCCACTTTGGTCGTGTAAGTATTACATTTATTTATCCTACAGTATTGGTAATCTTTCTGTATTCTGGGTTGAAAGGTGTTTGATGCTAATGCATTTGTTTTTCATTATTAGCTGTTGGTTTCCTTACATTTAATAGACTGGCAAGATCTCCACAGACAGTTTTCAGAAAAGCTTTTTTGAGTGGGAGGCTGACCGTTTTGAGGTGGACAAACTCTGCAAGGAAGAGCCTTTCATCTGTCCTGCATTCACCCTAGATATTCTGCCAGTTTCAGTAGATGGAAACCGCAAGATTTACCGTTTCAAGAATGCAGCTAGGTATACCAGAATTGTGCATAATGTCACAGTGTTGAAACAATATTAATAGGAAGAAATATCCATTTAATGTGCATAGTAAAGTTAAATTAGATTAGAATGTATCATTCAATTTTGTGTACCTGTTCTGTACGGTTTTTTTTTGTTTGTTTGTTTGTCTTTTCTTTTTTATAGATTTGAAGAACAGGCCATCTTTGAAGACGTCTTTATAGCTAAGGATAAAGATGTGACAAGATTTGTGGACTACATTCACAAGGCATCCAAACATGTACTGTAAAATCCCAGATGAGTGCTCAGCAGCCAGAGAGACCTCCCAAAGATCTGCAAGCAGGGTAGACAAGGAGGGACTGGAGCTTGCGGAGTGTCGGCACAGAGTGCTACTCTGTGCGTTAAATATGTACAGGGGGAATAATTTTTGCTTATCCCCTGTACCTGCAAAAATAGTAGAATTAGTTCTAGATGCTCAGTAATGAATATAATTCATTTATGAATCTGTACAGGGTTATTCAAAACGAATGAACCGATATCATGACTCATTGCTTCAGTTCTCAAGCATCGTCATGGAATGAGTCAGTGACCGTGAATTTTCTCAGTTGATTGTGAATTTAATACTTGTGACTTGGCTGGAGTTTTCTTTTTTTTTCTGTAACAAAATATTGCGTAATGAAATCGGTTAATTCTTTTTTAATTAACCCTGTATATTGAAGATTTGTTTGTTTTTATACTATCTGTGATTTCTTGTTATTTCAGACCACGAAAGCTCTGCAAAGCCAGTTGCAAAACCTAGAGTCCATGAAAGTCGAGCTGACAGTGACGGAGAGCCAATTGGAAGACTGGGTCAATGATGTAAAGGAGTGTGCAGACGGTGAGGAAATGACTAGTGTGTGTGTATACTGTGTGTGTGTGTGTATATATACAGTGAGGAAAATAAGTATTTGAACACCCTGCTATTTTGCAAGTTCTCCCACTTAGAAATCATGGAGGGGTCTGAAATTGTCATCGTAGGTGCATGTCCACTGTGAGAGACATAATTAAAAAAAAAAAAAAAAACAGAAATCACAATGTATGATTTTTTAACTATTTATTTGTATGATACAGCTGCAAATAAGTCAAGTTTATTTCAGAGGTTGAACTGCCACAATTGTTTCTAATGTTATCTATTTTTCAGTGAAGAAAAATTCACGTTTGATCTTGTTCAGTGCGCCATGTGCCTGTGGAGGTTCCTGACAAAATTTGCGTATTAATACAAATAAGTATTTGAACACCTGAGAAAGTCAATGTTAATATTTGGTACAGTAGCCTTTGTTTGCAATTACAGAGGTCAAACGTTTCCTGTAGTTTTTCACCAGGTTTGCACCTACTGCAGGAGGGATTTTGGCCCACTCCTCCACACAGATCTTCTCTAGATCAGTCAGGTTTCTGGCCTGTCGCTGAGAAACACGGAGTTTGAGCTCCTTCCAAAGATTTTCTATTGGGTTTAGGTCTGGAGACTGGCTAGGCCACGCCAGAACCTTGATATGCTTCTTACAGAGCCACTCCTTGGTTATCCTGGCTGTGTGCTTCGGGTCATTGTCATGTTGGAAGACCCAGCCTCGACCCATCTTTAATGCTCTAACTGAGGGAAGAAGGTTGTTCCCCAAAATCTCGCAATACATGGCCCCGGTCATCCTCTCCTTAATACAGTGCAGTCGCCCTGTCCCATGTGCAGAAAAACACCCCAAAGCATGATGCTACCACCCCCATGCTTCACAGTAGGGATGGTGTTCTTGGGATGGTACTCATCATTCTTCTTCCTCCAAACACGTTTAGTGGAATTATGACCCAAAAGTTCTATTTTGGTCTCATCTGACCACATGACTTTCTCCCATGACTCCTCTGGATCATCCAAATGGTCATTGGCAAACTTAAGACGTGCCTGGACATGTGCTGGTTTAAGCAGGGAAACCTTCCGTGCCATGCATGATTTCAAACCATTACGTCTTAGTGTATTACCAACAGTAACTTTAGAAACGGTGGTCCCAGCTCTTTTCAGGTCATTGACGTGTGCTCCTCCCGTGTAGTTCTGGGCTGATTTCTCACCTTCCTTAGGATCATTGAGACCCCACGAGGTGAGATCTTGCATGGATCCCCAGTCCGAGGGAGATTGACAGTCATGTTTAGCTTCTTCTATTTTCTAATGATTGCTCCAACAGTGGACCTTTTTTTACCAAGCTGCTTGGCAATTTCCCCGTAGCCCTTTCCAGCCTTGTGGAGGTGTACAATTTTGTCTCTAGTGTCTTTGGATAGCTCTTTGGTCTTGGCCATGTTAGTAGTTGGATTCTTACTGATTGTATGGGGTGGACAGGTGTCTTTATGCAGCTAACGACCTCAAACAGATGCATCTAATTTAGGATAATAAATGTAGTGGAGGTGGACATTTTAAAGGCAGACTAACAGGTCGTTGAGGGTCAGAATTCTAGCTGATAGACAGGTGTTCAAATACTTATTTGCAGCTGTATCATACAAATAAATAGTTTAAAAATCATATATTGTGATTTCTGGTTTTTTTTTTTTTAGATTATGTCTCTCACAGTGGACATGCACCTACGATGACAATTTCAGACCCCTCCATGATTTCTAAGTGAGAGAACTTGCAAAATAGCAGGGTGTTCAAATACTTATTTTCCTCACTGTATATATATATATATATATATATATATATATATATATATATATATATATATATATATATATATATATATATATATACATATGTTACTAGTAATACATTTAGTTGTAATTAATTGTAATTGTTACTCTTGTTGTAATTTCTTCTCAGCAACAACAACAACCGCCACAAATGATGTTAATGCACTGGCCAGCAGAATTGAGGTGCTGGTGGCGAGTATCAAGAGGCGTTCCCAGCGTCTCTATAAAGATACAGATGGCAACAAAGGTCGTGCCAGGATCCGCTGCAAGATCAGGGAAGAGAAGGGGATCCTGACATCAGTTGTGGAGAAATACAACATAATGGTTCCAAAAACAAAAACTCTGTGCTTGGAAACCATTTTGTCTGGTGAGACAGCTTGGCCATGGCAGCTACCACACAGTGGTATGTACACTAGTCTTCTGACAATTCTTTTATATAATGACACATCAGCCACAATGCCACAAATGTCAATCTGCAACCCCATATGACGTAAGTTTTTCTCATGCATTCCAGACACTGTTGATTTAAGGACAAAAAGAAAGGCATTCGACATCATCATGACACTAAGACGACTTCAGGAGGAGCAGAAAATTGTTGTTGCAGAGATGAATCAACATTGGAAATATCTTTCAACTCGTGCTGAGACCCTCCGAGAACTGTCCTGCTTGTTTGCCAGCGAGAGTCTGAAAAGTAAGAATTTGTAATATATGGCACAAACATAAGCATTAGGGCTGCCCCATTTTTTTTCTGGAAAATGAACTCAAAACACAGTTCCAGTTTCATAGCTGAGAAAGAATCTTTTAAGTTAAGTTATTTCAGCCATCACAACTGTCTGATTATCTTTATTTTACTATTAGTAAGAGTCTGCTTTTTTTGACTAGTGCATATTCCTATAACTCCCGTGGGCTCACCATCTGCAGGAGGGACCGCAAGGGACGGTGCTGTGAGGACTGGGCAGCAGTCGAAGGCGGGGGCCTGCTTAGACTGCTGCCCCCGCGACCCGAATTACGGATGAGCGGGAGAAAATGAATGAATGAATGAATATTCCTATAACTACATAGGACATGTCCTGTCTAATCATTAAAGTAAAAAGCCCTAATAAACATACACAACAATGATTGTTTATAAGGTTTCTAATGGAGGCTTAATGTTATTTTGTTCTTCTTTTAAAGATCCGCAATGTGGCCTAAGCGAAGAAGGTTTGAAAGGTCTGCAGAGCATCATCCACAGAAAGCAATGTAGAATCAGAGATATGAGGGTGCAAGCAAGAGACTGTTACCTGCATGTTTTGTCTGGAGCAGAGAACATCAACTTTTTCAACAAATCATCAGCTGATGACTATGACAGTGAAAGTGACTTTGAAAATTCTGATGATGAACTGTAATGTAAAAACCTTTTTTTTCTTGACAGTGAACCAGTGACCTTAACCCTTAATCTAAAGTGTGTAATAAAATCTGCTTTTTGTCATTTTATAAATATAAACAAAGTGTAGTCTCTTTTTTCACATAAATAGAAATACAACCAGTCAGTAATGGAAATAAAGTGTGTTATTGTAAGACTAAGTACTGTACTGTACTAAAGTATAGATTTCAGGTACTTGTACTCTAGATGATTTGTTACTTCTCATGGCTCTTTGTAGTTGTAAAGTATTAGGCTGCAAAATACTTTTTACTGAGCTTATAAAATACGACATTTTGGTATGAATAAAACTACTCAGTAGTTTACATATATAGAATAAATACAGCCATCCAAAATAATTAGTTAATATGCAAAGAAAAAAACTATTTGCCAACAAAGATTTATAACTCGTTAGATTTGTAACTTTTTGTAAAAAATAATAGATACAGTTGTCTATACAAAATAGTTGAAAATGACCTCCACCAACTACAACACTAAATAATCATGTTTAATGAGTAATAATAATCAAAGGAAATTAGATTCATATTGGAAATATGAAGAGTTCAGGTGCAAAAGTCCCTAATCCATTTGGAATTTTTTTTTATAAAATGAGCATTTTTTCTTAGGGGCCAATGTTTATGTTCAGTTTATTCACTTGAATGGCAATAAAAATAACCTATTTAATGCCATTAAAGTAAAATTAATAGACAGAACAAAGGAGCCTGAGAAAATGTCCATTTCAGAAGAAAATTCTAAACACCACTTACGTAAGTGGTGTTTAGAATTTTGCATCTAAAGAATTTTAGGTCTTCATCCCTGGGCTAAGGAAAAACAACTGGCCACATGCCTGTGTTCTAGATTAGGGTCCTGTAAAACAGTTGAAACCTGTTTATAGACATGGAATAAGCAGATTATAATAAGGACATAGACAAGCAAGACAAAGAAATCTATTATGATAAGGAGGAATCCTTATTTCCCAACACTAAATGCAAGTTCATTTATTGCTGTTTTGCTATTCAGGTGTTCCAATTATGCAGACTGCTTTTACGAACATTTGTGAAAGAATGGGTTGCTCTCAGGAGCTCAGTGAATTCCAGCATGGTACCGTGACAGGATGCCACCTGTGCAATAAGTTCAGTCATGAAATTTCCTCACTACTAAATATTCCACAGTAAACTGTTAAAGGTGTTATAACAAAGTGAAAGCGATTGGGAACGACAGCAACTCAGCCACGAAGTGATAGAACATGTAAAACCACAGAGCGGGTCAGAGGATGCTAAAACACATAGTGCACAGAAGTCATCAACTTTCTGCAGGGTCAGTAGCTACAGTCTTTCAAACTTCATGTGCCCTTCAGATTAGCTCAAGAACAGTGCACAGAGAGGTTCATGGTCGAGCAACTGCATCCAAGCCTTACATCAGCAAGTGCAATGCAAAGCATGGGATGCAGTGGTGTAAAGCATGCCACCACTGGACTCTAGAGCAGTGAAGACTTGTTTTCTGGAGTGACTAATTACGCTTCACTGTCTGGCAATCCCAAAGACAAACCAGGTTTGGGGGTAACCAAGGGAACAGTTCTTGTCTGACTGCATTGTGCCAAGTGTAAAGTTTGGTGTAGGGGGATTATTATGTGGGGTTGTTTTTAAGTAGTTGGGCTCGGCCCCTTAGCTCCAGTGAAAGGAACACTTAATGCTTCAGGACATTTTGGACAGTTTCATGCTACCTACTTTGTCAGAACAGATTGGGGACGGCCCATTCCTGTTCCAACATGACTGAGCACAAGTGCAGAAAGCAAGATCCATAAAGACATGGATGAGTGAGTTTAGTGTGGAAGAACTCAGAGTCTGTAATCCAGGCCTTTTTGTCCAACATCAGTGTCTGACCTCACAAATGCCCTTCTGGAGAAATGGTCAAAAATTCTCACGAACACACTCTTAAACCTTGTGAAAAGCCTTCCCAGAAGAGTTGAAGCTGTTGTAGCTGCAAAGTTTGGGCCAACATCATATTAAATCCTATAGATTAAGAATCGGATGTTAATCTAGTTCATTTGCATGTGAAGGCAGCAGGTGAATGCTTTTGAATATAGCGTATATAAAAACATAAAAAGTGTTTTAAAAAGTGTTCTAAGTAAAATGCCACATTTTAACCTGGCTCTCAAATATATCAAAGGTTTGCACAATGAACATATTTAGATATTCATTTGTTCATTGAACTTAGTGTTTACTTCATTTAATTACTAGATTTTACAACTACACTACCCATAAGCCTTTGTCATTCTATCAATGGGACGAGAAAACATGGTGCTGTAATTTGTAGTTCATTGAAGTGTATACTTGTGCTGTAGTGTTACGGTTAGGATCTCGGTAAATCCCGAACTTCTTGTACCATAGCACCGGTAGATCCTGTAATTACTATATTTGGACGTTTATTTTGACGGGATGTTGCTAGATTAACTTTTAGGCAAAAATAGAAGGTGCTTCATGTTGCAAACTGTTTTACTGTCAATATGATTTCACTAATACTGTCACTGAACAATGAGGTATGGGTTATAACAGGTCAGTTATATATTTATTTCTTCTCATTAAAAATACAATTTAACTGTTATAGATTTCTATCTGAAGCTAACCTTATGTAGATTAGATTATTGATTAGTGAATCGTTTTTTTCTAAAACAATGGCCTATTGATTTTCATGGTATGAACAGCTGTATACGGTGACAGCTGTATACAGTATGAGGAATATATATATATATATATATATATATATATATATATATATATATATATATATATATATATATATATATATATATATATTTATTTATTTATTTATTTATTTATTTATTTATTTACATACACACACAGACATATCGTATACAGCTGTCACCCTCTGGTTCATACCATTCACTAATCAATAATCTAATATATATATATATATATATATATAATATATATATATATATATATATATATATATATATATATATATATACTTTATTAATAATACAATATATATATTTATAAAAATTTTTATTACAACAAATGTCTTAACGTATCCTCTCTCAACTAGATACTTAAATACATTCATAATAAAATTGTATGCAAATAAGGAAAGAAATATGTAAATGGGAAATATGTAACACTAAATATATTTTTATATTTATATTTTGGTATTTATTCATGCATGGCATAAGAGACAGTTCATGTAAACCTACCCATAATAAAACTGCTCTGCAAAAATCACTGCATATCATCAGTGCACATGTTATTGAAACCCAGAACAAAAATCAAGATTATCAAGATCGAGTTAAATTATATTTTTTTATATTTGTTAAAGTAACACTCTTGGATTAGCTGAACAAGGGCTATGACTTGCAGAATACTGAATAAATGCAGAAATGTAGATTTCAGCATGTTTTCATGTTGCATTTCATGCAGATCTATAAGTTGTACAGACACAGTGATATAGTATAGTGACTGCATCTTGCTCCCACTATTCATCATTGTTCTCCTGTTCTTCATATTTAATAGTTCTCTTCTCCTTCTCACTGCTCTAATCTTCCTCATCCATTTTAGCACCACTACCGTCATGTTCTGGTCTTCATTGCAAGACACTACTGAAAGCAATTATTGGTCCAAACCTAAATAATAAGATGCAAGTTTATTAATTTGAGTCTTGATGTATGTTTTATTACTTCATCTAGTACAGTTTAGAACACAGGTCTCGTTTGACTGCAATCGGTCCTTTCTAAACATGTAGAACTGCATTCTCCATCCTACAAATATTGCTAAATTATGACAAGTTTAGTGTTTCAAATGCTGAAAAATAATTTTATACATGCATGACTCACTACTACTACTGCTACTGTAATGCACTACTGGGTAAATGTTCAAGGTCAATGTCCTGCTCAATAAATACGCTTCAGCTAATTGTGTATAATCCATTGTGTCCACTTCAATCACAAAATTGCTAATAACTACATATATTAATCCACACCAGGTGGTAGATCATTCTCCCATTTGTATCCAAAATAATTTAATAATATTTTAAGAATTTTCAGTCTCAGTCTTCGAGTTTTAGTACAGACATCGCCCATGTCCTAGCAAAAACTTGCATCAGTTTTCTGTCTACCTCAGAGGATGATTAGAAGTCAAGTCAAGTCAAGAAGCTTTTATTGAAGCTTTTATTTCTGCCATGATCAACTACATGGCCAGGGAGCTGATTTATTAATAGTGTGGATTAAAGTACACCACTGTCAAAAAACTTACCTTTTCTTCCCTTCTTCACATATGGCCCCTCCTGACTCAAGGACTGGGAGGTGGAAGATGGAGCAGTTGGAGAACAAGACTGTGGAACGGAGAGATCTGTGGTGATAAAAGATGTAGGAGAGACAGTGGTGGCAGAAGGTGGCAGTGAACCGATTAAGGTTTTTGTCCTTTTCCTCCTCTGTTGCAAAGACCTAGAACATGGCAGTGAAGGTGGAGGAGAAGAACAGTGTGAAGTTAGAACAGCTTAGGAAGTAGTAGAGGAGCTAGGAGAGAGTGAATTTGGAGAACTTGGGGAAGAGAGAGAAACAAGGTCGAGTGTATATAGAGTCTCGGACTTCTTTGTAAGGCTTTCCGGCTGCTCCACGGTGAGGCTCTCCGGCGGCTCCATGGTGAGGCTCTCCGAATGCTCCATGGTGAGGCTCTCTGACTGCTCCACATTGAGGCTCACCGGCTGCTCCACCGTGAGGCTCTCCGACTGCTCCACCGTGAGGCTCTCCGACTGCTCCATCGTGATGCTCTCCGACTGCTCCAACGTGAGGGTCTCCGACTCCAAAATGGAACTTTTGCACTGCTCCTGACTGGGGCTTTTGTGCTGCTTTGTTATGGGAATGTCATTGTCCAGCTGCTGTGCTGTGGAGGTTGCTTTAATACAAGTTTACATTACAAGTTTACCTGATTTCATATCTGTACATATTAACAAACAAAAAAACATGCATTTTATATACTAATTATTATTTCTGAACAAAAATCTTGCTCCTACCCTTAGTCAAGATAAATTCATACGCTGTCCTTATCTTATTTAAAAAATTTCTTGTGACAGGAGTGGGGGGCAGATGGGTGATGATGTCTGCAACCCACCTATTTGAATTCTTTTTATCTTGTTTGCCAATAAATAAAATAAGCTTGTACCCAACTGCCTCAAGTTTCCGCACCTGAAATCAACAAAAGCAGTTAAGCATTAGACATACACATTAGTTAAACCCACTGCATTATCAATTGCATTCATCCTGTATAAAGCAATTTTATTTTAAGGTCATTCAATGGAGTGAAATGCAATAAAATGAGACTTAATCAGTTTCATAAAGTTTATTATTTCAGAAAAGAGAACATTTGACTTGAGAAAATTTTTTAACATTGCCAACATGACTGATTCATTATTTAACAGAGAACACAACTTATTGTTTCTCTTTAACACAACTTAAACATAAAGATAAGTTTTATTTCATACAAAGAAGACAAAGTTAAATGGGTAGGGCCTGGATTTTGGGCTAGTCATAATTTGACAAGAAATATACAGAAATATACACAGAAATATACAGAAAGATAGACAGATATGACATCTACAGATGTAAACAGTGAGAGAGAGAGAGAGACAGAGAGAGAGAGAGAGAGAGAGAGAGAGAGAGAGAGAGAGAGAGAGAGAGAGAGAGAGAGAGAGAGAGAGAGAGAGCAGGTTAACAAGACAGACGTGGCTCTAAAAAGTGCCTTTTTCTATTGTGTGTGTGTGTGTGTGTGTGTGTGTGTGTGTGTGTGTGTGTGTGTGTGTGTGTGTGTGTGTGTGTGTGTGTGTGTGCTGGCAAATCTGAAGGACCTGATGAGAAAAAAAAAGATTTAGAATTTAGAATTGAACACCTTACATTTTTACCAATTTTTTCTTCATCAGTGTTGGCAGATGACCTACACCCTAACCCTAGATGACCTACACCAGGGGTCACCAACCTTTTTGAAACTGAGAGCTGCTTCTTGGGTACCGAAAAATTGTGAAGGGCAACCAGTTTGATACACACAGTTTTCAGTTTGATCTGAAATAACAAATTTGCTCAATTCACCTTTTATTATATGTTATTATTAATAATTAATGATATTCATCTATGTGAAGACACTGATCATGTTAATGATTTCTCACAATAATTATCAACAATGATTAAACAAAGTAGGAAACAGTTATTTTTAGAAAAGCGGGCTACTCATGTGGTCCTTGCGGACTACCTGGTGCCCGCGGGCACCATGTTGGTGACCCCTGAACACCCTAGCCCTAACCCTAGATGACTAACCCTAACCTAACCTTCTTTAGACAAGAACACTTAATTTGCTTTATTATATTGTAAATATGTGATGCTCCACAGTATTGTTTTTTTCTTTTTAATTAATTAATTGTCATTGTCAAAATTAATTTGTATTGCTAAGATTTGTGTATTTACTAGAGTTTTTTGTGTGGATTTGTGAACAATTACTGGAAAACACACCAATCGGGCAAAACTGTTCCTACTGTCATTTTGGTAACTTAAAACACACAATTTCGAAATATCATACAATCTCGTCTATTTCCTTGCATGATTAAATGTGGAAAAACAAATAAACAAACTTGAATGTAATTATCTATCTTAGCCTGCCTACTACACATTTGGTGCAGCAAGTTATAATTTTATAATGTCTGCTGTGATTTACTGCATCACAAAACTGCTTCATTTCACTTCTACAGCTTCTAAACACAACTTCTTGACCTGACTGAACAGTTTTTGTTCAGTAAATTGTAGGAATTGTTCCCAATGACATTAATGAACTGTTCTACTTACCGAGTGGAACATCGCAATGGAGCATTGGATCTCCATACAATGACGTCAGCACCACTGATTAATTTATTAATAAATACATAAATAAAGTCCTTATAAATAAATAAATAAACGTGGTGAGGGAAGACACGCAGGTAGTTGGTGAGAAAGAGGCAGTTTTAGAGATAGTAAATGTGGAGAAAAAAAAAACATGACCTGGATTGAGTAGCCCTGCCATAATTAATTTATAGCAAGCTATTCTTTTTTATTCTTATTTATTGTAGTCCCGATCCCGTTCATAACACAAAACGGACTACAGTCTGATTCCCCAACACGTCAAAATTCAACGCTGCAGGTTTCGGTTCAGAGATCTACAGAAGTCTATGGGAATCCCTGCACGTTGAAAAACGACGCTAAAGGGATACCCAGTGCGTCAAAATGTGACTCCAGGGGATCCTGACCAAGCGTCCATATGTGACGAGTTGGGAGTGAGAACGTGTTGAATTGACATCATGTTTTGACAAAAAGTTGACATTTACCAGAAATTGTATGATAGTACGAATTTTCATGCTTATAAGTAAAAATTTATTAGTAAAAGTGAAATAAGTGAACAAAAAAAATTACATGACAAAAGTTTTTTTTTAATGACTTTTTTCATAAAAATAAAATATTTAAAATGAAAATATGGATTTTTAAGCATAATTTCATTAAAGAACTGTTAAAATTGCAAAAGTGAATGATGATGGTGACAGATTTGTTTTGAGAATTTTTTTTTTTTAAACATTCAGTTAAAGATAAAAGTTTATTAATTTCATGAAAAAAAAAGTACAATGGTACTGTTATGCAATAAAACTGGAGGCGAAAGCCGAAGTGAAAGCAAAACAGAGTTTATTTGCGACACAGGCAAAGCCAAACACAACACTCGCCTTGAAGGTGAATATTCTGGTGGTGCACAGCGGGAGCGTGATCCACTGAGAATGAACTAAAACAAAAGGTAGTCTGTGTAGAATCCAAGGTGCGCTAGGAAGAAGCACGGCACTGAACAGCACCCTAGATAATAACTGACAGTGTGAATGTGAACGTGAGGGGTTTATATATGGTATGGTGATGAGTGCCAAACAAGTCTCAGGTGTGTGTGAACAGTACGCTGGCGAGAAGCTCCTTGCCGGCGGGGCACGCACAGGAGAAGCATCAGGGAACTCCCTGACACCACCCCCTAGCCAGGGGTGGCACCAGATGCCCATACCCTGCGACGAGGACGACCCTTAGTCACCCCTAGCCAGGCGGCGCGGGTGAGCAGCATGGAACTCCGCCAGCAGCGCCGGGTCCAGCACGTCCTGCCGGGCCACCCAATACCGCTCCTCCAAAACGTAACCCTTCCAGTCCACCGGTACTCGAGGCGACCCCCGTGCCGTCTGGAATCCAGGACCTCCCGCAACGCGTAGACGTTGGGCTGAGCTACAACCTCCGGCTGGATGGACGCCGCAGGGTCACCTGGAGGGCGACAGGAAGGCGAGACACACGGTTTTAGCAGGGACACGTGAAAGGTAGGGTGAATGCGGTACCTTGGCGGCACCTCCAGCCGGTAGGACACGTCGCCGGTCTGTCTGGAAATCCGGAAGGGCCCAATGAACCGGGGGCTTAGCTTGCGGCACGGCAGCTTCATCCTCAGGTCCATTGTCGACAGCCACACCAAGTCCCCGGGGCGGAAACAAGGGGCCGCCAGACGCCTAGCGTCAGCGTGCCTGCGAGTGCTGCGGATGGGGTGGCTTCCAAACCCGAGATGTGAACTGGGGCCCACGGTCCGAGACCAAAGTTCCTGAAGACGTGGTGAAACAGGGCCTCGGCTGTCTCGAGGGCGGTTTGCAGGCCCTTGAAGGGAACGAAACGGCAGGCTTTAGAGAAGCGGTCCACCGCTACCAGGACGCATGGGTCAGTTATGAAGCACCAGCTTGCAAACGGGCAGGTGGCTTGATACCTTCGACCTGGCGCAGGTAGGACACTCTTGGACAAAACGGGTAACCTCCTCAGCCGTCCTTGGCCACCAGTATTGTGCCTGAACGAGCTGGACAGTCCTCTTCTCGCTTGGGTGGTCCGTGCCCGGTCCCTCGTGGACCAACTGGATGAGCCCACATCGGCAGGAGGTGGGAACAAAGACACGTCCCTCGGGACACCCCTCGGGGGCCGGTTCCTGGAGAGGAGCCGAGCGGATTTCACTGTCCACGTCCCAAACGATGGGCCCCACGACGAGTGCAGGAGGAAGGGTGGGGTAGGATCGCTGGATTCTTCTGGCCCGAACATCCGGGAGAGGCCTTTCCATTGAATGCTCAGGAGGTGACGTGAAACTGGAACCGGATGAAGAAGCGGGCCCAACGAGCCTGCCTAGGGTTGAGTCTCCAGGCTGTACTGGAGGTATGTACTGGAGGTTCTTGTGGTCGGTGATCACGGTTAACCGGTGGCCAGGCGGCTGTTCCTCTCTTTCCGGGACAAAATCTGTGAGCCCAGCTGCATCGGTTCGGTGTCGGAGACGGTAGTAAATCCAGGTTGGGCCCCTGAGTGTTGTGGTGTAGGTTGGCACACCACCAGCTGCTGTGAAAGGCTGATGGAGTTTTTTATAAAGTTCTCCAGTCCCACCGTGTCATCATAGATCGCCATAGCCTGTTTAATATCCGGTGAAAGACCTAGCCGATATCGTTCCAGCCACTAGATGCCGCCAAGGTGCGGAAACGCAGGCTGTAAGCCGTGATGTCGTCACTTCCCTGATGCAAGCTGAGCAGCTGGTCGGCCGTGGTTAGGACCTAGGAAGCGGCGCTGAAGACCTCTAGAAAGTGCAGGGTGAACTAGGCGTAGGCGTTTATTACTGGGCTAGCCGCATCCCACAGCGATTGAGCCTAAACTAGCACGCTTCCGGAGAGGAGTGAGATGAGGAACGCTACCTTGGACCGCTCGAATGGAAAACGCTGTGGCTGCATCTCTATATAGAGGTTTACCTGGAGCAGGAAGCCGCGGCACTCTCCCGAAAAAGCTCCCGGGAGCGCCATGGGACTGCCGGTGATCCCGAGGGGGTTTGGATGGAAAGGAGACTCAAAGTGCGGTGACGAGATCCCGAACTGGATCAGAGGAGGTATCCATCGCCAGTTAAAAGCTTAAGAATCACTCTTTTCTGCTTTACGGTCAGTTATTCTGTTATGCGATGAAACTGGAGGCGAAAGCCGAAGTGAAAGCAAAACAGAGTTTATTTGCGACACAGGGCAAAGCCAAACACAACACTCGCCTTGAAGGTGAATATTCCGCTGTTGCTAAAACAAAAGGTAGTCTGTGTAGAATCCAAGGTGCGCTAGTAAGAAGCGCGGCACTGAACGGCACACGGGAAATACTTGGGACTGGCAGCAAAATCATAGATAATAACTGACAGTGTGAATGTGGACGTGAGGGGTTTATATATGGTATGGTGATGAGTGCCAAACGAGTCTCAGGTGTGTGTGATCAGTACGCTGGCGAGGAGCTCCTTGCGGGCAGGGTACGCACAGGAGAAGGATCAGGGAGCTCCCTGACAGGTACAATAAATTGACAAAAATACTGACATGAAATATAAATTTTTGACAAAAATGTCTATTGTTATTAAAATACGATATACGATGAAAATATACATTTTTATATTTAAAAGCAACATTTCAGGAAAATATTTTTTTAAGTCAACAAAGAAAATGTTAAAATGTATAATAATTAACATAATAGCATTACATTAGCATAGAATAGCATAAAATTAATAGTTTTGACTGAAATATGACTTTTTTTTATCTTTTTCCCTTATCATCTATTGGGAAAATATGAATTTTTATATTTATGATCATAATTTAATTTAAATATACATTTTAAGTTTAAAAGTTAATTTTTTGCAAGTAATAAATAAACACGCCCCACTAAAGAGATTCAGAGTTAAGGGGCGGGACAATCCCTGGTTTTCCTCTGAGCTTGGAGATATTCTTCATGACCGCAATTTAGCTTGGGCCAAAGCAAGAAAAACGGGCTCTTCGTCTGATTGGCTTGTTTTTAGGCAGTTAAGAAATAAATGTTCTTCTTTTATTAAAAAAGCAAAATCTGACTTTTATCTGTCAGCCACTACTAATACCTTAAATGATCCCAGAAAATTTTGGAAGGCTATAAAATTACTTTCTTTAAACAAAGATAGTATTAATGTTCCTTATTTTATTATGAAAGAATCTGTAGTAGTTCATGACAAGCTGGAGATATTGAACCATTTTAATGAGCATTTTATTGAGTCTGGTTCTTTGTTTGACACTGCTTGTCCTTACACTGTGACATCTTGTAGAGATGTACCAGTCTCTACAAGTGTCTTCAATCTCACTCCATTCTTAGTGGCTGACGTTCAAAAAGCCCTAAAAGGGCTGGCTCCTGACAAACCTCCAGGACCTGATCTTATAGAGCCCTACTTCTTAAAAATAGCTGCTGATTGTGTAGCACAGCCTCTAACGTACCTTTTTAATCTTACTTTAGAGAGCAATACTATTCCCAAAATATGGAAATCTACATTTGTTTGTCCATTATTGAAAGGGGGTGACCCGTCAAATTTAAATAATTACAGGCCAATTTCTAATTTGTCTGTTTTGGCCAAAACGCTTGAATCCCTGGTGAGTGATCAGATGAAAGATTTCTTGCATGTACAGGACATTTTATCCCCAGTTCAGTCAGGTTTTAGAAAAAAACATAGTACTATCACAGCTGCAATGAAGGTGATAAATGACATCTCTGTTGCTCGTGACAAGAAGCAGCACTGTGCATCACTTTTTATTGATTTGTCAAAAGCTTTTGACACGGTTGATCATGATGTTTTAAAGATTAGGCTTCTTAATTCGGGGTTTTCAGAGAATACTGTCTCTTGGTTCTCAAACTATCTTAGTGACAGAACCCAGTGCATTAAGTATGATGGTGTTCAATCTGGTATCTTACCAATCCTTAAAGGGATTCCACAAGGCTCTGTGTTAGGCCCTCTTTTATTTACTATTTATATAAATAACGTTAGTCAGCATGTGTCTGATGCAAACTTTCATTTTTATGCAGATGACACAGTTATTTACTGTTGTGCACCCTCTCTTAAACAAGCCATTGCACATTTACAGAATGCCTTCACTGTGGTCCAAAACACGTTGCTACAGCTGAAACTTGTGCTCAATGCAGAAAAAACCAAATGTATGATCTTCACGGGCCCTCGGAATAGACCACTGAATGTTCCCTCAGTGATTACTCTTGACGGACGTGAAATACAGACTGTTACAACTTATAAGTATCTTGGTATTGTTATTGATGATTGCCTATCATTTAAGCCTCATGTTCACTGTCTAGTGAGAAAGCTGAGGCTAAAATTGGGTTTTTACTTTCGAAATAAGCTGTGTTTTTCTTTTAATGTCAAAAAACGGTTAGTGGCATCCACTTTTTTATCTGTGCTGGACTATGGTGATATATTATATATGCATTCATCTGCTCAATGCCTTCAAATGATTGACGCAGCCTATCATGCATCGCTGAGATTTATCACTAATTGTAAAGCTCGCAGCCACCACTGTGAGCTGTACTCTCGTGTAGGGTGGTCTGCTCTGGCCACACGGAGGCTTTGTCATTGGTACACATTTATATATAAGGCTATTCTTGGTGTGCTTTCATCCTATTTATGTTCACTTCTTATGAAAAAAAGTGCTGGTGTAACACAGGTCAGAATTGAGCTGATGAGAAGAAAAATAATTATATTTTCACCTAAAACACTAACAAAAGTAATATAATGTTTTGAATAAGTTAAAATAAATAGTTAAAAATAAATAAATAAATAAATAAATAAAAACCGCTATTATTATGACGGGCGCTATCCATGACGTCACAGAGGTGAGACGAAGCAATCGCACGGAGAGCATGCGCTTCGCAGATCGCGAGTGTTTTCAAAGAGGATTAAAAGGCAAATAAAACAATAATCCTTGTTTAATATGCATAAATAATGATGCATAATTTTATAACTCTTGCATAAAACTTATTTGGGTTATTTTAGTGCGATGATTGATGATATTGACGTGGATGATAGCTGATTGTGGATCCAGTAGCACCCGGTGTGATTGATTAATTGTGTTGAAACCCCCCGGATTTGGTGAGTTTCAAAATAATGTTTAGTTCTCTGAAATGTAGTGATTAAGTTTATTCATGTTTAAAAGTGTTTTGTAAGTTTATATCCATTTATGGTTGGTATACAACAATTTGTCTGTTTGGAATGTGTGATGTAGTGTGGCTGTGTGCATTGCATTTCTAAAGAGCTTAAATGCCTTTCAATGGATTATCATTTGTATAAATGATTGTTCATATGTGTTGAGTTAAAATGGTGTTTTTCACCTAGTTTAGTTGATGTATTTGTGACATGTTGAGTTTGAAAGACATTAATTGTCTACGATGTTCATGGCGCTGTTCGTATGAACAGGTCAGGTTTTTTTGAGAGCTAGAAAAGCTGTGTTCCTGAGATGGCGAGCCTTCCAGTTTGAGAACCCTAAAAAGAGAGACGAAAGAGAAGAGAAGTCTTGATTCATCAAGTGATCCGTGCCTTATCTGCTCTCACAAGTGGAATTCATCCAGCTGTGTCGGTATTTTCCACTAATTACTTCATTGCACAGAACTGAATGTTGCACTATTGAACACTTGCACCTCAAGCAATTGCACCCATCGTTCCAAGACTTTTACAATTATTTTGATTCAAAGGACTATTTTCCCTAAACACACATACATTTGTTCCATAGGCTGAGACCTATTCACTTGTTATCTTCTGACCAGTTTAGAATTTTTTTTCATGTATATATTTATTTTCCTTGATGTAATGTTTTTGAGTATCTGAAATTGTACATTTCTTTGTGGGTTAAGGAATCATATAACTTTATAGAAAACAAAGCTCCTAAATAAGAACTTATAAAGCAAGTTGAATTAAATTAAATACAAATTGATAATAAATATAAATTAAGTATAATACAAATAGAAACAAAACATAATATAATTAGATAAAACAACTACAAAGGAGCTCAACGAATTTAAAGTTTCTCTAAAAGAAAGAAGGGGAAAACTATTTATTTGCATTATATTGTTTTATTGTCATTACCATTTTATTTCATTGTTTTATGTTTCGCATGTATGTCCATTTAAACCGTTTCCCTTATAAGTAAACAAGACCATCTTGGTAAAAGTCATTTTCCTGGTCTGTCTGGTTATTGAGGTGCATTCACTATTCCTTGCCCTCCCTAGCGATCTGGTCCATAACCGTGTATCCTACATATTGATACAGTTACCGGTTACACTGGTAATTACTCTCTCCGTTCTCAGGCTGTTGTCTTGCTTTCTGTCCCACATGTCAGTACTGAGCTGGGTAAAAAGGCCTTTGTTTATTCTGCTCCCTTTACATGGAATTTGCTGCAGAACAACTTAAAACTTAGTAAATTGATTCCTTTGAGTGTTTTTAAGTTAAGAATGAGATCTTTTGAGTTGGACTCCCTCACATGTCAATGTTTTTAATTGAGATTTCATTGTAAGTGCATAATTGGCTTTCAAACTGTTTCTATTAATTTATTTTGTTTTTATTTTCATGTTTTTTTTTTGTGTGTCTTTGTACGTATGTAATGATGTGATGTAATTCAGCTGCCTATCTTGGCCAGGTCTCCCTTGCAAAAGAGATTTTTAATCTCAATGGGCTTCTCCTGGTTAAATAAAGGATAAATAAAAAAAAATTAAAAAAATAAAAATAAAAAGGGGAAAAACATGAAAAAAATAAGTTTTGTCAAAAACGCCATTGTTCATACAAAAATTATAATTATGAAAATATTAAAAAAAAAATTATTAATAATAACCATTACAAATTAAATGAATAACAAAAAATTGACATGACAAATCATGTTTTAAGAAATAGATGTATTTTGTCTCAGAAAAGGTAGGATAGTATATACATTTTCATACTCATGAGCAAAACTTTTATAAAAACATTAAAAAAGGAATAAGAGAATGAAAATGGTAAGTACAAATCAAGTTTTGGCAAGAATTTTACTCTTCATAAAAAATATAATAGTTAATATGAAATTTTAATCAATATTTCGTAAAAAATAAATAAATAAAAAAAGGTAAAAATGGCAGAAGGTGAACGACATGACAAATTTATTTTGAAAGAATATAAATTTTTCATAAAAGGTATGATTGTTATAGTGAAAATATGTTTTCATATTCAGAATCATATTTTCATGACAAAACAAAAGACTGCAGTCAGTGAACGAAAATACTGACATGAAATATCACGTTTTGGCAAAAATAACCTTAGTCATGAATTTTACTATTTTTATACAAATATTATAGCTAATATGAATTTTTCAGCTTAATTAAATAAAAAAAAAAACAGTTAATAATGGCAGAAAGTTAACGATGATGGTAACATTACAAATTTGTTTTGAAAAAATTACTTTTTTTTTTATAAAGGGTATGATAGTTATGGTGAAAAGTTTTTATATTTAAAATCATAATGTCATGGAAAAAAAAAGTAAATGGGTGCAGTAAGTGAACAAAAATACTGACATATATCACCTTTTGACAAATTATTATTGTTATGAAAATATGAATTTTTGTATTCCGAAGATACATTTCAGGAAAAGGTTTTAAAAATGCAAGAAGTCAGTAAAACACATGACAAAGTTTTAACAAAAATATGAGTTTTTTAAAAAATATTATAAATATATGAATTTGCATTTTCATAAGAAAAATTTATAAAAATCTGCTACAAAGTACAATGCGTAAACAAAAAAACTGAAAATGTTACATGCTATCTTATGTTTTGACAGAAATATGAGGTTTTTCATCATTTTGTTCATCTTTGTTTATGTTTGAAAAATATGAAATTTCATATTCATAAGCATAATTCAATTAGAAACCATTAAAAAGTGGAATGAGGGGGAAATAAGTTTTGTCAAAAACATAACTTTTTAAAAATAATGTTTTGACTGATTTTTCTCGTATAAAAATGTTATGAAAATGTTTAATATTTTAACTCTCATGCAACAATAGGTACACTTAATAATCCATATCCTTCTCTTCCTGTCACCCTCTTCTCTCTCTCTCTCTCTCTCTCTCTCTCTCTCTCTCTCTCTCTCTCTCTCTCTCGAGTTAAACATGCTCCTGAGGCTCCAGTGACCACTGTTCCTGCCCTTCTCCCCCCCGTGGATCTTCCCACTTCATCCAGGCCTGCCTGGATTGGACTGTAGTTGATGTCAACAGTCTCCTACACTGACTCAGAAATACACTTCGCTTTTGATCATCATCACTGCACCCCGCAACATTGTATACCCGCCACAAATGGACATTCGGTGTAACCCAGATGAGGATGGGTTCCCTCGAGTCTGGTTCCTCTCAAGGTTTCTTCCTTATGCCATCTCGGGGAGTTTTTCCTTGCCCCAGTCGCCACCGGCTTGCTCATCAGGGACAAACTTACTCATAAAGAACATATTCATTTTTAATCACCGCATTATCTGTGTAAAGCTGCTTTGAGACAATGTTCATTGTTAAAAGCGCTATACAAATAAAAATGAATTGAATTGAATTAATATATATATATATATATATATATATATATATAATATATATATATATATATATATATATATATATATATATATATATATATATATATATATAGTGAGGAAAATAAGTATTTGAACACCCTGCTATTTTGCAAGTTCTCCCACTTAGAAATCATGGAGGGGTCTGAAATTGTAATCGTAGCTGCATGTCCACTGTGAGAGACATAATCTAAAAAAAAAAAAATCCAAAAAACCCAATGTATAATTTTTAAACTTTTTTTTTGTATGATACAGCTGAAAAAAAGTATTTGAACACCTGAGAAAGTCAATGTTAATATTTGGTACAGTAGCTTTTTTTTTTGCAATTACAGAGGCCAAACGTTTCCTGTAGTTTTTCACCAGGTTTGCACACACTGCAGGAGGGATTTTGGCCCACTCCTCCACACAGATCTTCTCTAGATCAGTCAGGTTTCTGGCCTGTCACTGAGAAACACAGAGTTTGAGCTCTCTCCAAAGATTTTCTATTGGGTTTAGGTCTGGAGACTGGCTAGGCCATGCCATAACCTTGATATGCTTCTTACAGAGCAACTCCTTGGTTATCCTGGCTTTGTGCTTCGGGTCATTGTCATGTTGGAAGTCCCAACCTCGACCCATCTTCAATGCTCTAACTGAGGGAAGGAGGTTGTTCCCCAAATTCTCGCAATACATGGCCCTGGTCATCCTCTCCTTAATACAATGCAGTTGCCCTGTCCCATGTGCAGAAAAACACCCCCAAAGCATGATGCTACCACCCCCATGCTTCACAGTAGGGATGGTGTTCTTGGGATGGTACTCATCATTCTTCTTCCTCCAAACACTTTTAGTGGAATTATGATGCAAAAGTTCTATTTTGGTCTCATCTGACCACATGACTTTCTCCCATGACTCCTCTGGATCATCCAAATGGTCATTGGCAAACTTAAGACGTGCCTGGACATGTGCTGGTTTAAGCAGGGGAACCTTCCGTGCCATGCATGATATCAAACCATGACGTCTTAGTGTATTACCAACAGTAACCTTGGAAACGGTGGTCCCAGCTCTTTTCAGGTCATTGACTAGCTCCTCCCGTGTAGTTCTAGGCTGATTTCTCACCTTCCTTAGGTTCATTGAGACCCCACGAGTTGAGATCTTGCATGAAGCCCCAGTCCAAGGGAGATTGACAGTCATGTTTAGCTTCTTCCATTTTCTAATGATTGCTCCAACAGTGGACCTTTTCTCACCAAGCTGCTTGGCAATTTCCCCGTAGCCCTTTCCAGCCTTGTGGAGGTGTACAATTTTGTCTCTAGTGTCTTTGGACAGCTCTTTGGCCATGTTAGTAGTTGGATTCTTACTGATTGTATGGGGTGGACAGGTGTCTATATGCAGCTAACGACCTCAAACAGGTGCATCTAATTTAGGATAATAAATGTAGTGGAGGTGGACATTTTAAAGGCAGACTAACAGGTCTTTAAGGGTCAGAATTGTAGCTGATAGACAGGTGTTCAAATACGTATTTCCGGCTGTATCATACAAATAAATAGTTTAAAAATCATATATTGTGATTTCTGGATTTTTTTTTTTAGATTATGTCTCTCACAGTGGACATGCACCTACGATGACAATTTCAGACCTCTCCATGATTCTGAGTGGGAGAACTTGCAAAATAGCAGGGTGTTCATATACTTATTTATTTATATATATCTTCTTCTTCTTTCGGCTGCTCCCGTTAGGGGTCGCCACAGCGGATCATCCGTCTCCATACCACCCTGTCCTCTATATATGCCTCTTTTACACCAACTACCTGCATGTCTTCCCTCACCACATCCATGAACCTCCTCCTTGGCCTTCCTCTTTTCCTCCTACCTGGTGGCTCCATCTTCAGCATTTTTCTACCAATATAATTCATGTCCCTTCTCTGCACATGTCCAAGCCATCTCAATCTCGCCTCCCTCACCTTGTCACCAAAACATCCTACATGTGCTGTCCCTCTAATAAACTCATTTCTAATCTTGTCCATCCTCGTCACTCCCAACGAAAACCTCAACATCTTCAGCTCTGCTACCTCCATCTCCACCTCCTGTTTTTTACTCAATGCCACTGTCTCTAATCCATACAACATTGCAGGTCTCACCACAGTCCTATAAACTTTCCCTTTCATTCTTGCAGATACTCTTCTATCACAAATCACTCCTGTCACTCTTCTCCACCCACTCCACCCTGCCTGCACTCTTTTCTTTACTTCCCTAACACACTCTCCATTACTTTGCACTGTTGACCCCAGGTACCTGAACTCCTCCACCTTCTCCACCTCTTCTCCCTGCAACCGCATCACTCCACTGCCCTCCCTCTCATTCACACACATGTACTCTGTCTTACTCCTACTGACTTTCATTCCCCTTCTCTCCAGCGCATATCTCCACCTCTCCAGTCTCTTCTCAACCTGCTCTCTACTCTCACCACAAATCACAATATCATCTGCAAACATCATAGTCCAGGGAGACTCCTGTCTGACCTCGTCCGTCAACCTGTCTATCACCACTGCAAACAGGAAAGGGCTCAGGGCCGATCCTTGATGCAGTCCAACCTTCACCCTGAACCAGTCTGTCGTACCTACTGCACACTTTACTGCCGTCACACTGTCCTCATACATGTCCTGCACCACCCTCACATACTTCTCTGACACACCTGACTTCCTCATACAATACCACAACTCCTCTATCGGCACCCTGTCGTACGCTTTCTCTAAATCCACAAATACACAATGCAGCTCCTTCTGTCCTTCTCTATACTTCTCCATCAACATCCTCAAAGCAAATAAGGCATCTGTGGTGCTCTTCCTCGGCATGAAACCATACTGTTGCTCACAGATGGTCACCTCTTCTCTCAGCCTGGCTTCCACTACTCTTTCCCATAACTTCATGATGTGACTGATCAACTTAATTCCCCTGTAGTTACTGCAGGTCTGCACATCTCCCTTATGCTTAAAGATCGGTACCAGCACACTCCTTCTCCATACCTCAGGCATCCTCTCCCCTTCCAGAATCCTGTTAAACAATCTGGTTAAAAACTCCACTGCCATCTCTCCTAAACATCTCCACGCTTCTACCGGTATGTCATCTGGTCCAACCGACTTTCCATTCTTCATCCTCTTAATCGCTGCTCTCACTTCCTCCATACTAATCCTATCTACATCCTGCTTCACCAACTCCACATCTTCCAACCTTCTCTCTCTCTGATTTTCCTCATTCATCAGCTGCTCAAAATACTCCCTCCATCTTCTCAACACACTCTCCTCACTAGTCAACACATTTCCCTCTCCATCCTTTATTGCTCTAACTTGCAGTACATCCTTCCCAGCTCGGTCCCTCTGCTTGGCCAATCGGTATAAATCCTTTTCTCCTTCCTTAGTGTCCAACCTCTTATACAGTTCCTCATATGCCTTTTCCTTGTCTTTCGCCACATCCTTTTTAACCTGCTGCCGCATCTTCTTGTACTCCTGCCTACTCTTCTCATCACTCTGTCGATCCCACTTCTGTTTTGCCAATCTCTTTCCCCTAATGCTCTCCTGCACTTCCTCATTCCACCACTACGTCTCGTTGTCTTGCTTTCTATTTCCAGATGTCACACCAAGTACTTTTCTAGCTGCCTCCCTCATCACTCCTGCAGTAGTTGCCCAATCATCCGGCACCTCTTCACCACCACCAAGCCCCTGTCTGACCTCTTCCCTGAACCTCACACTACACTCTTCCTCCTTCAGTTTCCACCATCTTATTCTTCTTTCAAACCTTACTTTCCTCCTCTTCTTCTTCGCCTCCAAAACCATCCTACAGACCACCATCCGATGCTGTCTAGCTACACTGTCCCCCGCCAACACCTTACAGTCTCCAATCTCCTTCAGGTTGCATCTCCTACACAGATAATCCACCTGTGTGCACCTTCCTCCACTCTTATACATCACCCTATGATCCTCCTTCTTCTTAAAATACGTGTTCACCACTGCCATTTCCATCCTTTTAGCAAAATCTACCACCATCTGCCCTTCCACATTCCTCTCCTTAAAACCATACCTACCCATCACCTCCTCATCACTTCTGTTCCCTTCACCTACATGCCCATTAAAGTCTGCCCCAATCACCAATCGTTCTTTCCTAGGTACACCATCTACCACTTCATCTAATTCACTCCAGAATCTTTCTTTCTCCTCCATCTCACAGCCAACTTGTGGAGCATAGGCACTGATGACATTTATCATCATCCCTTCAACTTCCACCTTCACGATCATCACCCTACCAGAAACTCTATTCACCTCCACTACACTCTTACTGTACGCTTACTTCAGAATCACCCCTACACCATTTCTCTTCCCATCCACACCATGATAAAACAGTTTAAACCCACCTCCAATGTTCCTGGCCTTACTCCCTTTCCACTTGGTCTCCTGAACACACAACACATCTACCTTTCTCCTCTCCATCATATCAGCTATCTCTCTCCCTTTACCCGTCATAGTACTAACATTTAAAGTACCAACCCGAACCTCTACTCTCCTACACTGCTCCTTTTCCTGCCGTCTCTGTAGACGTCTTCCTCCTCTCCTTCTCCTCCTTCGGCCAACAGTAGCCCAATTTCCACCGGTACCCTGTCGGCTAACGATACCTGTGGCGGTCGTTGTTAACCCGGGCCTCGACCGATCCGGTATGAAATTCTCATTTGTGATCCGCATATATGATTTGGCACGTTTTACGCTGGATGCCCTTCCTAACGCAACCCTCCCCATTTACCCGGGCTTGGGACCGGCACTAAGAGTGCACTGGCTTGTGCCCCCCTAATGGCTGGGTTATATATATATATATATATATATATATATATATATATATATATATATATATATATATATATATATATATATATATATATATATATATATATATATATATATTTATTTATTTATTTATTTATTTATTTATTTATTTATTTATTTAGCATAATTGTATTATAAAAGGTTTGTGAACAAAACAAAACCACAAATTGACCAACTCGTCACATATGGACGCTTGGTCAGGATCCCCTGGAGTCACATTTTGACGCACTGGGTATCCCTTTAGCGTTGTTTTTCAACGTGCAGGGATTCCCATAGACTTCTGTGGATCTCTGAACCGGAACCTGCGGCGTTGAATTTTGACGTGTTGGGGAATCAGACTGTAGTCCGTTTTGTGTTATGAACGGGAGCGGGACTACGACAAATAAGAATAAAAAAGAATAGCTTGCTATAAATTAATTATGGCAGGGCTACTCAATCCAGGTCATTTTTTTGTTTTTTCTCCACATTTTGTATCTCTAAAACTGCCTCTTTCTCACCAACTTCCATCACCACGATTATTTATTTATATATTTATTTATTTCTAAGGACTTTATTAATGTATTTATTGATTGATTGATTGATTTATTTATTTATTTATAAATTCATCAGTGGCGCTGACGTCATTGTATGGAGATCCCATGCTCCATTGCGATTTTCCACTCGGTAAGTAGAACAGTTCATTAATGTAATTGGAAACAATCCCTACAATTTACGGAACAAAAACTGTTCAATCAGGTCAAGAAGTTGTGTTTAGAAGCTGTAGAAGTGAAAGGAAGCAGTTTTGTGATGCAGTAAATCACAGCAGACATTATAAAAATATAACTTGCTGAACCAAATGTGTAGTAGGCAGGCTAAGATAGATAATTACATTCAAGTTTGTTTATTTGTTTTTCCACATTTAATCATGCAAGGAAATAGAGGAGATTGTATGATATTTGGAAATTGTGTGTTTTAAGTTACCAAAATGACAGTAGCACTTTAATACTTTAGCCATTTATAAATGTTCAGATGAGAAACAGTGTTGCCAGATTGGTGTGTTTTCAAGTAATTGTTCAAAATCTACACAAAAAACTCTAGTAAATACACAAATCTTAGCAATAACAATACAAATTAATTTTGAAAATTATTTAATTAAAAAGCAAATTAAGCGTTCTTATCTAAAGAAGGTTAGGTTGTAACTACGTTGTAAACTATTTTCTATGTCTGTCATTTGGCACATCAGAAATATCAAAATCCCACCTGTCTAATCCCATTTTATCCCACATAGTACAATTTAAAACCATCACAAACTGCCCAATCTGCCAACACTGATAAAGAAAAAATTGGTAAAAATGTAAGGTGTTCAATTCTGAATTCTAAATCTTTCTTTTTTCTCTCATCAGGTCCTTCAGATTTTCCAACATTCCTCTTTTATCTTTTGTCTTTTTTGAAGACGTCTTTATAGCTAAGGATGAAAATGTGACAAGATTTGTGGACTACATTCACAAGGCATTCAAACATGTACTGTAAAATCGCAAATGATTAGACTTTATACAGGAGTACAATTGCCTCCAACTACGAATTTTGTTTACGAGAGTCTTATTTTCATCAACTATTTTCTATATTATAGGGCAGTGGAAGAGGTGTTTGTGGAGGGGAGTGGTCAGCAGCCAGAGAGAACTCCCAAAGATCTGCAAGCAAGGTAGACGAGGAGGTACCGGAGCTTGCGGTGTGTCGGCATGGAGTGCTACTCTGTGCGTTAAATATGTACACGGGGGAAATTTTTGCTTATCCCCTGTATGTGCAAAAATGGCTGACTAGTAGGCAAATCACTTTTTTTGTATAAATGTGACCTGCAAATATTGGCCTTACCTCCAAAGAATTGCAAAAAGCTGCCCAGAGCTCCAGCACCTTCTTAACATGAAGCCCTTTCTTTCAGTATTCCATGCCAAAGCCCATGATTTTAAGTGCAAAGTAGGTGAACTTTGCAATGAGATTAATAAAATCTGATTGAATATCAAAACTTTCAGCATTATATTATTATTTTTCATTCCTAATCAGGTAAAATGGAGTGGAGCATATCAGGATGGGGCTGGTTTGACACTAGGAGAGGAGGTGAAACAGTGCAATGCTTTCCTCTCCAGGATTGCACTGACCACAAAACATATGTCTAAAGCAGGTGAAATGACCTTCTACTGCACTTGTTACATCATTACAGGGGGAATATGGTAATATGATATTTTCTGTGTTTGCAGGGCGCACAGACATGCTGACTCTCATGGCCATGCGCTGGAATCAACAAAAGTTCAACAATTTGGCCCCTGCACTGAGCCGCCGATATCAGAAGGTAGGATAGAATCAGTAGAATTAGTTCTAGATGCTCATTAATGAATATCATTCATTTTTGAAGCTGTACAGGGTTATTCAAAATGAATGAACCGATATCATGACTCATTGCTTCAGTTCTCAAGCATCGTCATGGAATGAGTCAGTGACCTTCCATGTGCAGCCAGTGAGCATTCAAGATGGCGCCGTGAGGTCGGCTGCCGTCACGACTGCTCCGGCTACGCTTTCTCTTTTTTTGTTTATTTTATACTTTTATTTAAGTAGTTACACTTCCATCTACACAAGATGGACATTAATAGATATGACAGAGACACTCTTATATCTATTGGTGTACAATGCACTCACCTTTCGCCATTTTTAAACCCGGACCCATGCTGGCCGAGTGAGATCCTGAGGGAGAACAAAGGACGTGACTCGTACCGGCGTCCGCGAAGGAAACAAGCCGGCGTCAGGAACAAGCTGAGGGCACGCGCACACCGCGCTCCCTTACCCAGTATCCTGTTAGCCAACGTCCAGTCACTGGAGAACAAGCTCGACGACCTCAGGGCAAGGGTCAAGTTCCAGAGAGACATTCGGGACTGCAACCTTTTCTGCTTCACCAAGACATGCCTGAACCCAGCGGTACCGGACCACGCCATCCAGTTTTTCTCGGTTTACCGCATGGACAGAACACTGGATTCGGTGGAGTGTGTCTGATGGTGAACAACCACTGGTGCGACAGCGCGAGCATTGTTCCTCTTTCACGCTCCTGCACACCAAACCTGGAACTACTGACCATCAAATGTCGGCCCTTTTATCTACCTTGGGAATTCAGTTCGGTCATAGTCAGTGCCGTTTATATTCCACCTCAAGCGACATGGACACTGCAGTATGGGACTTACATGAGTCACTAACACAACACCAAATACAGCATCGGGACGCTGCGCTCATTGTGGTCGGAGATTTCAACAGTGCCAACCTCAAGCGCGCACTCCCGAACTTTCATCAGCACATCACCTGTCCCACCAGGGGCGAAAGAACACTGGACCACTGCTATACAACATTCAAGAATGGCTACAAGGCACAATCACGTCCACCGTTTGGGAAATCGGACCATGCTGCCATCTTCCTCATGCCTGTTTACAAACAAAGGCTGAAACAGGAAGCTCCGGTTCAGAGGGAGGTCGCGCGCTGGACTGACCAATCGGTGGCCGCTCTGCAGGACGCTTTGGATGACGCAGACTGGGACATGTTCCGGCGCAGCTCTGATGACGTCAACATGTTTACGGAAGCGGTTGTGGGATTCATCGGGAAACTTGTGGATGATATGGTGCAGAAAACCACCATCAGAACGTTTCCCAACCAGAAGCCGTGGGTGGATAAAACCATCCGCGACGCTCTGAGATCCCGCTCCGCTTCCTACAACACTGGGCTCGCCACCGGGGACATGGAAGAGTACAAGGCTGCGTCTTACAGTGTTCGCAGAGCAGTGAAGGATGCAAAGCGGCGCTACGGGAGGAAACTACAGTCACAGTTTCAACATGGTGTCTCTAGGAGCCTGTGGCAGGGACTAAGGACAATAACGGACTCTAAAATGGTGAATGCAGACGCTTCTCTGGCAGACGTGCTAAACACCTTTTACGCTCATTTCGAGGCTGCAGCTAACCACCGTACAACCAGCGTGCACGCCGAGAGAGCCGGAGAGGTAAACACGTTCACCATCTCAGAGCATGACATGAGTAGGGCATTCAAGAGAGTGAATACCAGGAAGGCAGCAGGACCAGATGGCATCACAGGTCGGGTTCTGAAAGCCTGCGCTGACCAGCTAGCACCGGTGTTCACCGAGATATTCAACCTCTCCCTGGAACAGTCTGTTGTCCCCTCATGTTTTAAACAGTCCACCATTGTTCCTGTCCCAAAGAAACCCCAGCCCACCTGCCTCAATGACTACCGCCCTGTAGCTTTGACCTCAGTAGTGATGAAGTGCTTCGAGAGACTGGTCAGAGACTTCATCACTGCATCACTACCAGACACACTGGACCCATTACAGTTTGCGTACCGTCAGAACCGCTCTACTGAGGACGCTATTGCTCATCTCCTCCACACCACGATGAGCCTGGACTACAGAAAAGGGAATTATGCAAAGATGTTGTTCGTGGACTACAGTTCAGCGTTTAACACCATAATTCCCTCCACACTCACCTCTAAGTTGGAGGTCCTGGAACTCAGCCAGCCGCTGTGTCAATGGATCTCTAACTTTCTGACAGACAGACCACAAGCCGTACGGGTGGGAAAACACACCTCATCCACCCTCACCCTCAGCACTGGAGCTCCCCAGGGTTGTGTTCTGAGCCCCCTGCTGTACTCTCTGTACACATATGACTTTGTGGCCACATCCAACTCCACCACCATCAAGTTTTCTGACGACACTGTTGTGGTAGGCTTGATCAACAACAACGACGACTTTAAACTACCCGCTCAGGTGCTTAAGACTTTCTACACTTGCACCATTGAGAGCGTTCTGACGGGTAGCATCACTTCCTGGTTTGGGAACAGCACCATGCAGGACAGACGAGCCCTCCAGAGGGTGGTGCATTCAGCTGAACGTACCATCGTCACCGAGCTCCCTGACCTGCAGGATATCTACAGCACGCGGTGCAGGACCAGAGCCAGAAAGATTGTGAAGGACCTCAGCCATCCCAACAATGGACTCTTCTCTTTGTTGCGTTCAGGGAAACGCTTCCGCTCCCTTAAAGCGAACACAGAGAGAATGAGGAGGAGCTTCTTCCCGCAGGCCATTCGGTGTTTAAACCAGGAAACACCCAGGATCTAAAAGCTGGTCCACTCTCTTAATCATCACACTTCTTCTCTGTACAGATCTCACCTTTCGCACCACGACACTTTAAACTCTGGACTTGCACAGAAAAGTGCACTTTATATTTATTTATTTTATACCACACCATACCGCACACGGACACTTTATGGACACTCTATACCACACACGGACACTTACGGACCCTTACACCACACCATACCGCACACGGACACTTACGGACCCATACACCACACCATACTGCACACGGACACTTTATGGACAACCCACCACTAAAAGTGTCTATTGTTTACACTTTGGTACACATTGTTTACTGTTTCACTGTCTACTGCCATAAGGATTTTCTTTGTATATAAATTTTTCTTTTTTCCCTTTTGTTTACATACATATCTTTATATATCCTTTATACCTTATATTTTATTTTATTTTATATAGTTTTTATACTTTATTTATCTGCTTTTTTTTCTTTCTCCCCACCCTATTGTTCTTCAAGAGTTTGCTTGTTTTCTATCCGATCTCTTGATCAATTTTGATAAAGTGCTGCTTGTAGGAGATTTTAATATTCATGTAGATGATGTAAACGATGCTCTAGGATTATCATTTGTCGATTTATTAAACTCTTTTGGGGTTAAACAAAACGTCACCAGACCAACTCACCGTTTTAACCACACACTAGACTTAATAATATCCCACGGAGCAGACGTCTCCGATATCGATATTTTACCTCAGAGTGATGACATCACAGACCATTACCTTATACTGTACACACTACCGGTAGAGCAGATTAGCCATGTTGCACCACGTTATCGACCTGGTAGGACTATTGTTCCAACCACTAAGGACAGATTCATAAATAACCTGCCTGATTTATCTCAATTTCTCACTAAACCCATAACTGATAATAATCTTGATAAAATAACTAACAACATAAACCTTATCCTCACTAGCACATTAGACACCGTTGCCCCCATCCGGTTAAAAAAGGTTAGAGAACAAACACCTGCACCTTGGTATAATAGTCAAAGCATGCCCTCAAGAGAACAACACGTAATCTGGAGAGAAAATGGAGGAAAACTAAATTGGAGGTATTTAGAATTGCGTATAAAGACAGTATGCTCAGCTACAGACAGGCGTTAAAAAGCTGCTAGACTAATGACCTGTTTTTAGCTTCAGACCAAGGCTTCATCTTGCTGTTGGTTCTACTAGATCTTAGTGCTGCATTTGACACTATAGACCATGATCTCCTCCTAGATCGCCTACAGAATTACATCGGCATTCAGGGACAGGCATTAAGCTGGTTTAAATCTTACCTGTCCGATCGTTACCATTTCGTAGATTTAAATGGAGAGCTATCCAGGCTAATGCAAGTAAATTATGGCGTGCCGCAAGGTTCAGTTCTAGGACCCCTGCTCTTCACAATATACATGCTTCGGTTAGGAAATATTATTAGAAGGCATGGAATTAGCTTCCATTGTTATGCTGATAATACTCAGCTATATATCTCATCTAAACCAGGCGATAATTAACTCGGATAACTGAGTGTGTTAAGGAAATAAGAGATTGGATTACCCATAACTTTCTACTTTTAAATTCCGATAAGACTGAGATTTTGCTCATCGGCCCAAAAACTAGTATACAGAAGCTCCAGCATCTCAACCTGCATTTAGACGGATGTTCTGTAACCACTAGTTCAACGGTAAAAGACCTGGGAGTTATTTTAGACAGCAACTTGTCTTTCAATTATCATATCAACCAAGTTACAAAAACAGCCTTCTTTCACCTTAGAAATATTTCTAAGTTAAAAATCATGTTGTCTATATCTGATGCAGAGAAGCACGTCCATGCATTTATGACCTCCAGAATAGACTACTGTAATGCGTTACTAGGTGGATGTCCTGCATCATTAATAAACAAGCTTCAGTTAGTCCAGAATGCAGCAGCCAGAGTTCTCACAAGGTCAAGAAAATATGATCACATAACCCCAATCCTATCGTCCCTACATTGGCTTCCGGTTAAGTTTCGAATAGACTACAAACTATTACTTCTTACTTATAAAAAACTAAATGGTTTGGCTCCTATGTATCTATCCACTCTTTTAACACGCTACAATCCGCCACACTCCCTGAGATCTCAAAACTCTGGGCTTCTAGTAGTTCCTAGAATAGCAAAGTCCACTAAAGGTGGTAGAGCATTTTCACTTTTAGCTCCTAAACTCTGGAATAGTCTTCCTGACAGTGTTCGGGGCTCAGACACACTCACCCAGTTTAAGTGTAGATTAAAAACATATCTTTTTAGCAAAGCCTACACATAACACACATCACATATCATAACTTTGTGCTCCAGAACATCTGATCACATGCACATTATCAACTTGTGCTGTTAATATCATGAACAGCAGCTACGCTAATTCCTCTCCACTGCTTCTCTTTCTCTTCCCATCCCGAGGTTTCCTGAGCTTTGGCCAGCTCCAGTCACCTCCCACTTTGTGATGATTACGGACCTTTGAAGAAGTAGTGCCGAACTCGCAAACATCCCGAACCATCTAGAGACGTACCAGTGCCATTTGGATCCCGCTACATGTGTGGAGTTTGACATTGGACCTCCTGGAGTGTTTAAAGGCTCTGGCATGGAGAAGCTGATGCAAGATCTGTGATGATCACAAATGCTGAGCTTATAAAACTAGGAGCTACTAACCATATAGACTATAAGACTGCAGAAAGAACATTACTTATAATCTTATGCTCCAGTAATCATGTTAGTTCTCACTCTCCAGTGTTCTGTATTGTTGAAAGATTTATGATCAAACTCTTGATGTCACCCAAATGAGGATGGGTTCCCCTTTTGAGTCTGGTTCCTCTCAAGGTTTCTTCCTCATAACATCTAAGGGAGTTTTTCCTTGCCACAGTCTGGACCAATAATTGCTTCCAGTAGTGTCTTGCAATGAAGACCAGAACATTGACGGTAGTGGTGCTAAAATGGATGAGGAAGATTAGAGCAGTGAGAAGGAGAAGAGAACTATTAAATATGAAGAACAGAAAAACAATGATGAATAGAAGTGGGAGCAAGATGCAGTCACTATTCTTATCCCTGTCTCTGTACAACTTATAGATCTGCATGGAATGCAACATGAAAACATGCTGAAATCTACATTTCTGCATTTATTCAGTATTCTGCAAGTCATAGCCCTTTTTCAGCTAATCCAAGAGTGTTACTTTAACAAATATAAAAAAATATAATTGAACTCGATCTTGATAATCTTGATTTTTGTTCTGTGTTCCAATAACATGTGCACTTATGATACTTTGCAGTGGCAAAACTTGGGATGACACCTGGGAGCCTGCCAGCGAGTTCCAGCATTTTTTGCCCGAGTCTCCATATACCAACCAGCTTTCAGAATGTCAATTTTGAGGGTTTTGTCGTTGTTGTTGTTGTTCTTGTTGTTTTTTGTTATTGCTGTAATTCATTAAAGTTTTTGTACAGTGCATACACTCTTTTAGTACTTTTATTTGTTGTCATTTTAAACACCTTTTGCATGTTTTATGAACTGTGTAACAGCCAGGTGGTGTAACATGGAGAGGACATGCTACAAACATGCTGTTATAATGTTTTTTCCAAAGACATGTTTTTAATGATTTTTGCAGAGCAGTTTTATTATGGGTAAGTTTCCATGAACTGTCTCCTATGCCATGCATGAATAAATACCAAAAAATAAATATAAAAATATATTTAGTGTTACATTTTTCCCATTTATATATTTCTTTTCATTTAGCCTAAAATAGAATGTTTATTAATAAGAATAGTTATTAAAATGTACATATTTTACTAAAACTGATTGCCTTATTTGCATAAAATTTTATTATGAATGTATTTAAGTATCTAGTTGAGAGAGGATACTTTAAGACATTTGTTGTAATAAAACTTTTTATATATATGTATATATTATAGTATTAATATAATATATATTCATATATATATATATATATATATATATATATATATATATATATATATATATATATATATATATATATATATATATATATATATATATATATATATATAAGATTATTGATTAGTGAATGGTATGAACCAGAGGGTGACAGCTGTATACGGTGTGTGTGTGTGTGTGTGTGTGTGTGTGTGTGTGTGTGTGTATATATATATATATATATATATATATATAAAACCTGTTGCAGGAAGAGATTCGGGGCAGGCTTGCAACACTGAGGAGAGCTGAAAACCTCCTAAGGAAGCGCAGAAGGAAGGAGCAAACAAGATCTCGCTTCTACAAAGATCCATTTACAAAGGAGAAGAGCGGAAGTCTCTCAGTGTCAAAAGCCGACCTGGAAGAACATCTGAAAAACTCCTGCACAGATGACAGACATCAGGAAGAAGTTACACTCCCACATGACATGCCACCAGTCAACCCACCAGAGCATGAGCTGGATATCAGTCCACCCAGGTGGACTGAGGTAGAACAAACCGTGCGTAGAGCAAGGGCCGCATCGTCTCCAGGCCCCAATGGAGTTCCATACAAGCTCTACAAAAATGCTCCAGCTGTCCTGCGATTCCTCTGGAAACTGATGAGAGTTGTGTGGCAGAAGAAGGAGATACCAACATCCTGGCGAAGAGCCGGAGGGATCCTTATCCCAAAGGAAAAGGACTCGGTAGAGATCGGGCAGTTTCGGCAGATCAGTCTTCTAAATGTGGAGCGGAAAATCTTCTTCAGCGTTGTCGCTCACAGGCTGGCAGGATACCTGCAAAGAAACAACTTGATCGAAACGTCAATTCAGAAATCAGGCATCTCAGTCTTCTCCGGTTGTGTAGAACATGCTAGTGTCATCTGGCATCAGATCCAGGTCGCCAAAAAGGAGGGAACAGATCTTCACGTGGTGTTCCTGGATCTTTCAAATGCATTTGGTTCAGTCCCTCACAGCCTCCTCTGGACAGCCTTTGACTACTTAAGAGTTCCAGCAGCTCTTACAACCCTTGTCAAGGCCTACTTTAAGGACGTCCAACTCTCTGTGACAACAGCAGAGTACACAACAGTTTGGCAACACCTGGAAGTGGGAATTATGGCCCCACTGGCCTTCACCCTGGCAATGGAGGTCATCATTCGGGCCTCTAGATGGACAGTTGGCGGACAGCAAATAAGACCTGGGCTGAAGCTGCCGCCAGTCAGAGCTTACATGGATGACCTCACAACTCTCACCACAACCAAGTAGCACTGTACGGCTACTAAGTAAGCTCCAGGGCAACATCGAGCGGGCTCGCATGAAGATCAAGCCGAGCAAGTCCAGAAGCATTTCCATCATCAAGGGAAAGCTGTCAGACCACTGGTTCCACATCGGCAAGGAACCCATCCCAACTGTCTCAGAGAAGCCAGTGAAGAGTCTAGGTCGGGGGTATGATGTCTCCCTTAAAGACAAAAAGCAAGTACAGCAGCTTAGGAAGGAGGTAGCCAGTGGCCTGAAGAACATTGACAGAACCCTGCTTCCTGGCAAGCTAAAGCTCTGGTGCATGCAGTATGGACTACTTCCACGTCTCCTATGGCCACTAACCCTCTACGAAGTCCCACTCTCAAAGGTGGAAAAGCTGGAGAGACTGGTCGGCTCATACGTAAGGAAGTGGCTTGGCATTCCCAGGTGCCTCAGCAGTATTGGACTTTATGGCAAAGGGATACTGCACCTGCCCATTTCCAGTCTGGTAGAGGAGTACAAGTGTGCCAAAGTCAGACTGGAGATGATGCTACTGGATTCGAGTGATCCATTTGTAGCCCAAGCGGCCCCCATCTTGGCCACCGGAAGGAAGTGGACCCCGATGGCTGCAACTGAGCAGGCAAAGGCAGCACTCAGACACAAAGACATCGTGGGCCAAGTGCAGGAGGGGGGGAGTGGTCTTGGACTTGGGCCCAGTACACCAGTGTGGAGCAAGGCCTCTCCATCTCAGAGACGCAAGACGCAAGTCCAGGAGGTACGGCGGGAGGAGGAAGTAAGAAGGTGCGCCCAGGCAGTGGCACAGGCAAAGCAAGGGCAGTAGATGGCATGGGAAGGAGTGGAGAAGAGGAAGATATACTGGATAGAGCTGTGGGAAATGGAGACATTCAGGGCAAGCTTTACCATCCGGGCTGCCTATGATGTCCTGCCTTCTCCTGCAAACCTAAGCCAATGGTATGCTGAGGACCCCATGTGCCCTCTATGCCCAAGGCTAGCAACACTGAAGCACATCTTAGTTGGATGCAAGAGCCCAAGGGCGTTACACCTGGCGGCACAACCAGGTGCTGAAGTTTCTTGCTGCAGTGTTGGAAAATCGACGGACAAATGTGAATGCCCTTCCTCCCCCATCATCCCAGTGGCAGCCAACACCATTTGTTCGGGAGGGTGAGGGTCAAGCCAACCTCACCACCATAAGATCAGACTATGGTCAGCTGGGTAGAGCACGGGACTGGAAGCTGCTGGCAGTCTTGAATAAGAAACTATGCTTCCCAGCTGAAATTGCAGCCACCAACCTGCGACCAGACCTTGTTCTGTGGTCAGCCTCGCTCAAAGTTGTCTACATCATCAAGCTCACCGTTCACTGGGAGGGTGCAGTGGAGGAGGCCCATGAACGGAAATGGCTGAGGTACGCTGAACTTGCAGCCGATGCATAACAACAAGGCTACAAGGAAAGGTCGACCAGCAGGCGGTCACAGACCTCTCTGCAGCTGCGGAAAAGGGAAAAAAACAGTGGCTGTGGGTAAAGAGAAAAGACTTCGCCTGGGTCTTTAAGCAAGTTGATGGCATCTAGGGAGTGAACCTGGGACGCTGGGATTCACTGCTGAACCCTCTGGAGGTGTCGTGGGCCTATCAGCGAAACACCCAGGAAGGAGGGCGCCCACTTGACAACCCAAAGGGTGCCATCACTCAGTGGACCCCAGAGTCTTAGTGGTGCCTCAGTATACTAAGTTGAGAAGGAGCCACCTCAGGAGAAGGAAGGACTGAGGAGTACTGTGGCAGAGGGTGCCACCACTGAATAGACCATCCCACAGAGTCTCATCGGTGCCTCAAGTATGTTTCAAGGGATATCAACATCAAGTCTTACACAACAGATCTATACACACACACACACACACACACACACACACACACACACACACCGTATACAGCTGTATGTATATATATATATATATATATATATATATATATATATATATATATATATTCCTTATACTGTATACAGCTGTCACTGTATACAGCTGTTCATACCATGAAAATCAATAGGTTTTAGAAAAAAAAAGATTCACTAATCAATAATCTAATCTACATAAGGTTAGCTCCAAATAGAAATCTATAACTGTAAATTGTATTTTTAATGAGAAGAAATAAATATATAACTGACCTGTTATAACCCACCTGAAGCCGGTAGATCCTGTAATTACTATATTTGGACAAATAATTAAATGAAGTAAACACTAAGTTCAATGAACAAATGAATATCTAAATATGTTCATTGTGCAAACCTTTGATATATTTGAGAGCCAGGTTAAAATGTGGCATTTTACTTAGAACACTTTTTAAAACACCTTTTATTTTTACAAACTGTATATATACGCTATATTTAAAAGCATTCACTCGTCTGCCTTTTCACAAGGTTTAAGAGTGTGTTCGTAAGAATTTTTGACCATTTCTCCAAAAGCGCATTTGTGAGGTCACTGATGTTGGACAAAAAGGCCTGGATTACAGTCTCTGATCTAATTCATCCCAAATGTGTTCTATCGGGTTGAAGTCAGGACTCTTGTGCAGGACAGTCGAGTTCTTCCACACTAAACTCACTCATCCATGTCTTTATGGATCTTGCTTTCTGCACTTGTGCTCAGTCATGTTGGAACAGGAACAGGCCGTCCCCAATCTGTTCCGACAAAGTAGGTACTGAACTGTCCAAAATTTCCTGAAGCATTAAGTGTTCCTTTCACTGGAGCTAAGGGGCCGAGCCCAACTACTTAAAAACAAACCCACATAATAATCCCCCTCCACCAACCTTTACACTTGGCACAATGCAGTCAGACAAGTACCGTTCCCTTGGTAGTGAAGCGTAAATAGTCACTCCAGAGAACAAGTCTTCACTGCTCTAGAGTCCAGTGGTGGCATGCTTTACACCATTGCATCCCAGGCTTTGCATTGCACTTGCTGATGTAAGGCTTGGATGTAGCTGCTCGACCATGAACTTTTCTGTGCACTGTTCTTAAACTAATCTGAAGGGCACATGAAGTTTGGAGGACTGTAGCTACTGACCCTGCAGAAAGTTGATGACTTCTGTGCACTATGTGTTTTAGCATCCTCTGACCCGCTCTGTGGTTTTACATGTTCTATCACTTCGTGGCAGAGTTTCTGTCGTTCCCAATCGTTTCCAATTTGTTATAACACCATTAACAGTTTACTGTGGAATATTTAGTAGTGAGGAAATTTCATGACTGAACTTATTGCACCGGTGGCATCCTGTCACGGTACCATGCTGGAATTCACTGAGCTCCTGAGAGCAGCCCATTCTTTCACAAATGTTCGTAAAAGCAGTCCACATAATTGGAACACCTGAATAGCAAAACAGCAATAAATGAACTTGCATTTAGTGTTGGGAAATAAGGATTCCTCTTTTTCATAATAGATTTCTTTGTCTTGCTTGTCTATGTCCTTATTATAATCTGCTTATTCCATGTCTATAAACAGGTTTCAACTGTTATACAGTACCCTAATCTAGAACACAGGCATGTGGCCAGTTGTTTTTCCTCAGCCCAGGGATGAAGACCTAAAATTTCATTTGAAGTGTTTAGATGCAAAAGCCTGTAAGTGGTGTTTACAATTTTCTTCTGAAATGGACATTTTCTCAGGCTCCTTTGTTCTGTCCATTAATTCCACATTAATGGCATTAAATAAGTTATTTTTATTGCCATTCAAGTGAATAAACTGAACATAAACATTGGCACCTAAGAAAAATGCTCATTTTATTAAAAAAAAACGAAAAACAAATGGATTAGAGACTTTTGCACCTGAACTCTTCATATTTCCAATATGAATCAAATTTCCTTTGATTTTTATTACTCATTAAACTCATGATTATTTAGTGTTGTAGTTGGTGGAGGTCATTTTCAACTATTTTGTATAGACAACTGTATCTAATTATTCTTTTTTTACAAAAACTTACAAATCTAACGAGTTATAAATCTTTGTTGGCAAATATTTTTTTTCTTTGCATATTAACTAATTATTTTGGCTGGCTGTATTTATTCTATATGTGTAAACTACTGAGTAGTTTTATTCATACCAAAATGTCGTATTTTATAAGCTCAGTAAAAAGTATTTTGCAGCCTAATACTTTACAACTACAAAGAGCCATGAGAAGTAACAAATCATCTAGAGTACAAGTACCTGAAATCTATACTTTAGTACAGTACAGTACTTAGCCTTACAATAACACACTTCATTTCCATCACTGACTGGTTGTATTTCTATTTATTTGAAAAAAGAGACTACACTTTGATTATACTTATAAAATGACACAAAGCAGATTTTATTACACACTTTAGATTAAGGGTTAAGGTCACTGGTTCACTGTCAAGAAAAGAAAGTCACTTTCACTGTCATAGTCATCAGCTGACGATTTGTTTAAAATGTTGATGTTCTCTGCTCCAGACAAAACATGCAGGTAACAGTCTCTTGCTTGCACCCTCATACATTTTACATTGCTTTCTGTGGATGATGCTCTGCAGACCTTTCAAACCTTCTTCGCTTAGGCCACATTGTGGATCTTAAAAAGAAGAACAAAATAACATTAAGCCTCCATTAGAAACCTTATAAACAATGATCATTGTTGTGTATGTTTATTAGGGCTTTTTACTTTAATGATTAGACAGGACATGTCCTATTGAGTTATAGGAATATGCACTAGTCAAAAAAAGCAGACTCTTACTAATAGTAAAATAAAGATAATCAGACAGTTGTGATGGCTGAAATAACTTAACTTATAACATTCTTTTTCAGCTATGGAACTGGAACTGTGTTGAGTTCATTTTCCAGAAAAAAAATGCGGCAGCCCTAATGCTTATGTTTGTGCTATATATTACAAATTCTTACTTTTCAGACTCTCGCTGGCAAACAAGCAGGACAGTTCTCGGAGGGTCTCAGCATGAGTTGAAAGATATTTCCAATGTTGATTAATCTCTGCAACAAAAATTTTCTGCTCCTCCTGAAGTCGCCTTCGTGACATGATGATGTCGAATGCCTTTCTTTTTGTCCTTAAATCAACAGTGTCTGGAATGCATGAGAAAAACTTACATCATATGGGGTTGCAGATTGACATTTGTGGCATTGTGGCTGATGTGTCATTATATAAAAGAATTGTCAGAAGACTAGTGTACATACCACTGTGTGGTAGCTGCCATGGCCAAGCTGTCTCACCAGACAAAATGGTTTCCAAGCACATAGTTTTTGTTTTTGGAACCATTATGTTGTATTTCTCCACAACTGATGTCAGGATCCCCTTCTCTTCCCTGATCTTGCGGCGGATCCTGGCACGACCTTTGTTGCCATCTGTATCTTTATAGAGACGCTGGGAACGCCTCTTGATACTCACCACCAGCACCTCAATTCTGCTGGCCAAAGCATCAACATCATTTGTGGTGGTGGTTGTTGTTGTTGCTGAGAAGAAATTACAACAAGAGTAACAATTACAATTATTTACAACTAAATGTATTACTAGTAACATTATATATATAAAATATATATATATATATATATATATATATATATATACACAGTGTATACACACACACACACACACACACACACACACACACTAGTTATTTCCTCACCATCTGCCCACTCTTTAACATCATTGACCCAATCTTCCAATTGGCTCTCCGTCACTGTCAGTTCGACTTTCATGGACTCTAGGTTTTGCAGCTGGCTTTGCAGAGAGCTTTCGTGGTCTGAAATGACAAGAAATCACAGATAGTATAAAAACAAACAAATCCTCAATATACAGGGTTAATTAAAAAAGAATTAACCGATTTCATTACGCAATATTTTATTAAAGAAAAGAAAACTCCAGCCAAGTCACAAGTATTAAATTCACAATCAACTTATATAATTCACGGTCACTGACTCATGCCATGACGATGCTTGGGAACTGAAGCAATGAGTCATGATATCGGTTCATTCGTTTTGAATAACCCTGTACAGCTTCAAAAATGAATGATATTCATTACTGAGCATCTAGAACTAATTCTACTGATTCTATCTTACCTTCTGATATCGGCGGCTCAGTGCGGTGGCCAAATTGTTGAACTTTTATTGATTCCAGCGCATGGCCAATCAGAGTGAGCATGTCTGTGCGCCCTGCAAACACAGAAAATATCATATTCCCATATTCCCCCTGTAATGATGTAACAAGTGCAGTAGAAGGTCATTTTACCTGCTTTAGACATGTGTTTTGTGGTCACTGCAATCCTGGAGAGGAAAGCATTGCACTGTTCCACCTCCTCTCCTAGTGTCAAACCAGCCCCATCCTGATATGCTCCACTCCATTTTACCTGATTAGGAATGAAAAATAATAATATAATGCTGAGAAAGTTTTGATATTCATTTGCAGATTTTATTAATCTCATTGCAAAGTTAACCTACTTTGCACTTAAAATCATGGGCTTTGGCATGGAATACTGAAAGAAAGGGCTTCATGTTAAGAAGGTGCTGGAGCTCTGGGCAGCTTTTTGCAATTCTTTGGAGGTAAGGCCAATATTTGCAAGTCACATCCATACAAAAAAAGTTATTTGCCTACTAGCCAGCCATTTTTGCAGGTACAGGGGATAAGCAAAAATTTCCCCCCTGCACATATTTAACGCACAGAGTAGCACTCCATGCCGACACACCGCAAGCTCCAGTCCTTCCTCGTCTACCTTGCTTGCAGATCTTTGGGAGGTCTCTCTGGCTGCTGACCACTCCCGTCCACAAACACCTCTTCCACTGACCTATAATATAGAAAATAGTTGATGAAAATAAGACTCTCGTAAACAAAATCTGTAGATGGAGGCAATTGTACTGTATAAAGTCTAATCATCTGCGATTTTACAGTACATGTTTGGATGCCTTGTGAATGTAGTCCACAAATCTTGTCACATCTTCATCCTTAGCTATAAAGACGTCTTCAAAGATGGCCTGTTCTTCAGATCTATAAAAAAGAAAAAAAACAAACAAACAAACAAAAAAAAAAAAACAACATACAGAACAGGTACACAAAATTGAATGATACATTCCAATCTAATTTAACTTTACTAGGCACATTAAATGGATATTTCTTCCTATTAATATTGTTTCAACAGTGTGACATTATGCACAATTCTGGTATACCTAGCTGCATTCTTGAAGCGGTAAATCTTGTGGTTTCCATCTACTGAAACTGCCAGAATATCTAGGGTGCATGCAGGACAGATGAAAGGCTGTCCACCTCAATACGGACAGCCTCCCACTCAAAAAAGCTTTTCTGAAAACTGTCTCTGGAGATCTTGCCAGTCTATTAAAAGCAAGGAAACCAACAGCTAATAATGTAAAATAAATGCATTAGCATCCAACACCTTTCTACCCAGAATACAGAAAGATTACCAATACTGTAGGATAAATAAATGTAATACTCACACGACCAAATCGGACAGTTCGCTGATCCAGCATTCTTGAAAAAGCTTGGCAGGACAGTCCTGGTGCTGCCATCTTAATTTCTTCAAATAAAAAAAAAAAGACATCTGTGGCATAAATTGTGGCAAAGTTAAGGGTCGAAGGCCAGTAGTCACTTCGATTTAGCTCGACCACTCCAGCAGCCCAAGTGGCTTGGCATGCCTCACAACTCAACTCAGGCAAGCTTAGATCAAATCATCCTGAAAAAATCTAAAACATTTCCACTTTAATGTAAACCTTAAGTGATTAATCAGGTTTTGGATTATTTTAACCTTTTTTTACATGACTTTTGTATACTCAAAAGTCATGTGTAGATCTTACATACAGACCTGTGCCAAACTTATGGAGGTAGAGCATGTATGGATTTTTATCTTCACACACTTACCATTCATTGTGATCACAGCAACAGTCTTTCCTGGGCTGACCCTCAATGACTCTGGTGAACAACCGCAAATTTTGTCAGGAACCTCCACAGGCACACTGAACAAGATCAAACGTGAATTAAGATCATTTGGATTGACGGAGTAATATAACATTGGAACGATTCTATGGTATTGAAGTACATTGCTGTAAAAATATACAGAGATGCTCAAAAAGCTAACTGACACGAAGTATCCACATAAATTTAAATAGTAAAGTTTATGAGGACTAACAATTCATAGAATAATATTTATGTTGTCCAGACACAAACAAGAACTTACCACAATGGGAAAGAGACGTATCTAAAACAAAAGTTGTTGGAGGCAATGGCTGGTAGAATCCAGGAGTCATGGCATCTCGGTTATGGAGAACATGTCTGGTGTGCATGATGACATCACATTCAGCACAAAAGAAGAGGCGTGGTCGACAGTCACAACACCGGACAGCAGCTGGATTGCTTCCACACAGTTGGCAGATGTGTGTTACCACATTTCCTCGTGCCACAGCCGTGTTTAACTTTTCTGAAATGAGACTTTGTCTTGTGCTCCAGTTTGAGGAAACTAGGAGAGGATCTATTGAGGTTCCAAGAGCTAATGCATCATCATCTATAGAATCGCTCAGTGAGTGCTGGAGATCTTGCATGAAACTCTCTGTTAAAAAAGTATGGAATATTAAACACACACATACACACATTATATATATATTATGTAATTTACAGAATGAAGTACACACCAACAGTCTCTGGAGAAATGGTCACCTCACAGTTAGTGTCAGGAGCATTGATGTGAGGATCAGTTTTCCGAACGTGATCAACTGTACCACATAAAAACAATAAAGAACAACATTCAGAACATTTACAACTTGTCCCACAATTTGATCTCCTTTATAACCAGTGTAAAATGGTCCAAGCTCACTGTTTAACATTTAGTTCGAGAGGACTAGCAGACGTTTTATTTCCCAAACCCAAATGTAGACAGTTCAATTGCTTGCAGTTAGCTGTCTATAAGGTGTCAAATCGATGAGGAAAGCAAATAAACTTGCTTGCTGTAGAAGCAGGTCATAAAAACAAGCTGGTTGGCCACTTACAACACACTCAGAACAAACTGCTTCAAACAAATCTTACCAAGACCAATCATTTAGTGAAGCTTTTACTTCTTTACAATAAATACTGTATTTTATTCAATTTATTTTCATGTTAAAAATCAGTGCTTCTGGTTTAATTGTTTACATCATATTTCTTGTTTCATACATTCATAAGTGCCTAAACAATCCAGATATTCAATATATCTTGAATGAAAAATTATACTGACCCTCGTTTGACTGATTCCCAGACAGAGAAAGAGAGAGAGAGAGAGAGAGAGAGAGAGAGAGAGAGAGAGAGAGAGAGAGAGAGAGAGAGAGAGAGAGGGTTGAGGAGATTAAAATAAAAGAGGAATGTTGGAAAATCTGAAGGACCTGATGAGAGAAAAAAGAAAGATTTAGAATTCAGAATTGAACACCTTACATTTTTACCAATTTTTTCTTTATCAGTGTTGGCAGATTGTGATGGTTTTAAATTGTACTATGTGGGATGAAATGGGATTAGACAGGTGGGATTTTGATATTTCTGATGTGCCAAATGACAGACATAGAAAATAGTTTACAACATAGTTACAACCTAACCTTCTTTAGACAAGAACGCTTAATTTGCTTTATTATATTGTAAATATGTGATGTTTCACAGTATTATTGGGTTTTTTTAATTAAATAATTGTCAAAATCAATTTGTATTGTTATTGCTGAGATTTGTGTATTTACTAGAGTTTTTTGTGTAGATTTTAAACAATTACTTGAAAACACACCAATCTGGCAACACTGTTCCTCATCTGAACATTTATAAATGGCTAAAGTATTAAAGTGCTACTGTCATTTTGGTAACTTAAAACACACAATTTCCAAATATCATACAATCTCCTCTATTTCCTTGCATGATTAAATGTGGAAAAACAAATAAACAAACTTGAATGTAATTATCTATCTTAGCCTGCCTACTACACATTTGGTGCAGCAAGTTATATTTTTATAATGTCTGCTGTGATTTACTGCATCACAAAACTGCTTCCTTTCACTTCTACAGCTTCTAAACACAACTTCTTGACCTGATTGAACAGTTTTTGTTCCGTAAATTGTAGGGATTGTTCCCAATTATATTAATGAACTGTTCTACTTACCGAGTGGAAAATCGCAATGGAGCAGGGGTTCTCCATACGACGGCCAATGACGTCAGCGCCACTGATGAACCTATTAATAAATAAATAAATAAATAAATAAATAAATAAATAAATAAATAAATAAAAATAAATAAATAAATAAATAAATAAATAAATAAATAAATAAATAAAGTCCTTATAAATAAATAAATAAATAAATAAATAAATAAATAAATAAACGTGGTGAGGGAAGACGCAGGTAGTTGGTGAGAAAGAGGCAGTTTTAGAGATAGAAAATGTGGAGAAAAAAAAACATGACCTGGATTGAGTAGCCCTGCCATAATACATTTATAGCAAGCTATTCTTTTTTATTCTTATTTATCGTAGTCCCGATCCCGTTCATAAGACAAAACGGACTACAGTCTGGTTCCGGTTCAGAGATCTACAGAAGTCTATGGGAATCCCTGCACGTTGAAAAACGACGCTAAAGGGATACCCAGTGCGTCAAAATGTGACTCCAGGGGATCCTGACCAAGCGTCCATATTTGACGAGTTGGGAGTGAGAATTTGTTCATTTTGTGGTTTGGTTTTTGTTCACAAAGCCTTTTTTAAGGGTTATTCATAATTCATATATATATATATATATATATATATATATATATATATATATATATATATATATATATATATATATATATATATATTCATATATATAATGTTCATAACATTTTTACACGAGAAAAATCAGTCAAAACGTTATTTTTAAAAAGTCATGTTTTTGACAAAACTTATTTCCCCCTTATTCCACTTTTTAATGGTTTCTAATTGAATTATGCTTATGAATATAAAAATTCATATTTTCCAAACATAAACAAAGATGAAATAAAGGATGAAAAAACTCGTATTTCTGTCAAAACATAGGATAGCATGTAACATTTTCAGTTTTTTTGTTTACGCATTGTACTTTGTAGCAGATTTTCATGAATTTTTCTTATGAAAATGCAAATTCATATATTTATAATATTTTTTGAAAAAACTCATATTTTAAACACATGACTACCTTTGTCATGTGTTTCACTGACTTCTTGCATTTTTAAAATCTTTTCCTGAAATGTACCTTCGGAATACAAAAAATTCTATTTTCATAACAATCATTTTTGTCAAATACATATGTCAGTATTTTTGTTCATTTACTGCATCCATTTATGTTTTTTTTTTTCATGACATTATGCTTTTGAATATGAAAACATATTTTCACCATAAATATCATACCTTTAAAATTATTTTTTTTTCAAAACAAATTTTTTCAATGTTAACTTTCTGCCATTATTAACTGTTTTTTTTTATTATTATTAAATTAAGTTGAAAAATTCATATTAACTATAATATTTGTATAAAAATAGTAAAATTCATGAAAAAAGTTATTTTTGTCAAAACGTGATATTTCATGTCAGTATTTTCGTTCACTGACTGCACCCTTTCATGTTTTGTCATGAAAATATGATTCTGAATATGAAAACGTTTTCACTATAACAATCATACCTTTTATGAAAAACTTAATTTTTTTCAAAACAAATGTGTCATGTCACGCTCATTGTTCACTTTCTTTCATTTTGACCTTTTTTTCTTTCTTTTTTTTTTTTTACGAAATTTTGCTTAAAAATTCATATTAACTATTATATTTTTTATCAAAAGAGTAAACTTCTTGTCAAAACTTGATTTGTCCTTACCATTTTCATTCTCTTATTCCTTTTTCAATTGTTTTTAAAAAAGTTTTGCTCATGAGTATGAAAATCGAAAAAGCGTTTTTCTTTCGTCCTGCGAGGAACATGGAACTTTTTGAATATAAAAATTCATATTTTCATAATAACTCATATTTGTATATTTGTAGCTAAGATTCGTTCAATTTTTACAGTTACAACTGTAAACATATTTTAGTTTTTCAACTTTTTTTATTTCATGTTTTTTCCCGTTTTTCCACTTTGAAAAAGTTTTTAAATGAAATTATGTTCACAAATGTGAAAATTAATTTTTTTGCAATAGATGGTTGGGAAAACAAATGTCAAAATATGATTTCTCATTTACATTTTTTTAGTTTTTTGTTCAATTATTCCTTTTTGTAACGTCTATTAATGAAATTATGCTGTTTAATATAAATATTAATATTTTCATAATTACTTTCATTTTTGTATGAAAAAAGTCATTTTTTAACAAAACTTGATTTTTAATGTAATTTTTTTCCCCTTATTCCATTTTTTTTACAGTTTTTAATAAAATTATGCTTACGAATATGAAAATTCGTATTTTCCCAATAGATGAAAACATTATGAAAAAAAGTAATATTTCTGTCAAAACATGATTTGCATGTAACATTTTTTAGTTTTTCGTGTCATTGGCTTCTTGCATTTTAAATATATTTTCCAGAAATGTACCTTCGAAATAAGAAAATTCGTATTTTCACAACAATAATTTTTGTCAAAAGGTTATCATGTCTGTATTTTCGTTAACTTATTGCACCATTTTACTTTTTTTTCATGAAATTATGCTTATGACTGTAAAAATTCATATATATTCACAACAACTCTATCTTGTTTAAATACAACGTAATTTATCTCAAAACAAATGTCACCATCATCATTCACATTTTGCAATTTTATCTGCTTTTTAATGAAATTATGTTTAAAAATTCACATTTCATATGAACTATAGTCTTATGAACATTTTCAAATTTTTTCAAAATTTGATTTGTCATGTCACTGTTTTTGTTCACTTGTTCCACTTTTAATGGTTTGTAATCAATTTTTGCTTATGAGCATGAAAATTCATACTATCCTACTTTTTCTGGAAAAAAGTTTTTTTGTCAATTTGTAGTTTTTTTTGTTCACTTATTGACTATTGTAATGGTTATTCCTGAAATCATGCTAATTGATATAAAAATTCATATTTTCACAATAACTATAATTTTTGTATGAAAATTACATAATGCCAAGACAGGATTTATGAAACGTTATTAATGTTTAATGTAATTTTTCCCCCTTATTCCACCTTTTAACAGTTTCTTTTGAAATTATGCTTATGAATATGAAAATAAATTTTTTTCCAATAGATGAAAAAGATGAAAATTTATGAAAAAGGTCTTATTTTGGTAAAAACGTGATTTAGCATGTAACATTTTTATTTTTTTCGTTTAAGCCTCGTACTTTGTATTTTTTTTCATAAAACTTTGCTTATGAAAATGAAAATTCATATACTTATAATATATTTTTATGAACAAACGTTGTCAAAACTTTATTTGCCATGTCACGTGTTTCATTGAAGTTTTGCACTTTAATGTTTATTCTTTATTCTTAAAATGTACCTTCGGAATACAAAAATTCATATTCAACAATAATCTATTTTGTCAAAAAATGAAATGTGATTCTTATGAGTTTGAAAATTTATATTTTCATATTAACTGTCCTACTTTTTCTGAGAATAAAAACATCTATTTTTTATAATATGATTTCTCGTAAATTTTTCGTTCAATTGTTGACTTTTTCCACATTTTCTTTATATCTTTTTTCATATCCAATACATGAAAAAGATATGAAAAAGATATGGAAAAAGTCTTATTTCTGTCAAAACACGATTTGTCATGTAACATATTTAGTTTGTTTTGTGTACTTTGTAACGTTTTTTCATGAAATTTGCTAATGTAAATAAAAATTAAAATATTTAAAATATTTTTATGAAAAAAACAGTTTTTGAACTTTTTTTAAAAAAATTCTGAAATGTTGCTTTTGAATGTGAAAATGTAAACATTTTATTATATCAGATTTTCATGAAAACAGTTCTTTTTGTCATATCGTGATTTTTCATTCACTTTTTGCATCCTTTTACCCTTTTCATCAAATTATGATTCCGAAAACCATATTTTCACTATATAATACCTTTTATGAAAATTTTTATTTTTCAAAACAAATATCGTCACCGTCATCGTTCACTTGGCTTTTTTTTATGCCATTATATTTTTATAAAGAGTAAAATTTTTGTTTTTGTTGACATTCACTTTGTAATGGTTATTATTAATATAAAAACTATTATTTTCATAATTATAATTATTTTTTTGAAACAATGTCATGTTTTTGACAAAACTATTTTTTCATGTTTTTTCCTGCTATTCCACTTTTAAACTTTTTTTTTATGCTTATAAAAATGTTAATTCATATTTTTTAAATAGATGATTGGGAAAAACATGAAAAAATGATATTATATTTCTGTCAAAACATGTCTAATGTCAATTTTTTTTGTAATTTCGTTTATTCAGCTGTTTTGTAACAGCTACTAATGAAATTAGGCTAATTAATACGAAAATTCATATTTTCATAATTACATTAATTTTTGTATGAAAAAAGTCTTTTTTTAACAAAACTTGAATTTTAATGTCATGTTTTTCCCCCTTATTCCATTTTTTACGTTTTTTTCGTTTAAGCTTTGTACTTTGTGATTTTTTTTCATGAAACTTTGTTTATGAAAATAAAAATTCATATATAATTTATATTTAGTTTTGTCATGAAATTATGATTATGATTATGAAAACATATATTTTTACTATTTTTGAAATTATGCTTAAAATTTCATAACTGTTATATTTTTATGAAAAGAGTAAAATTCTCAATTTTTTTTTATCGTTTCTTAATGAAATTTTGCTTATTAGTATGAACATGTATATTTTCATAATAACTGTCCTACTTTTTCTGAAACAAAATACATCCATTTCTTAAACCATGATGTCTCGTTTAAAAAAAAATGTTTTATTCACAATGTAACGGTTATTATTAATATCAAAATAATTTTCATAATTAAAATTTTTTTATGAAACAGTATCTATACAATATGTATCTTGAGTATAAAAATGTGTATAGTCAAAAACGTATATATTTGTCAAAATTTTGTCATCATGACCTTTTGCACTTTTTAAAATTTTTTTCAAAAATGTTGCTAATAAAAAAATTTAATTGTCGTCACCGTCATCGTTTGCTATTTGCCATTTTTCTTCAATAACTTGGTTATGTCACCTTTTTAATTCTTTACTTCACTTTTTAACGGATTTTAATTAAATTATGCTAATTAATATAACCATTTATTATTTATTATTAATTTACTGATTTAGTCACGTCTTGTTCACTGTTTACAGTTTTTCATCAAATTATGATTATGAATATAATCATTCATATTTTAATAACTCATATTTTTACGAAAAAAGTGCTATTTTGTTTATGTCCTAAATTATCATAAACATGTAAAAACATTGTGGTCAAGAGCATGCGATATGTGAAAAAATTACGGTTCGGAAATGCGTTTTCCTTTCGTCCTGCGAGGCTGAGACTTGCGGAATCCCTTTTTTTTAGCTCTTAGGAAGCTCTTTCATTACAGCACATACACTGCTAGACCAATCATGTGGAACTTATTTGTTTTTGATACATTTTGACTTTCTACACCCGATATGTTAACTTTTTACAGTTTTTCATTAAATTATGATTATGAATATGAAAATTCACATTTTCATATTAACTCATATTTTGTCTAACAAAAAGTGCTTTTTTGACAAAACATAAATTATTATGTCCTATATTATCATAAACATGTAAAAACATTGTTGTCAAGTGCATGCGATATGTGAAAAATGACATGGTTCAAAAATGCGTTTTCCTTTCGTCCTGCGAGGCTGAGACTTGCGGAATCGCTTTTTCAGCTCTTAGGAAGCTCTTTCTTTACAGCACATACACGGCTTGGCCAAACATGTGGAACTTTTTGTTTTTTGATGAATTATGACTTTGCACACCCTATATGTTCACTTTTTACACTTTTTCATAAAATGTAAATTATGAATATGAAAATTCATATTTTCATAAAAACTAATATTTTGTATAAAAAAAGTTATATTTTTGACAAAATATGATTTATTAAGTCCTATGTCATCATCAACAGGCAAGAACATTGTGGTCAAGAGCATGCGATATGTGCAAAAATGGCATGGTTCGAAAATGCGTTTTCCTTTCGTCCTGCAAGGCTGAGACTTGCGGAATCGCTTTTTTAGCTCTTCGGAAGCTCTTTCATTACAGCACATACACGGCTTACCAAGCATGTGGAACTTTTTGTTTTTTGATGAATTATGACTTTCTACACCCTATATGTTCACTTTATACAGTTTTTCATTAAATTATGATTATGAATATAAAAATTCATATATTTATAATAACTCATATTGTGTCTAACAAAAAGTGCTTTTTTTGACAAAACAAATTATTATGTACTATATTATCATAGGATAAGCTCTTTCATTACAGCACATACACGGCTTGGCTTTCTACAACCTATTTGTTTACTTTTTACAGTTACAACTGTAAACATATTTTAGTTTTTCGAGTTTTTTTCATTTAATCTTTTTCCACTTTAAAATTATGATTACAAATATGAAAATACATTTTTGTTAACTAGATGATTGGGAAAACAGATGTAAATATTATGAAAAAAAGTAAAATTTTTGTCAAAATATGATTTCGCATTTAAATTTGTTTAGTTTTTTTGTTTACTTACTCTCTTTTGTAACGTTTATTAATGAAATTAGGCTAATTAATATCAATATTCATATTTTCATAATTAAATTTTGTATGAAAAAAGTAGTTTTTAAAAAAACTTGATTTTTAATGTCGTTTTTCCCCCTTATTCAATTTTTTTAATGAAATTATGCTAATGAATATGAAAATTCGTATTTTCCCAATAGATGAAAAGAAGTAATATTTCTGTCAAAACATGATTTGGGATGTAACATTTTTAAGTTTTTCATGTCACGTTTCATTGACTTCTTGCATTTTAAAATTATTTTCCTGAAATGTACCTTCGAAATAAGAAAATTCGTATTTTTACAACAATAATTTTTGTCCAAAGGATTTTATATCGTGTTGTATTTTCATTACCGTTTTTCATGAAATTATCCTTATGAATATAAAAATTCCTATATTCACAACTCTATCTTGAATAAATAATACGTAATTTATCTCAAAACAAATGTCACCATCATCATTCAAATTTTGCATGTTTAACTGCTTTTTAATGAAATTATATGTTTAAAAATTCACATTTCATATGCACTATATTTTTATGAAAATGTTCACTGTGGGAGAGCGAGTAGGAGGGAGGAAAAAAGGACAGCCACAACAGGTCGGTTCACCGGCGTCACCGCCGTTCTTTATTCAAGTTTTATGTTTTGTTTTACCAATACTGGTGTCTGGTCGCTCCGTGCTCGCACAGCACTATTGGCATACACACACACGCCTCCGCTCCCTCGGCTTTTATGCGCCTTATGCACAGACATCAGGTTTTATTAGTTGCAGGTGAGGCAAATCACCGCTTACCTGCGTCTTGCCCCGCCCCCCATTCACAAACCGACGCTCGGCCACGCCCCGCTGCCTCATTCACATTTTTTACAAAAATTGATTTGTCACGTCACTGTTTTTGTTCACTTGTTCCACTTTCAATGGTTTTTAATACATTTTTGCTTATGAGCATGAAAATTCAACTATTCAACTTTTTCTGGAAAATGTAAAAATCCATATTTTCCAAACATAAAAAAATGAAAAAATGATGAAAAACATATTTCTCATATAACATTTTCAGTTTTTTTGTTTACGCATTGTACTTTGTAACAGATTTTTATAAATATTTCTTATGAAAATGCAAATTCATATATTTATATTTATTTTTGAAAAAACTAATATTTTTGTTAAAACTTTATTTGTGTCATGTGTTTCACTGACTTTTATTTTTAAAACTTTTTCCTGAAATGTACCTTCGGAATACAAAAATTCATATTTTCATAACAATAATAATTTTTGTCAAAAGGTGATATATGTCAGTATTTTTGTTCACTTACTGCACCCATTTACATTTTTTTTATGACATTATGATTTTAAATATGAAAACTTATATTTTCACCATAACTATCATACCCTTTATAAAAAAATTCATTTTTTTCAAAACAAATTTGTAATGTTACCATCATCGTTAACTTTCTGTCATTATTAACTGTTTTTTTATTAAATTAAGCTGAAAAATTCATATTAGCTATAATATTTGTATTAAAATAGTAAAATTCATGACTAAGGTTATTTTTGTCAAAACGTGATATTTCATGGCAGTATTTTCGTTCACTGACTGCAGCCTTTTATGCTTTGTCATGAAAATATGATTCTGAATATGAAAACATATTTTCACTATAACAATCATACCTTTTATGAAAAACGTAATTTCTTTCCAAACAAATTTGTCATGTCACGCTCATCGTTCCCTTTCTGCCATTTTCACTTTTTAAATTTTTTTTACAAAATATTGATTAAAATTTCATATTAACTATTATATTTTTTATGAAAAGAGTAAAATTCTTGTCATAACTTGATTTGTCCTTACTATTTTCATTCTCTTATTCCTTTTTTAATGGTTTTTATAAAAGTTTTGTTCATGAGTATGAAAATTTATATGCTATCCTACCTTTTCTGAGACAAAATACATCTATTTCTTAAAACATGATTTGTCATGTCAATTTTTAGTTTTTCATTCAATTTGTAACGGTTATTATTAATAAAAAAAATGAACAATCTCGTTTTTGAAAAAACTTTTTTTTAATGTTTTTCCCCTTTTTCCACTTTTAAACTTAAAATTATATATTTAAATTAAATTATGATCATAAATATAAAAATTCATATTTTCCCAATAGATGATTAGGGAAAAAGATGAAAAAAAAAGTAATATTTTAGTCAAAACTATTACTGTTATGCTGTTCTATGCTAATTTAATGACATTTTGGATGTGAGGGCGATCTGGCTGCGACATCTGTCACCCCACTGATCGCTAGGTTTGATTCGGCTGATCTGGCTGCCTAGGCAGGTGTCCCCTTCCTCCCTCACCACTCCATGTGCGTCCCTCCCGAAGCTCCGCGCTCGGTGGAAGAGGACAGGTTTCCTAGACGGACGAGCATCGTTGGTATAGAAGTATTATACATTTTTATATTTTCTTTGTTGACTTTTAAAAAATTTTTTCCTCAAATGTTGCTTTTAAATATAAAAATGTATATTTTCATCGCATATTGTATTTTAATAACAATAGACATTTTTGTCAAAAATTTATATTTCATGTCAGTATTTTTGTCAATTTATTGTACCTGTCAGGAAGCTCCCTGATCCTTCTCCTGTGCGTACCCTGCCCGCAAGGAGCTCCTCGCCAGCGTACTGATCACACACACCTGAGACTCGTTTGGCACTCATCACCATACCATATATAAATCCCTCACTTAAACATTCACACTGTCAGTTATTATCTATGGTTTTGCTGCTCATCCCAAGTATTTCCCGTGTGCGGTTCAGTGCTGCGCTTCTTCCTAGCGCACCTTGGTTCCTACACAGACTACCTTTTGTTTTAGCACCACCGGAATATTCACCTTCAAGGCGAGTGTTGTGTTTGGTCTTGCCCTGTGTCGCAAATAAACTCTGTTTTGCTTTCACTTCGGCTTTCGCCTCCAGTTTCATCACATAACAGAATAACTGACCGTAAAGCAGAAAGGAGTGATTCTTCAGCTTTTAACTGGCGATGGATACCTCCTCTGATCCGGTTCGGGATCTCGTCGCCGCACTTTGAGTCTCCTTTCCATCCACCGCGGCTCGTCCAAACCCCCTCGGGATCACCGGCAGTCCCATGGCGCTCCCGGGAGCTTTTTCGGGAGAAGCTTAAGAGTGCCGCGGCTTCCTGCTCCAGGTAAACCTCTATATAGAGATGCAGCCACAGCGTTTTCCATCCGAGCGGTCCAAGGTAGCGTTTCTTATCTCACTCCTCTCCGGAAGCGTGCTAGCTTAGGCTCAATCGCTGTGGGATGCGGCTAGCCTGGTAATAAACGCCTACGCCCAGTTCACCGCACACTTTCTAGAGGTCTTCAGCGCCGCTTCCGGGGTCCTAACCACGGCCGACCAGCTGCTCAGCTTGCGTCTGGGAAGTGACAACATCACGGCTTACAGCCTGCGTTTCCGCACCTTGGCGGCATCTAGTGGCTGGAACGAGTCGGCGCTACTGGGTGTATATCGGCTGGGTCTTTCACCGGATATTAAACAGGCTATGGCAATCTATGATGACATGGTGGGACTGGAGGACTTCATAAAAAAATCCATCAGCCTTTCACAGCAGCTGGCCGCGTGCCAACCCACGCCACAACCTTCAGGGGCCCAACCTGGATTTACTACCATCTCCGGCACCGAACCGATGCAGCTGGGCTCACAGAGGTTGTCCCGGAAAGAGAGGAACAGCCGCCTGGCCACCGGTTAATTCCTGTACTGTGGGAACCCAGGCCACTCCATCGCCAGATGCCCCACATGTCCTGCTCGCACGGCGGTGAGTACTGTTGAGTTTCCCACAGACATACAGTATCTCCTTTGTCTAAGCTCACAATGACGCTTCTAACTCCCAATCTCTCTATCTCCGTACGTGCTCTGGTTGACTCGGCAGGGAACTTCATCTCTCAAGCCTGCCTCGACCGCCTGCGGCTCCCCCGAGAAAGCGGCTCCCAGGACCTAGCCGTTCAGGCCATCCAGGGACGCCCACTGGGACGGGGCTGGGGGAAGTACTGTGCACTGGTTGTCACTTTCCAGTTGGGGCTATTTCATTGTGAGGACATCCGGTTCGTGGTGCTCGAGTGCACACTGCAGGGAACACTGCCTCTCCCAGCTCCCCACACGGGTCCCCAAAGTCGTGGTAGGCGCCACCAGGGTGGAGGAAGCCACAACATAGGCCCAGGCGGAGATTCCCAAGAAATACCAAGCGTTCAGGGATGGGTTTTGTGCCAAAGCAGCCACTCGTCTCCTCACTCACTGGCCCTGGGACTGCTGCATTGACCTGCTTCCTGGAGCTAAGCTGCCCAAGGGCCGTGTTTATCCCCTGTCTGCTCCTGAACACTGGGCGATGGAGGAATACGTCCAACAGGCCCTCCGGCATGGGTTAATCGCCCAATCCTCCTCTTTCCGGCGGCCTCAAGCTTTTTCTTTGTGGGGAAGAAGGACGGGGGTCTTCATCCCTGCATTAACTACCGCCAGCTGAACGCCCAGATTGCTCCTCTCCCTTACCCCCTCCCGCTTGTTCCATCAGCTCTGGAGGAACTAAGGGACGCTAGGGTTTTCTTTAAACTCGATCTCCGGAGCGCATACAACCTGGTGCGCATTAGAAAGGGAGACGAGTGGAAGAACGCCTTCATTACACCCTCAGGGTCATGCAGTATGGCCTCTCCATCGCTCCGGCCATCTTCCAGGGGTTCATGAACGAAGTGCTCCGACCCTACCTCCAGAAGTAGGTCATGGTCTACCTCGACGACATGTTCTGTGACACGGGGTTTGAAAGCCACCCCATCCGCAGCACTTGCATGCACGCTGACGCTAGGCATCTGGCGGCCCCTTGTTCCGCCCCAGGGACTTGGTGTGGCTGTTGACAATGGACCTGAGGATGAAGCTGCCGTGCAGCAAGCTAAGCCCCCGGTTCATTGGGCCCTTCCAGATTTCCAGGCATTCACCCTACCTTTCACGTGTCCCTGCTGAAACCGTGTGTCTCGCCTTCCTGTCGCCCTCCAGGTGACCCTGCGGCGTCCATCCAGCCGGTCGTAGCTCAGCCCAACGTCTACACGTTGCGGGAGGTCCTGGATTCCAGACGGCACGGGGGTCACTTTAAGTACCGGTGGACTGGGAGGGTTACGGTTTGGAGGAGCGGTCTTGGGTGGCCCGGCAGGATGTGCTAGACCCGGCGCTGCTGGCGGAGTTCCATGCTGCTCACCCGTGCCGCCCGGCTAGGGGTGACTAAGGTAACAGTAACAGTACCGTTGTACTTTTTTTTTCATGAAATTATGCCTCTGAACATAAACATTCATCTTTAACTCTAAACTTTAAAAAAAAAAAAATTCTCAAAACAAATCTGTTGTCACCATCATCATTCACTTTTTGCAATTTTAACAGTTCTTTAATGAAATTATGCTTAAAAATCCATAATTTGATTTTAACTATTTTATTTTTATGAAAAAGTCATTTAAAAAAAACTTTTGTCATGTAAATTTTTTTGTTCACTTTTTTCACTTTTACTAATACATTTTTGCTTATGAGCATGAAAATTCGTTCTATCATACTTTTTCTGGTAAATGTCAACTTTTTGTCAAAACATGATGTCAATTCAACACGTTCTCACTCCCAACTCGTCACATATGGACGCTTGGTCAGGACCCCATGGTCACATTTTGACGCACTGTACCCTGTACTCCCTTTCCCTTCAGCGTCGTTTTTCAACGTGTTGGGATTCCCATAGACTTCTGTAGATCTCTGAACCGGAACCTGCGGCGTTGAATTTTGACGTGTTGGGGAATCAGACTGTAGTCCGTTTTGTGTTATGAACGGGATCGGGACTACAATAAATAAGAATAAAAAAGAATAGCTTGCTATAATTTTATTATGGCAGGGCTACTCAATCCAGGTCATGTTTTTTTTTTTCTCCACATTTTCTATCTCTAAAACTGTCTCTTTCTCACCAACTACCTGCGTGTCTTCCCTCACCACGTTTATTTATTTATTTATAAGGACTTTATTTATTTATTTATTTATTTATTTATTTATTTATTTATAAATTCATCAGTGGCGCTGACGTCATTGTATGGAGATCCCATGCTCCATTGCGATTTTCCACTCGGTAAGTAGAACAGTTCATTAATATAATTGGGAACAAACCCTACAATTTACGGAACAAAAACTGTTCAATCAGGTCAAGAAGTTGTGTTTAGAAGCTGTAGAAGTGAAAGGAAGCAGTTTTGTGATGCAGTAAATCACAGCAGACATTATAAAAATATAACTTGCTGCACCAAATGTGTAGTAGGCAGGCTAAGATAGATAATTACATTCAAGTTTGTTTATTTGTTTTTCCACATTTAATCATGCAGAGAAATAGAGGAGATTGTATGATATTTGAAAATTGTATGTTTTAAGTTACCAAAATGACAGTAGAAACAGTTTTGCTCGATTGGTGTGTTTTCCAGTAATTGTTAAAAAATCCACACAAAAAACTCTAGTAAATACACAAATCCTAGCAATAACAAATACAAATTAATTTTGACAATTAATTAATAATAATAATAAAAAAAAACAATACTGTGCAGCATCACATATTTACAATATAATAAAGCAAATTAAGCGTTCTTGTCTAAAGAAGGTTAGGTTAGGGTTAGTCATCTTAGGTTAGGGCTAGGGTGTTCAGGGGTCACCAACATGGTGCCCAGGTAGTCCGCAAGGACCACATGAGTAGCCCGCTTTTCTAAAAATAACTGTTTCCTACTTTGTTTAATCATTGTTGATAATTATTGTGAGAAATCATTAACATGATCAGTGTCTTCACATAGATGAATATCATTAATTATTAATAATAACATATAATAAAAGGTAAATTGAGCAAATTTGTTATTTCAGATCAAACTGAAAACTGTGTGTATCAAACTGGTAGCCCTTCACATTATTCGGTACCCAAGAAGCAGCTCTCAGTTTCAAAAAGGTTGGTGACCCCTGGTGTAGGTCATCTAGGGTTAGGGTGTAGGTCATCTGCCATCACTGATGAAGAAAAAATTGGTAAAAATGTAAGGTGTTCAATTCTGAATTCTAAATCTTTATTTTTCTCATCAGGTCCTTCAGATTTGCCAGCTTCCAAAATTCCTCTTTTATTTTAATCCCATCACCACACACACACACACACACACACACACACACACACACACACACACACACACACACACACACACACACACACACACACAATAGCAAAAGGCACTTTTAAGAGCCACGTCTGTCTTGTTAACCTGCTCTCTCTCTCTCTCTCTCTCTCTCTCTCTCTCTCTCTCACTGCTTACATCTGTAGATGTCATATCTGTCTATCTTTCTGTATATTTCTGTGTATATTTCTGTATATTTCTTTTCAAATTATGACTAGGCCAAAATTCAGGCCCTGCCCATCTTGCCAGACTCCCAATCAGGCAAGCAGGAAAACTTGTCATGTCTGCTTTGAAAGTCTGTCCACTATAGGCAGTGTGGACAGTCTGTCATGATAAGCAGAAATGCTGGGCGTATAATTGATTCTGCCCATATTGCGGTAAGTAAAAATGCTAGTTTTTCACTTGTTATTTAAAGTGCCTATGTTTGTCATATAGTGAATATTATAGTCTAGTACCAGTATGATGTGGCCTACATAAACCCATTTAACTTTGTATGAAATAAAACTTATCTTTATGTTTAAGTTGTGTTAAAGAGAAACAATAAGTTGTGTTCTCTGTTAAATAATGAATCAGTCATGTTGGCAATGGTAAAAACTTTTCTCAAGTCAAATGTTCTCTTTTCCCAAATAATAAACTTTATGAAACTGATTAAGGCTCATTTTCTTGCATTGCACTCCATTGAATGACCTTAAAATAAAATTGCTTTATACAGAATGAATGCAATTGATAATGCAGTGGGTTTAACTAATGTGTATGTGTAATGCTTAACTGCGGATTTCAGGTGCGGAAACTTGAGGCAGTGGGTTACCAGCCTATTTTATTTATTGGCAAACAAGATAAAAAGAATTCAAATAGGTGGGTTGCAGACATCATCACCCATCTGCCCCCCACTCCTGTCACAAGAAATTTTTTAAATAAGATGAGGACAGCGTATGAATTTATCTTGACTAAGGTTAGGAGCAAGATTTTTGTTCAGAAATAATAATTAGTATTTAAAATGCATGGTTTTTTTTTTTTGTTAATATGTACAGATATGAAATTAATGTAAACTTGTATTAAAGCAACCTCCACAGCACAGCAGCTGGACAATGACATTCCCATAACAAAGCAGCACAAAAGCCCCAGTCAGGAGCAGTGCAACAGTTCCATTTTGGAGTCGGAGAGCCTCACGTTGGAGCAGTCGGAGAGCATCACGGTGGAGCAGTCGGAGAGCCTCACAGTGGAGCAGTCGGAGAGCCTCACGGTGGAGCAGCCGGTGAGCCTCAACATGGAGCTGTCGGAGAGCCTCACCGTGGAGCAGTTGGAGAGCCTCACCGTGGAGCCGCCGGAGAGTCTCACCGTGAAGCAGCCGGAAAGCCTTACAAAGAAGTCTGAGACTCTATATACACTCGACCTTGTTTCTCTCTTTTCCCCAAGTTCTCCAAATTCACTCTCTCCTAGCTCCTCTACTACTTCCTCAGCTGTTCTAACTTCACACTGTTCTTCTCCTCCATGTTCTAGGTCTTTGCAACAGAGGAGAAAAAGGACAAAAACCTTAATTGGTTCACTGCCACCTTCTGTCTCTCCTCCATCTTTTATCACCACAGATCTCTCGGTTCCACAGTCTTGTTCTCCAACTGCTCCATCTTCCACCTCCCAGTCCTTGAGTCAGGAGGGGCCATATGTGAAGAAGGGAAGAAAAGGTAAGTTTTTTGGCAGTGGTGCACTTTGATCCACACTATTAATAAATTTGCTCTCAGACAAAGCTGACTTCATGCAAATTAGATTTATTCAGGTCATCAGGTTATTGGTAGCCAATAAACAGTATTTTGTTCTTTTTAGTTATTCAGCTGTATTTACGTGTCCAATGTGAAAGGGGTGTGGTTATTGTCAATCACTGATTTAAGCTAAGAGGGCTTTGGAAAACCCAGCACAGTACGTTTTGCTCGATTGACAAAAAGCAGGAGCATAGTCATTTGGACACAAATGGACAGGACCACAGATCACCTCAAAAGTGAAATGATAACTATTAACTTGAATTCAACTACAAACTTGACATGTATTGCTTAATAAACGTTCCTTGTGTTTTGATCATTAAGGTTGCCGAAAATGTAGTAGGCAGAAGAACTTCCTATTTGATAAAATAACCAGGAAAAGAACAAATGAGCTATCAATAAAATGTCTTTTATTAGGCTGCTTGTTTGTCTTAGTGACTGATTCTGGCTTTTAAACAATATGTTATATGTCCAATATGTCCAGTGCCCTATCCAGTGACTGCTTAAACAGCTTCAATAATTATTACTTTGTGTGTGTGTGTGTGTGTGTGTGTGTGTGTGTGTGTGTGTGTGTGTGTGTGTGTGTGTGTGTGTGTGTGTGTGTGTGTGTAGGGAAAAGCAGAATTGAAAGTCCCCTGGTTACCTTGCACTGTGTGGTAAGTCGTGTTTCATTAAAAATGTAACTCCATTGCAATGCTAAGTAGTCTATTTCATGACCAATATGATGTTGGCAAAGTTAAAATGGTGTCTTACAAGCAGCATGGAAGTTTCTTTTATTTATGTCTGTGGCAAGAGAAAGCTCCCTGGTCGTGTAGTTGATCATGGCAGAAATAAAAGCTTCAATGAAAGCTTCTTGACTTGACTTGACTTCTAATGATCCTCTGAGGTAGACAGAAAACTGATGCAAGTTTTTGCTAGGACATGGGCGATGGTCAGTAGTCTGTACTAAAACTCGAAGACTGAGACTGAAAATTATTAAAATATTTTTCAATTATTTTGGATACAAATGGGAGCATGATCTACCTCCTGGTGTGGATTAATATATGTAGTTATTAGCAAGAGCCCAAAATTTTGTGATGAAGTGGACACAATGGATTATACACAATTAGCTGAAGCATATTTATTGAGCAGGACATTGACCTTCAACATTTACCCAATGATGCATTAAAGTAGTAGTAGTAGTGAGTCATGCATGTATAAAATTATTTTTCAGCATTTGAAACACTAAACTTGTCATAATTTAGCAATATTTGTAGGATGGAAAATAGAGTTCTACATGATTTAGAAAGGACCGATTGCAGTCAAACGAGACCTGTGTTCTAAACTGTACTAGATGATGTAATAAAACATACATCAAGACTCAAATTATTAAACTTGCATCTTATTATTTAGGTTTGGACCAATAATTGCTTCCAGTAGTGTCTTGCAATGAAGACCAGAACATTGACGGTAGTGGTGCTAAAATGGATGAGGAAGATTAGAGCAGTGAGAAGGAGAATAGACCTATTAAATATGAAGAACAGAAAAACAATGATGAATAGAAGTGGGAGCAAGATGCAGTCACTATTCTTATCCCTGTCTCTGTACAACTTATAGATCTGCGTGGAATGCAACATGAAAACATGCTGAAATCTACATTTCTGCATTTATTCAGTATTCTGCAAGTCATAGCCCTTTTTCAGCTAATCCAAGAGTGTTACTATAACAAATATAAAAAAATATAATTGAACTCAATCTTGATAATCTTGATTTTTGTTCTGTGTTCCAATAAAATGTGCACTTATGATACTTTGCAGTGGCAAAACCTGGGATGACACCTGGGAGCCTGCCAGCGAGTTCCAGCATTTTTTTGCCCGCGTCTCCATATACCAACCAGCTTTCAGATTGTCAATTTTGAGGGTTTTGTCGTTGTTGTTGTTCTTGTTGTTTTTTGTTATTGCTGTAATTCATTAAAGTTTTTGTACAGTGCATACACTCTTTTAGTACTTTTATTTGTTGTAATTTTAAACACCTTTTGCATGTTTTCTGAACTGTGTAACAGCCAGGTGGTGTAACATGGAGAGGACATGCTACAAACATGCTGTTATAATGGTTTTCCCAAAGACATGTTTTTAAAGATTTTTGCAGAGCAGTTTTATTATGGGTAAGTTTACATGAACTGTCTCCTATGCCATGCATGAATAAATACCAAAAAATAAATATAAAAATATATTTAGTGTTACATATTTCCCATTTAAATATTCCTTTTCATTTAGCCTAAAATAGAATATGTTTCTTAATAAGAATGGTTATTAAAATTTACATATTTTACTAAAACTGATTGCCTTATTTGCATAAAATTTTATTATGAATGTATTTAAGTATCTAGTTGAGAGAGGATACTTTAAGACCTTTGTTGTAATAAAAAAATTTATATATATGTATATATTATAGTATTAATATAATATATGTATATATATATATAAGATTATTGATTAGTGAATGGTATGAACCAGAGGGTGACAGCTGTATACGGTGTGTGTGTGTGTGTGTGTGTGTGTGTGTGTGTGTGTGTATATATAAAACCTGTTGCAGGAAGAGATTCGGGGCAGGCTTGCAACACTGAGGAGAGATGAAAACCTCCTAAGGAAGCGCAGAAGGAAGGAGCAAACAAGATCTCGCTTCTACAAAGATCCATTCAAATTTGTGAAGACCCTCTTCACAAAGGAGAAGAGCGGAAGTCTCTCAGTGTCAAAAGCCGACCTGGAAGAACATCTGAAAAACTCCTGCACAGATGACAGACATCAGGAAGATGTTACACTCTCACATGACATGCCACCAGTCAACCCACCAGAGCATGAGCTGGATATCAGTCCACCCAGGTGGAGTGAGGTAAAACAAACCGTGCGTAGAGCAAGGGCCGCATCGTCTCCAGGCCCCAATGGAGTTCCACACAAGCTCTACAAAAATGCTCCAGCTGTCCTGCGATTCCTCTGGAAACTGATGAGAGTTGTGTGGCAGAAGCAGGAGATACCAACATCCTGGCGAAGAGCCGGAGGGATTCTTATCCCAAAGGAAAAGGACTCGGTAGAGATCGGGCAGTTTCGGCAGATCAGTCTTCTAAATGTGGAGCGGAAAATCTTCTTCAGCGTTGTCGCTCACAGGCTGGCAGGATACCTGCAAAGAAACAACTTGATCGAAACGTCAATTCAGAAATCAGGCATCTCAGTCTTCTCCGGTTGTGTAGAACATGCTAGTGTCATCTGGCATCAGATCCAGGTCGCCAAAAAGGAGGGAACAGATCTTCACGTGGTGTTCCTGGATCTTGCAAATGCCTTTGGTTCAGTCCCTCACAGCCTCCTCTGGACAGCCTTTGACTACTTTAGAGTTCCAGCAGCTCTTACAACCCTTGTCAAGGCCTACTTTAAGGACGTCCAACTCTGTGTGACAACAGCAGAGTACACAACAGTTTGGCAGCACCTGGAAGTGGGAATTATCTCCCCACTGGCCTTCACCCTGGCAATGGAGGTCATCATTCGGGCCTCTAGATGGACAGTTGGCGGACAGCAAATAAGACCTGGGCTGAAGTTGCCGCCAGTCAGAGCTTACGTGGATGACCTCACAACTCTCACCACAACCAAGTAGCACTGTACGGCTACTAAGTAAGCTCCAGGGCAACATCGAGCGGGCTCGCATGAAGATCAAGCCGAGCAAGTCCAGAAGCATTTCCATCATCAAGGGAAAGCTGTCAGACCACCGGTTCCACATCGGCAAGGAACCCATCCCAACTGTCTCAGAGAAGCCAGTGAAGAGTCTAGGTTGGTGGTATGATGCCTCCCTTAAAGACAAAGAGCAAGTACAGCAGCTTAGGAGGGAGGTAGCCAGTGGCCTCAAGAACATCGACAGAACTACTTTCATGTCTCCTATGGCCACTAACCCTCTACGAAGTCCCACTCTCAAAGGTGGAAAAGCTGGAGAGACTGGTCGGCTCATATGTTAGGAAGTGGCTTGGCATTCTCAGGTGCCTCAGCAGTTTCGGACTTTATGGCAAAGGGATACTACACCTGCCCATTTCCAGTCTGGTAGAGGAGTACAAGTGTGCCAAATTCAGACTGGAGATGATGCTACTGGATTCGAGTGATCCATTTGTAGCCCAAGCGGCCCCCATCTTGGCCACCGGAAGGAAGTGGACTGCAACTGAGCAGGCAAAGCAAGCACTCAGACACAAAGACATCGTGGGCTGAGTGCAGGAGGGGGGGAGTGGTCTTGGACTTGCGCCATCATTTTTTGATGAATTATGACTTTGCACACGCTATATGTTCACTATATATATATATATATATATATATATATATATATATATATATATATATATATATATATATATATATATATATATATATATATATATATATATATATCCTCTCCTTGAACTGCCACCTTAACGTGGTGGAGGGGTTTGAGTACCCGATTGACCCTAGGAGCTATGTTGTCCGGGGCTATATGCCCCTGGTAGGGTCTCCCAAGGCAAACAGGTCCTGGGCGACGGGTCAGACTAAGAGCGGTTCAAAACCCCTTATGAGAGATACTACATCAGGGACCGTGACGTCGCCCGGTATGGCGCAGCCGGGGCCCCACCCTGGAGCCAGGCCCGGGGTTGGGGCTCGTATGTGAGCGCCTGGTGGCCGGGCCTTCCCCCACACGGTCCGGCCGGGCTCAGCCCGAAGGAGCGACGTGGGGCCGCCTTCCAGTGGGCTCACCACCTGCAGGAGGGACCGTAAGGGGCCGGTGCTAAGAGGATCGGGCAGCAGTCAAAGGCGGAGGCCTCGACAACCCGATCCCTGGACACGGAAGCTAGCTCTAGGGATGTGTAATGTCACCTCGCTGGCGGGGAAGGAGCCTGAGATTGTGCGTGAGGTTGAGAGGTTCCGACTAGAGATAGTCGGGATCACCTCTACGCACGGCCTGGGCTCTGGAACCACACTCCTCGAGAGAGGATGGACTCTTTACAACTCTGGAGCTGCACATGGTGAAAGGCGTCGGGCTGGTGTGGGTTTGCTTATAGCCCCCCAGCTCAGCCGCCATGTGTTGGAGTTTACCCCGGTGAACGAGAGGGTCGTTTCCCTGCGACTACGGGTCGGGGATAGGTCTCTCACTGTTGTGTGTGCCTACGGGCCAAACGGCAGTATAGAGTACCCGGCCTTCTTCAATTCAATTCAATTCAATTCATTTTTATTTGTATAGCGCTTTTAACAATGAACATTGTCTCAAAGCAGCTTTACACAGATAATGCGGTGATTAAAAATTAATATGTTCTTTATGAGTAAGTTTGTCCCTGATGAGCAAGCCGGTGGCGACTGGCGACTGTGGCAAGGAAAAACTCCCCGAGATGGCATAAGGAAGAAACCTTGAGAGGAACCAGACTCAAGAGGGAACCCATCCTCATCTGGGTTACACCGAATGTCCATTTGTGGCGGGTATACAATGTTGCGGGGTGCAGTGATGATGATCAAAAGCGAAGTGTATTTCTGAGTCAGTGTAGGAGACTGTTGACATCAGTGTAGGAGACTGTTGACATCCAATCCAGGCAGGCCTGGATGAAGTGGGAAGATCCACGGGGGGGAGAGGGGCAGGAACAGTGGTCACTGGAGCCTCAGGAGCATGTTTAACTCGACCGAGAGAGAGAGAGAGAGAGAGAGAGAGAGAGAGAGAGAGAGAAGAGGGTGACAGGAAGAGAAGGATATGGATTATTAAGTGTACCTATTGTTGCATGAGAGTTAAAGTCACTGTGCAGTTTGGACTCCGGCAAGACTCGCTATGGCAGCATAACTAAAAGGGAGAACCAGAAGGCAACACAGACATGAGGGATCTCTGGGATAAGAGACGGCCCACCACACCACCATCAACAAACCTGAGTGAACACGTGAATGTGAGGGGACGACAGCGTACAAATATCCCAGTTCACCAAACACTCTATATCAATGTTCCCTCCAGATCTGAGCCTTTACCTGAGAAAAAATCTACTGATTAAAGGCTTGACTGAATAAATATGTTTTCAACCTCGACTTGAACACTGAGACTGTGTCTGAGTCCCGAACACTGATAGGAAGGCTGTTCCATAACTGCGGGGCTTTATAAGAGAAAGATCTGCCCCCTGCTGTAATCTTCATTATTGGAGGAACCAACAGATAGCCTGCACCTTTTGATCTAAGTAGGCGTGGAGGATCATACTGGTACAGAAGTTCACTCAGATACGGTGGTGCGAGACCATTAAGTGCTTTATATGTCAGTAGTAAAATTTTATAATCAATGCGAGATTTGATTGGGAGCCAGTGTAGACTGATTAATACAGGGGTGATGTGGTCATATTTCCTAGATCTAGTGAGGACTCTTGCTGCTGCATTCTGAACTAACTGAAGCTTATTTATGCACCTACTCGCACACCCAGACAGTAAAGCGTTACAGTAGTCTAATCTGGAAGTAACAAAAGCATGAACTAGTTTTTCTGCATCCTGTAACGACATCATATTTCTAATTTTAGCAATATTTCTAAGGTGAAAGAAGGCGATCCTGGTAATATTACTCACGTGAGCCTCAAAGGAAAGACTCGAGTCAATAATCACACCAAGGTCTTTGACAGCCGTACACGCTGAAACAGAAACACCATCCAGAGATGTTAGGTAATCGGAAAGTTTGCTTCTAGCTGCATGTGGTCCTAGTAAAAGTACTTCCGTCTTATCTGAGTTTAGCAGAAGAAAGTTCTTGGGGTCTCTGGGAGGGGTGCTGGACAGTGCTCCGACTGGGGACTCCGTCGTTCTACTGGGAGACTTCAATGCACACGTGGGCAGCGACAGTGACACCTGGAGGGGCGTGATTGGGAGGAACGGCCCCCCTGATCTGAACCCGAGCGGTGTTCAGTTATTGGACTTCTGTGCTAGTTACAGTTTGTCCATAACGAACACCATGTTCAAGCATAAGGGTGTCCATCAGTACACGTGGCACCAGGACACCCTAGGCCGTAGGTCGATGATCGACTTTGTGGTCGTTTCATCTGACCTGTGGCCGTATGTCTTGGACACTCGGGTAAAGAGAGGGGCGGAGCTGTCAACTGATAACCACCTGGTGGTGAGTTGGATCCGATGGCGGGGGAGGAAGCTGGACAGACTCGGCAGACCCAAGCGTACTGTCGTTGGACGGTGGAAGGAATACTTCGAGGATCTCTTCAATCCCGCCGTCACGTCTTCCATTGAGGAAGCAGAGGCTGAGGGCTCAGAGGCAGACTCGTCCATCACCCAAGCTGAAGTCACCGAGGTAGTAAAGAAACTCCTCGGTGGCAAGGCACCGGCGGTGGATGAGATCCGCCCTGAGTACCTCAAGTCTCTGGATGTTGTGGGGCTGTCTTGGCTGACACGCCTCTGCAGCATCGCGTGGCGGTCGGGGACAGTGCCTCTGGAATGGCAGACCGGGGTGGTGGTCCCTCTTTTTAAGAAGGGGGACCGGAGGGTGTGTTCCAACTATAGGGGGATCACACTTCTCAGCCTACCTGGGAAAGTCTATGCCAGGGTACTGGAGAGGAGAATACGGCCGATAGTAGAACCTTGGATTCAGGAGGAACAATGTGGTTTTCGTCCAGGCCGTGGAACACTGGATTAGCTCTATACCCTCTACAGGGTGCTGGAGGGTTCATGGGAGTTTGCCCAACCAGTCCACATGTGCTTTGTGGATTTGGAAAAGGCATTTGACTGTGTCCCTCGCGGCGGCCTGTGGAGGGTGCTCCGGGAGTATGGGATCGGGGGCCCTTTACTAAGGGCTGTCCGGTCTCTGTATGACCGAAGCAGGAGCTTGGTTCGCATTGCCGGCAGTAAGTCAGACTTGTTCCCGGTGCATGTTGGACTCCGGCAGGGCTGCCCTTTGTCACCGGTTCTGTTCATAATTTTTATGGACAGAATTTCTAGGCACAGCCAGGGGTCGGAGGGTGTCCGGTTTGGTGACGACACGATTTCGTCTTTGCTCTTTGCAGATGATGTTGTCGTGTTGGCTTCATCAGACCAGGGCCTTCAGCATGCACTGGGACAGTTTGAAGCCGAGTGTGAAGCGGCTGGGATGAGAATCAGCACCTCCAAATCCGAGGCCATGGTCCTCAGTCGGAAAAGGGTGGCTTGCCCACTTCAGGTTGGTGGGGAGTTCTTGGGGTTTTGTTCACGAGTGAGGGAAGGGTGGAACGGTAGATTGACAGACGGATCGGTGCAGCTTCTGCAGTAATGCGGTCGATGTACCGGTCTGTCGTGGTGAAGAAGGAGCTGAGCCGCAAGGCGAAACTCTCGATTTACCGGTCAATCTACGTTCCTACTCTCACCTATGGTCATGAGCTCTGGGTCATGACCGAAAGGACAAGATCCCGGATACAGGCGGCCGAAATGTGCTTTCTCCGCAGGGTGGCTGGGCGATCCCTTAGAGATAGGGTGAGAAGCTCAGTCACTCGGGAGGAGCTCAGAGTATATCCGCTGCTCCTCCACATCGAGAGGGGTCAGCTGAGGTGGCTCGGGCATCTGTTCCGGATGCCTCCTGGACGCCTTCCTGGGAAGGTGTTCCGGGCGCGTCCCACTGGGAGGAGACCCCGGGGAAGACCTAGGACACGCTGGAGAGACTATGTCTCCCGGCTGGCCTGGGAACGCCTTGGTGTCCCCCCGGAAGAGCTGGAAGAAGTGTCTAGGGAGAGGGAAGTCTGGGCATCTTTGCTTAGACTGCTGCCCCCGCGACCCGGCATCGGATAAGCGGGAGAAGATGGATGGATGGATGGAGATATATATATATATATATATATATATATATATATATATATATATATATATATATATATATATATATATATATATATATATATATATGTTACTAGTAATACATTTAGTTGTAAATAATTGTAATTGTTACTCTTGTTGTAATTTCTTCTCAGCAACAAAAACAACCACCACAAATGATGTTGATGCTTTGGCCAGCAGAATTGAAGTGCTGGTGGTGAGTATCAAGAGGCGTTCCCAGAGTCTCTATAAAGATACAGATGGCAACAAAGGTCGTGCCAGGATCCGCCGCAAGATCAGGGAAGAGAAGGGGATCCTGACATCAGTTGTGGAGAAATACAACATAATGGTTCCAAAAACAAAAACCATTTTGTCTGGTGAGACAGCTTGGCCATGGCAGCTACCACACAGTGGTATGTACACTAGTCTTCTGACAATTCTTTTATATAATGACACATCAGCCACAATGCCACAAATGTCAATCTGCAACCCCATATGATGTAAGTTTTTCTCATGCATTCCAGACACTGTTGATTTAAGGACAAAAAGAAAGGCATTCGACATCATCATGTCACTAAGGCGACTTCAGGAGGAGCAGAAAATTGTTGTTGCAGAGATGACTCAACATTGGAAATATCTTTTAACTTGTGCTGAGACCCTCCGAGAACTGTCCTGCTTGTTTGCCAGCGAGAGTCTGAAAAGTAAGAATTTGTAATATATGGCACAAACATAAGCATTAGGGCTGCCGCATTTTTTTTCTGGAAAATGAACTCAACACAGTTCCAGTTCCATAGCTGAAAAAGAATGTTATAAGTTAAGTTATTTCAGCCATCACAACTGTCTGATGATCTTTATTTTACTATTAGTAAGAGTCTGCTTTTTTTTACTAGTGCATATTCCTATAACTAAATAGGACATGTCCTGTCTAATCATTAAAGTAAAAAGCCCTAATAAACATACACAACAATGATGATTGTTTATAAGGTTTCTAATGGAGGCTTAATGTTATTTTGTTCTTCTTTTTAAGATCCACAATGTGGCCTAAGCGAAGAAGGTTTGAAAGGTCTGCAGAGCATTATCCACAGAAAGCAATGTAAAATGTATGAGGGTGCAAGCAAGAGACTGTTACCTGCATGTTTTGTCTGGAGCAGAGAACATCAACTTTTTAAACAAATCGTCAGCTGATGACTATGACAGTGAAAGTGACTTTGAAAATTCTGATGATGAACTGTAATGTAAAAACCTTTTTTTTCTTGACAGTGAACCAGTGACCTTAACCCCCTAATGTAAAGTGTGTAATAAAATCTGCTTTGTGTCATTTTATAAATATAATCAAAGTGTAGTCTCTTTTTTCACATAAATAGAAATACAACCAGTCAGTGATGGAAATGAAGTGTGTTATTGTAAGACTAAGTACTGTACTGTACTAAAGTATAGATTTCAGGTACTTGTACTCTAGATGATTTGTTACTTCTCATGGCTCTTTGTAGTTGTAAAGTATTAGGCTGCAAAATACTTTTTACTGAGCTTATAAAATACGACATTTTGGTATGAATAAAACTACTCAGTAGTTTACACATATAGAATAAATACAGCCAGCCAAAAGAATATGCAAAGAAAAAAATATTTGCCAACAAAGATTTATAACTCGTTAGATTTGTAAATTTTTGTAAAAAAAAGAATAATTAGATACAGTTATTAGTTATTATACAATAATTAGATACAAAATAGTTGAAAATGACCTCCACCAACTACAACACTGAATAATCATGAGTTTAATGAGTAATAAAAATCTAATTCATATTGGAAATATGAAGAGTTCAGGTGCAAAAGTCTCTAATCCATTTGGTTTTTGTTTTTGTTTTTTTTATAAAATTAGCATTTTTCTTAAGTGCCAATGTTTATGTTCAGTTTATTCACTTGAATGGCAATAAAAATAACCTATTTAATGCCATTAATGTGAAATTAATGGACAGAACAAAGGAGCCTGAGAAAATGTCCATTTCAGAAGAAAATTCTAAACACCACTTACAGGCATTTGCATCTAAACACTTCAAATGAAATTTTAGGTCTTCATCCCTGGGCTGAGGAAAAACAACTGGCCACATGCCTGTGTTCTAGATTAGGGTACTGTATAACAGTTGAAACCTGTTTATAGACATGAAATAAGCAGATTATAATAAGGACATAGACAAGCAAGACAAAGAAATCTATTATGATAAAGAGGAATCCTTATTTCCCAACACTAAATGCAAGTTCATTTATTGCTGTTTTGCTATTCAGGTGTTCCAATTATGCAGACTGCTTTTACGAACATTTGTGAAAGAATGGGTTGCTCTCAGGAGCTCAGTGAATTCCAGCATGGTACCGTGACAGGATGCCACCGGTGCAATAAGTTCAGTCATGAAATTTCTTTACTACTAAATATTCCACAGTAAACTGTTAATGGTGTTATAACAAAGTGGAAGCAATTGGGAACGACAGCAACTCTGCCACGAAGTGATAGAACATGTAAAACCACAGAGCGGGTCAGAGGATGCTAAAACACATAGTGCACAGAAGTCATCAACTTTCTGCAGGGTCAGTAGCTACAGTCCTCCAAACTTCATGTGCCCTTCAGATTAGTTTAAGAACAGTGCACAGAAAGGTTCATGGTCGAGCAGCTGCATCCAAGCCTTACATCAGCAAGTGCAATGCAAAGCATGGGATGCAGTGGTCTAACGCATGCCACCACTGGACTCTAAAGCAGTGAAGACTTGTTCTCTGGAGTGACTATTTACGCGTCACTGTCTGGCAATCCTAAAGACAAGCCTGGTGTGGGGGTTACCAAGGGAACGGTACTTGTCTGACTGCATTGTGCCAAGTGTAAAGGTTGGTGGAGGGGGATTATTATGTGGGTTTGTTTTTAAGTAGTTGGGCTCGGCCCCTTAGCTCAAGTGAAAGGAACACTTAATGCTTCAGGACATTTTGGACAGTTCAGTACCTACTTTGTCGGAACAGATTGGGGACGGCCTGTTCCTGTTCCAACATGACTGAGCACAAGTGCAGAAAGCAAGATCCATAAAGACATGGATGAGTGAGTTTAGTGTGGAAGATCTCGACTGTCCTGCACAAGAGACCTGACTTCAACCCGATAGAACACATTTGGGATGAATTAGATCAGAGACTGTAATCCAGGCCTTTTTGTCCAACATCAGTGTCTGACCTCACAAATGCGCTTCTGGAGAAATAGTCAAAAATTCTTACGAACACACTCTTAAACCTTGTGAAAAGGCAGACGAGTGAATGTTCTTAAATATAGGGTATATATACAGTTTTAAAAAAAAATAAAAGGTGTTTTCAAAAAGTTTTCTAAGTAAAATGCCACATTTTAACCTGGCTCTCAAATATATCAAAGGTTTGCACAATGAACATTTTTAGATATTCATTTGTTCATTGAACTTAGTGTTTACTTCATTTAATTACTAGATTTTACAACTACATTACTCATAAGCCTTTGTCACTCTATCAATGGGACGGGAAAACATGGTGCTGTAATTTGTAGTTCATTGAAGTGTATACTTGTGCTGTAGTGTTTCGGTTAGGAACATGATCTCTGTAAATCGTGAATTTCTTGTACCATAGCAATACATCATTGTTCAGTGACAGTATTAGTGAAGTCATATTGACAGTTAAACAGTTTGCAACATGAAGCACCTTCAATTTTTGCCTAAAAGTTAATCCAGCCACACCCCGTCAAAATAAACGTCCCACTTATTTGTCCAAATATAGTAATTACAGGCTCTACCGGCTTCAGGTGGGTTATAACAGGTCAGTTATATATTTATTTCTTCTCATTAAAAATACAATTTACAGTTATAGATTTCTATCTGGAGCTAACCTTATGTAGATTAGATTATTGATTAGTGAATCTTTTTTTTTCTAAAACCTATTGATTTTCTTGGTATGAACAGCTGTATACAGTGACAGCTGTATACAGTATAAGTCTATATACAGTGGGTACGGAAAGTATTCAGACCCCCTTAAATTTTTCACTCTTTGTTATATTGCAGCCATTTGCTAAAATCATTTAGGTTCATTCTTCTTACTCATGAATGTACACATAGCACCCCATAACCTTGTGGGGTGGACAGAAATGGCTGTCCACCAACGTTTACCATCCAACCTGACAGAACTGGAGAGGATCTGCAAGGAGGAATGGCAGAGGATCCCCAAATCCAGGTGTGAAAGACTTGTTGCAGCTTTCCCAAAAAGACTCCTGGCTGTATTAGATCAAAAGGGGGCTTCTACTAAATACTGAGCAAAGGGTCTGAATACTTAGGACCATGTGATATTTCAGTTTTTCTTTTTTAATAAATCTGCAACAATGTCAACAATTCTGTGTTTTTCTGTCAATATGGGGAGCTGTGTGTACATACATACAACCCCGATGGCTGCAACTGAGCAGGCAAAGGCAGCACTCAGACACAAAGACATCGTGGGGCGAGTGCAGGAGGGGGGGAGTGGTCTTGGACTTGGGCCAGTACACCAGTGTGGAGCAAGGCCTCTCCATCTCAGAGACGCAAGACGCAAGTCCAGGAGGTACGGCGGGAGGAGGAAGCAAGAAGGTGCGCCCAGGCAGTGGCACAGGCAAAGCAAGGGCAGTAGATGGCATGGGAAAGAGTGGAGAAGAGGAAGATATCCTGGATAGAGCTGTGGGAAATGGAGACATTCAGGGCAAGCTTTACCATCTGGGCTGCCTATGATGTCCTGCCTTCTCCTGCAAACCTAAGCCAATGGTATGCTGAGGACCCCACATGCCCTCTATGCCCAAGGCTAGAACACTGAAGCACATCTTAGTTGGATGCAAGACTAGACTCACCCAAGGGCGTTACACCTGGCGGCACAACCAGGTGCTGAAGTGTATTGCTGCAGTGTTGGAAAATCGACGGACAAATGTGAATGCCCTTCCTCCCCCATCATCCCAGTGGCAGCCAACACCATTTGTTCGGGAGGGTGAGGGTCAAGCCAACCTCACCACCATAAGATCAGACTATGGTCAGCATGGGACTGGAAGCTGCTGGCAGTGTTGAATAAGAAACTATGCTTCCCAGCTGAAATTGCAGCCACCAACCTGCGACCTGACCTTGTTCTGTGGTCAGCCTCGCTCAAACTTGTCTACATCATCAAGCTCACCGTTCACTGGGAGGGTGCAGTGGAGGAGGCCTATGAACGGAAATGGCTGAGGTACGCTGAACTTGCAGCCGATGCATAACATCTAGGATGATGGGGGAGGAAGGGCATTCACATTTGTCCGTCGATTTTCCAACACTGCAGCAATACACTTCAGCACCTGGTTGAGCCGCCAGGTGTAACGCCCTTGGGTGAGTCTAGTCTTGCATCCAACTAAGATGTGCTTCAGTGTTCTAGCCTTGGGCATAGAGGGCACGTGGGGTCCTCAGCATACCATTGGCACACAGCTCCCCATATTGACAGAAAAACACAGAATTGTTGACATTGTTGCAGATTTATTTGAAGTCCGCTAATGGTCCCGTAAAGCACACTGAGCGCTTCTTTAGCATTAGCGCAAGGTGGTATGTATAATTCCATGAAATATCACAAGGTCCTAAGTATTCAGACCCTTTGCTCAGTATTTAGTAGAAGCCCCCTTTTGATCTAATACAGCCAGGAGTCTTTTTGGGAAAGATGCAACAAGTCTTTCACACCTGGATTTGGGGATCCTCTGCCATTCCTCCTTGCAGATCCTCTCCAGTTCTGTCAGGTTGGATGGTAAACGTTGGTGGACAGCCATTTCTTCCATTCCATGGCCAAGCTGTCTCACCAGACAAAATGGTTTTTGTTTTTGGAACCATTATGTTGTATTTCTCCACAACTGATGTCAGGATCCCCTTCTCTTCCCTGATCTTGCGGCGGATCCTCACCATCTGCCCACTCTTAACATCATTGACCCAATCTTCCAATTGGCTCTCCGTCACTGTCAGTTCGACTTTCATGAACTCTAGGTTTTGCAACTGGCTTTGCAGAGAGCTTTCGTGGTCTGAAATGACAAGAAATCACAGATAGTATAAAAACAAACAAATCTTCAATATACAGGGTTAATTAAAAAAGAATTAACCGATTTCATTACGCAATATTTTATTAAAGAAAAGAAAACTCCAGCCAAGTCACAAGTATTAAATTCACAATCAACTTATATAATTCACGGTCACTGACTCATGCCATGACGATGCTTGGGAATTGAAGCAATGAGTCAATTGAGAATTGTTGTGTATTTCGTCGTCTTGATGGAGTGTAGCTGTCGGTTGGAAGGAATCTCCGTAGACGCAGTTATTTTGTGTAAATAATGATTTTTATTCAGCACAGAAATATAGCATCTTTACAGGCCTTCCGGTCAAGCCTGGAGTCAGCACGCTCTGATTCAAAGTCTGACTCCCGATCCATGGCTGCACACTCATTATATATTCTGATCATTCTCTGGGTCCGCCTCTTAATGAGTAACAGATGTATATGAGCCTACTGTGCAATAATGTTTATCTTAAAGAGAAACCTGTCTTTGTCCAGATTTAATATATCTCAAATGTACCAGCGCTAACTTTCCCAGACCATTCATCTTAACATACAGTGAGAACGGGTCAGAGGTCTTTTCCCAAGAGGACATGCATCCTGGATCATATTCTATACTTCGGCTTATACTGATTTAAGGACGACCATCCGTCTCATTTTCCCAGTCACGGCTCATAAGATAAGCACTAGGGGCCTTTCATACATTTGGCTTAAAGGAAAACATCTGGCCAGATGGTTCAGTAATTAACTTTTGGCCTTTCCAGGACTGTCACCATTTGTAGAATTGTATGAGTTAAGGCTTTTAGATATTACACATTTAAGATACTATACGTTTAAGACACTACAGAATAACCCTGTACAGCTTCAAAAATGAATGATATTCATTACTGAGCATCTAGAACTAATTCTACTGATTCTATCTTACCTTCTGATATCGGCGGCTCAGTGCGGTGGCCAAATTGTTGAACTTTTGTTGATTCCAGCGCATGGCCAATCAGAGTCAGCATGTCTGTGCGCCCTGCAAACACAGAAAATATCATATTCCCATATTCCCCCTGTAATGATGTAACAAGTGCAGTAGAAGGTCATTTTACCTGCTTTAGACATATGTTTTGTGGTCACTGCAATCCTGGAGAGGAAAGCATTGCACTGTTCCACCTCCTCTCCTAGTGTCAAACCAGCCCCATCCTGATATGCTCCACTCCATTTTTACCTGATTAGGAATGAAAAATATTAATATATTGCTGAGAAAGTTTTGATATTCATTTGCAGATTTTATTAATCTCATTGCAAAGTTCACCTACTTTGCACTTAAAATCATGGGCTTTGGCATGGAATACTGAAAGAAAGGGCTTCATGTTAAGAAGGTGCTGGAGCTCTGGGCAGCTTTTTGCAATTCTTTGCAGATAAGGCCAATATTTGCAGGTCACATCCATACAAAAAAAGTGATTTGCCTACTAGCCAGCCATTTTTGCAGGTACAGGGGATAAGCAAAAATTTCCCCCCTGCACATATTTAACGCACAGAGTAGCACTCCATGCCGACACACCGCAAGCTCCAGTCCCTCCTCGTCTACCTTGCTTGCAGATCTTTGGGAGGTCTCTCTGGCTGCTGACCACTCCCGTCCACAAACACCATATTCATTAGCATAATTTCAAAAAAAAAATTGAATAAGGGGAAAAACGTCATTAAAAATCAAGTTTTTTAAAAAAAATTAATTAGCCTAATTTCATTAATAAACGTTACAAAAGGGAGTAAATGAACAAAAAGCCTAAACAAATTTAAATGCGAAATCATATTTTGACAGAAATTTGACTTTTTTTTCATAATATTTACATCTGTTTTTCCAATCATCTAGTTGAAAAAAATTAATTTTCATATTGGTAATCATAATTTTAAAGTGGATAAAGATGAAATAAAAAAAAATCGAAAAACTAAAATGTTTACAGTTGTAACATTAAAAAGTGAACAAATCGGTTGTAGAAATAGCCGTATATGTGATGTAATGAAAGAGCTTCCTAAGAGCTGAAAAAGCGATTCCGCATTGTGCTGTAAAGATGATGACATAGGACTTAATAAATCATATTTTGTCAAAAATATAACTTTTTTTATACAAAATATTAGTTTTTATATTCATATATATTCATAATTTTAATTTGATAAAAACCTGTAAAAAGTGAACATATCGGGTGTGCAAAGTCATAATTCATCAAAAAACTAAAAGTTCCACATGTTTGGCCAAGCCGTGTATGTGCTGTAATGAAAGAGCTTCCTAAGAGCTGAAAAAGCGATTCCGCAAGTCTCAGCCTCGCAGGACGAAAGGAAAACGCATTTTCGAACCATGCCATTTTTGCACATATCGCATACTCTTGACCACAATGTTCTTGCCTGTTGATGATGACATAGGACTTAATAAATCATATTTTGTCAAAAATATAACTTTTTTTATACAAAATATTAGTTTTTCTGAAAATATATATTTTCATATTCATAATTTTATTTTCATGAAAAACTGTAAAAAGTGAACATATTGGGTGTGGAATGTCATAATTCATCGAAAAACTAAAAGTTCCACATGTTTGGCCAAGCCGTGTATGTGCTGTAATGAAAGAGCTTCCTAAGAGCTGAAAAAGCGATTCCGCAAGTCTCAGCCTCGCAGGACGAAGGAAAACGTTTTTTCGAATCATGTCATTTTTGCACATATCGCATGCACTTGACCACAATGTTTTTACATGTTTATGATAATATAGGACATAATAAATTATGTTTTGTCAAAAATAGCACTTTTTGTTAGACAAAATATGAGTTATTATAAAAATATTAATTTTCATATTCATAATTTTATGAAAACCTGTAAAAAGTGAACATATAGGGTGTAGAAAGTCATAATTCATCAAAAAACAAAAAGTTTCACATGTTTGGCCAAGCCGTGTATGTGCTGTAAAGAAAGAGCTTCCTAAGAGCTGAAAAAGCGATTCCGCAAGTCTCAGCCTTGCAGGACGAAAGAAAAACGCATTTTCGAATCATGTCATTTTTGCACATATCGCATGCACTTGACAACAATGTTTTTACATGTTTATAATAATATAGAACATAATAAATTATGTTTTGTCAAAAATAGCACTTTTTGTTAGACAATATATGAGTTATTATAAAAATATAAATTTTCATATTCATAATTTTTATTTTATGAAAAACTTTAAAAAGTGAACATATCGGGTGTAGAAAGTCATAATTCATCAAAAAACTAAAAGTTCCACATGTTTGGCCAAGCCGTGTATGTGCTGTAAAGAAAGAGCTTCTTAAGAGCTAAAAAAGCGATTCCGCAAGTCTCAGCCTCGCAGGACGAAAGGAAAACGCATTTTCGAACCATTCCATTTTTGCACATATCGCATGCTCTTGACCACAATGTTCTTGCCTGTTGATGATGACATAGGACTTAATAAATAATATTTTGTCAAAAATATAACTTTTTTTATACAAAATATTAGTTTTTATGAAAATATATATTTTCATATTCATAATTTTAATTTGATAAAAAACTGTAAAAAGTGAACATATAGGGTGTAGAAAGTCATAATTCATCAAAAAAACAAAAGTTCGACATGTTTGGCCAAGCCGTGTATGTGCTGTAAAGAAAGAGCTTCCTAAGCGCTGAAAAAGCGATTCCGCAAGTCTCAGCCTCGCAGGACGAAAGGAAAACGGTTTTTCGAATCATGTCATTTTTGCACATATCGCATGCACTTGACAACAATGTTTTTACATGTTTATGATAATATAGGACATAATAAATTATGTTTTGTCAAAAATAGCACTTTTTGTTAGACAAAATATGAGTTATTATAAAAATATTAATTTTCATATTCATAATTTTATGAAAGTGTTTATGATAATTTACGACATAAACAAAATAGCACTTTTTTTCGTAAAAATATGAGTTATTAAAATATGAATGAATATATTCATAATCATAATTTAATGAAAAACTGTAAACAGTGAACAAGACGTGACTAAATCAGTAAATTAATAATAAATAATAAATGGTTATATTAATTAGCATAATTTAATTAAAAACCGTTAAAAAGTGAAGTAAAGAATTAAAAAGGTGACAACCAAGTTATTGAAGAAAAATGGCAAATAGTGAACGATGACGGTGACGATAATTAATCTTTTTATTAGAAACATTTTAGAAAAAAATGTTAAAAAGTGCAAAAGGTCATGATGACAAAATTTTGACAAATATATACGTTTTTGACTATATACATTTTTATACTCAAGATACATATTGTATAGATACTGTTTCATAAAAAAATTAACGTAATTATGAAAATATGAATTTTCGTATTAATTAGCCTAATTTCATTAGTAGCTGTTACAAAACAGCTGAATAAACGAAATAACAAAAAAATTGACGAGACATGTTTTGACAGAAATATTATATACTTTTTTCATGTTTTTCCCAATTATCTATTTCAAATTATGAATTAACATTTTTATAAGCATTAAAAAATAGTTTAAAAGTGAAATAACAGGAAAAAATAGTTTTGTCAAAAACATGACTGTTTCATAAAAAAAATTATAATTATGAAAATAATAGTTTTTATATTAATAATAACCATTACAAAGTGAATGTCAACAAAAATACTGACAAAAATTGTACTCTTCATAAAAATATAAGGCATAAAAAAAAGCCAAGTGAACGATGACGGTGACATGATATTTGTTTTGAAAAATAAAAATTTTCATAAAAGGTATGATATAGTGAAAATATGGTTTTCGGAATCATAATTTCATGAAAAGCGTAAAAGGATGCAAAAAGTGAATGAAAAATCACGTTATGACAAAAAGAACTGTTTTCATGAAAATCTTGATATAATAAAATGTTTACATTTTCACATTCAAAAGCAACATTTCAGAATTTTTTTTAAAAGTGCAAAAAGTGTTTTTTTCATAAAAATATTTTGAATATTTAAATTTTTATTTCCATTAGCAAATTTCATGAAAAAACCTTACAAAGTACACAAAAAAACCCCAAATATGTTACATAAATCGTGTTTTGACAGAAATAAGACTTTTCCATATCTTTTTCATATCTTTTTCATGTATGAAAAAATATATGAAGAAAATGTGGAAAAAGTCAACAACTGAACGAAAAATGTACATGAGAAATCATTATAAAAAATAGATGTTTTTATTCTCAGAAAAAGTAGGACAGTTAATATAAAAATATAAATTTTCAAACTCATAAGAATCACATTTCATTTTTTGACAAAATAGATTATTGTTATGAAAATATGAATTTTTGTATTCCGAAGGTACATTTTAGGAATAAACATTAAAACGTGCAAAACTTCAATGAAACACGTGACATGGCAAATAAAGTTTTGACAACGTTTGTTCATAAAAATATATTTTAAGTATATGAATTTTCATTTTCATAAGCAAAGTTTTATGAAAAAATTACAAAGTACGAGGCTTAAACGAAAAAACTAAAAAATGTTACATGCTAAATCATGTTTTGACCAAAATATGACCTTTTTCATACATTTTCATCTTTTTCATCTATTGGAAAAAAAATAATATTCATAAGCATAATTTCAAAAGAAACTGTTAAAAGGTGGAATAAGGGGAAAAAATTACATTAAACATTAATAACGTTTCATAAATCCTGTCTTGGCATTATGTAATTTTCATACAAAAATTATAGTTATTGTGAAAATATAAATTTTTATATCAATTAGCATGATTTCAGAAATGACCATTACAATAGTCAATAAATGAACAAAAAAACCTACAAATTGACAAAAAAACTTTTTTCCAGAAAAAGTAGGATAGTATGAATTTTCATGCTCATAAGCAAAAATTGATTACAAACCATTAAAATGGAACAAGTGAACAAAAACAGTGACATGACAAATCAAATTTTGGAAAAATTTGAAAATGTTCATAAGACTATAGTTCATATGAAATGTGAATTTTTAAACATAATTTCATTAAAAAGCAGTTAAAATTGCAAAATGTGAATGATGATGGTGACATTTGTTTTGAGATAAATTACGTTGTATTTAAACAAGATAGAGTTGTTGTGAATATATATGAATTTTTACAGTCATAAGCATAATTTCATGAAAAAAAGTAAAATGGTGCAATAAGTTAACGAAAATACAGACATGATAACCTTTTGACAAAAATTATTCTTGTGAAAATACGAATTTTCTTATTTTCGAAGGTACATTTCAGGAAAATATATTTAAAATGCAAGAAGCCAATGACACAAAAAACTAAAAAAATGTTACATGTAAATCATGTTTTGACAGAAATATCACTTTTTTCATAATGTTTTCATCTATTGGGAAAATACGAATTTTCATATTCGTAAGCATAATTTCATTGAAAACTGTAAAAAAAATGGAATAAGGGGAAACAATTACATTAAAAATCAAGTTTTGTTAAAAACAACTTTTTTCATACAAAAATGAAAGTAATTATGAAAATATTAATATTTATATTAAACAGCATAATTTCATTAATAGACGTTACAAAAAGGAATAAGTGAACAAAAAACTAAAAAAAATTAAATTAGAAATCATATTTTGACATTTGTTTTCCCAACCATCTATTGGAAAAAAAAAAAAATTTCATATTTGTGAACATAATTTCATTTAAAAACTTCTTCAAAGTGGAAAAACGGGGAAAAAACATGAAATAAAAAAAATTGAAAAACTAAAATGTTTACAGTTCTAACTGTAAAAATTGAACAAATATACAAATAAGAGTTATTATGAACATATGAATTTTTATATTCAAAAAGTTCCATGTTCCTCGCAGGACGAAAGAAAAACGCTTTTTCGATTTTCATACTCATGAGCAAAACTTTTATAAAAACCATTGAAAAAGGAATAAGAGAATGAAAATGGTAAGGACAAATCAAGTTTTGACAAGAAGTTTACTCTTTTGATAAAAAATATAATAGTTAATATGAATTTTTAAGCAAAATTTCGAAAAAAAAAAAAAAAAAGAAAAAAAGGTAAAAATGGCAGAAAGTGAACGATGAGCGTGACATGACACATTTGTTTTGAAAAAAATTAAGTTTTACATAAAAGGTATGATTGTTATAGTGAAAACGTTTTCATATTCAGAATCATATTTTCATGACAAAACATAAAAGGGTGCAGTCAGTGAACGAAAATACTGACATGAAATATCACGTTTTGACAAAAATAACATTTTTCATGAATTTTACTATTTTTATACAAATATTATAGTTAATATGAATTTTTCAGCTTAATTTAATAATAATAAAAAAAAACAGTTAATAATGGCATAAAGTTAACATTGATGGTGACATTAGAAATTTGTTTAAAAAAAAAAAATTTTTTAAAGGTATGATATTTATGGTGAAAATATGTTTTCATATTCAAAAGCATAATGTCATGAAAAAAAAAACGTAAATGGGTGCAGTAAATGAACAAAAATACTGACATATAAATACCCTTTTGACAAAAATGATTGTTATGAAAATAGAATATTTAGAAGTCAGTGAAACACATGACAAGGTAGTCATGTGTTTAAATATAGGTAGTCGTGTCTAAAATAGTTTAGAGTTAGTAGAAGAGTTTTTTCAAAAATATTATAAATATATGAATTTGCATTTTCATAAGAAAAATTCATGAAAATCTGCTACAAAGTACAATGCGTAAACAAAAAAACTGAAAATGTTACATGCTATCTTATGTTTTGACAGAAATATGAGGTTTTTCATCCTTTTTTTCATCATTGTTTATGTTTGGAAAATATGAATTTTCATATTCATAAGCATAATTCAATTAGAAACCATTAAAAAGTGGAATAAGGGGGAAATAAGTATTGTCAAAAACATGACTTTTTAAAAATAACGTTTTGACTGATTTTTCTCGTGTAAAAATGTTATGAAAATTTTAATATATATATATATATATATATATATATATATATATATATATAGATATATAGATATATATATATATATATGAATTAGCATAATTTTATGAATAACCATTAAAAAGGCTTTGTGAACAAAAACCAAACCACAAAATGACCAAATTCTCACTCCCAACTCGTCAAATATGGACGCTTGGTCAGGATCCCCTGGAGTCACATTTTGACGCACTGGGTATCCCTTTAGCGTCGTTTTTCAACGTGCAGGGATTCCCATAGACTTCTGTAGATCTCTGAACCGGAACCAGACTGTAGTCCGTTTTGTCTTATGAACGGGATCGGGACTACGATAAAAAAGAATAGCTTGCTATAAATGTATTATGGCAGGGCTACTCAGTCCAGGTCATGTTTTTTTTTCTCCACATTTTCTATCTTTAAAACTGCCTCTTTCTCACCAACTACCTGCGTCTTCCCTCACCACGTTTATTTATTTATTTATTTATTTATTTATTTATTTATTTATTTATTTATTTATTTATTTATTCATTTATTTATTTATGTATTTATAAGGACTTTATTTATTTATTTATTTATTTATTTATTTATTTATTTATTTATTTATTTATTAATAAATTCATCAGTGGCGCTGACGTCATTGGCCGTCGTATGGAGAACCCCTGCTCCATTGCAATTTTCCACTCGGTAAGTAGAACAGTTCATTAATATAATTGGGAACAATCCCTACAATTTACGGAACAAAAACTGTTCAATCAGGCATTATAAAAATATAACTTGCTGCACCAAATGTGTAGTAGGCAGGCTAAGATAGATAATTACATTCAAGTTTGTTTATTTGTTTTTTCACATTTAATCATGCAAGGAAATAGAGGAGATTGTATGATATTTGGAAATTGTGTGTTTTAAGTTACCAAAATGGCAGTAGTACTTTAATACTTTAGCCGTTTATAAATGTTCAGATGAGTAACAGTGTTGCCAGATTGGTGTGTTTTCAAGTAATTGTTCAAAATCCACACAAAAAACTCTAGTAAATACACAAATCTCAGCAATAACAATACAAATTGATTTTGACAATTATTTAAATAAAAAAAAAAACAACAATACTGTGGAGCATCACATATTTACAATATAATAAAGCAAATTAAGCGTTCTTGTCTAAAGAAGGTTAGGTTGTAACTACGTTGTAAACTATTTTCTATGTCTGTCATTTGGCACATCAGAAATATCAAAATCCCACCTGTCTAATCCCATTTCATCCCACATAGTACAATTTAAAACCATCACAAACTGCCCAAACTGATAAAGAAAAAATTGGTAAAAATGTAAGGTGTTCAATTCTGAATTCTAAATCTTTCTTTTTTCTCTCATCAGGTCCTTCAGATTTTCCAACATTCCTCTTTTATTTTAATCTCCTCAACCTCTCTCTCTCTCTCTCTCTCTCTCTCTCTCTCTCTCTCTCTCTCTCTCTCTCTCTCTCTTTCTCTCTCTCTCTCACTCTCCCTCTCTCTCTCTTTCACTGTTTACATCTGTTTTTGTTGTTGTTGTTGTTGTTGTTGTGTTGTATCTGTCCGTCTTTCTGTTTGTTTCTGTTCCTGCCCCTCACCATGAGTGATTCAGAACTACAATAACAGTTTATGCTGCTGGATAACCTGGTTGAGCATCAAGAAATCAATGATGAGCTCCAAAGTCTTGATGACTTAATTCAAGAGCTGCAGGGAGAGGAGGAAGCAGCACCAGTAAAAACACCTGAACCAAGGGTACATGGGAGAAAAAGAGACAGTGATGGAAACATTGTCTAAGCAAGACCAAGATGAAATAGAAATCAGTCAAATGAGGGTCAGTATAATTTTTCATTCAAGATATATTGAATATCTGGATTGTTTAGGCACTTATGAATGTATGAAACAAGGAATATGATGTAAACAATCAAACCAGAAGCACTGATTTTTAACATGAAAATAAATTGAATAAAATACAGTATTTATTGTAAAGAAGTAAAAGCTTCACTAAATGATTGGTCTTGGTAAGATTTGTTTGAAGCAGTTTGTTCTGAGTGTGTTGTAAGTGGCCAACCAGCTTGTTTTTATACTCCGCTTCTACAGCAAGCAAGTTTATTTGCTTTCCTCATCTATTTGACACCTTATAGACAGCTAACTGCAAGCAATTGAACTGTCTACATTTGGGTTTGGGAAATAAAAAGTCTGCTAGTCCTCTCAACTAAATGTTAAACAGTGAGCTTGGACCATTTTACACTGGTTATAAAGGAGATCAAAATGTGGGACAAGTTGTAAATGTTCTGAATGTTGTTCTTTATTGTTTTTATGTGGTACAGTTGATCACTGGAAAACTGATCCTCACATCAATGCTCCTGACACTAACTGTGAGGTGACCATTTCTCCAGAGACTGTTGGTGTGTACTTCATTCTGTAAATTACATAATATATATATATAATGTGTGTATGTGTGTGTTTAATATTCCATACTATTTTAACAGAGAGTTTCATGCAAGATCTCCAGCACTCACTGAGCGATTCTATAGATGATGATGCATCAGCTCTTGGAACCTCTTGGAACCATTCTTCTTCATCACATTCATGATGAAGAAGAATGAACTTAAATGATTTTAGCAGATGGCTGCAATATAACAAAGAGTGAAAAATTTAAGGGGGTCTGAATACTTTCCGTACCCACTGTATATATATACAGCTGTATACGGTGTGTGTGTGTGTGTGTGTGTGTGTGTGTGTGTGTGTGTGTGTGTGTGTGTGTATAGATCTGTTGTGTAGGACTTGATGTTGATATCCCTTTATACATACTTGAGGCACCGATGAGACTCTGTGGGATGGTCTATTCAGTGGTGGCACCCTCTGCCACAGTACTCCTCAGTCCTTCCTTCTCCTGAGGTGGCTCCTTCTCAACTCAGTATACTGAGGCACCACTAAGACTCTGTGGAAAGGTCCACTGAGTGATGGCACCCTTTGGGTTGTCAAGTGGGCGCCCTCCTTCCTGGGTGTTTCGCTGATAGGCCCACGACACCTCCAGAGGGTTCAGCAGTGAATACCAGCGTCCCAGGTTCACTCCCTAGATGCCATCAACTCGCTTAAAGACCCAGGCGAAGTCTTTTCTCTTTACCCACAGCCACTGGCTTCCCTTTTCCGCAGCTGCAGAGAGGTCTTTGACGCTGGTCGACCTTTCCTTGTAGCCTGGATGTTGTGGTGGCTACGAACCCTCTGCAACCTACTTCCACTGGGCGTACCTTTACATTCCAGCCTTGTTGTTATGCATCGGCTGCAAGTTCAGCGTACCTCAGCCATTTCCGTTCATAGGCCTTCTCCACTGCACCCTCCCAGTGAACGGTGAGCTTGATGATGTAGACAAGTTTGAGCGAGGCTGACCACAGAACAAGGTCTGGTCGCAGGTTGGTGGCTGCAATTTCAGCTGGGAAGCATAGTTTTTTATTCAAGACTGCCAGCAGCTTTCAGTCCCGTGCTTTACCCAGCTGACCATAGTCTGATCTTATGGTGGTGAGGTTGGCTTGACCCTCACCCTCCCGAACAAATGGTGTTGGCTGCCACTGGGATGATGGGGGAGGAAGGGCATTCACATTTGTCCGTCGATTTTCCAACACTGCAGCAAGACACTTAAGCACCTGGTTGTGCCGCCAGGTGTAACGCCCTTGGGTGAGTCTAGTCTTGCATCCAACTAAGATGTGCTTCAGTGTTCTAGCCTTGGGCATAGAGGGCACGTGGGGTCCTCAGCATACCATTGGCTTAGGTTTGCAGGAGAAGGCAGGACATCATAGGCAGCCCGGATGGTAAAGCTTGCCCTGAATGTCTCCATTTCCCACAGCTCTATCCAGGATATCTTCCTCTTCTCCACTCCTTTCCATGCCATCTACTGCCCTTGCTTTGCCTGTGCCACTGCCTGGGCGCACCTTCTTGCTTCCTCCTCCCGCCGTATCTCCTGGACTTGCGTCTTGCGTCTCTGAGATGGAGAGGCCTTGCTCCACACTGGTGTACTGGCCCAAGTCCAAGACCACTCCCCCCCTCCTGCACTCGGCCCACAATGTCTTTGTGTCTGAGTGCTGTCTTTGCCTGCTCAGTTGCAGCCATCGGGGTCCACTTCCTTCCGGTGGCCAAGATGGGGGCCGCTTGGGATACAAATGGATCACTCGAATCCAGTAGCATCATCTCCAGTCTGACTTTGGCACACTTGTACTCCTCTACCAGACTGGAAATGGGCAGGTGTAGTATCCCTTTGCCATAAAGTCCAATACTGCTGAGGCACCTGGAAATGCCAAGCCACTTCCTTACGTATGAGCCGACCAGTCTCTCCAGCTTTTCCACCTTTGAGAGTGGGACTTCGTAGAGGGTTAGTGGCCATAGGAGACGTGGAAGTAGTCCATACTGCATGCACCAGAGCATAAGCTAGCCAGGAAGCAGGGTTCTGTCGATGTTCTTCAGGCCACTGGCTACCATCATACCACCGACCTAGACTCTTCACTGGCTTCTCTGAGACAGTTGGGATGGGTTCCTTGCCGATGTGGAACCGGTGGTCTGACAGCTTTCCCTTGATGATGGAAATGCTTCTGGACTTGCTCGGCTTGATCTTCATGCGAGCCCGCTCGATGTTGCCCTGAAGCTTACTTAGTAGCCGTACAGTGCTACTTGGTTGTGGTGAGAGTTGTGAGGTCATCCATGTAAGCTCTGACTGGCGGCAGCTTCAGCCCAGGTCTTATTTGCTGTCCGCCAACTGTCCATCTAGCGGCCCGAATGATGACCTCCATTGCCAGGGTGAAGGCCAGTGGGGAGATAGGCCTTGACAAGGGTTGTAAGAGCTGCTGGAACTCTAAAGTAGTCAAAGGCTGTCCAGAGGAGGCTGTGAGGGAAGCAATTATTGGTCCAAACCTAAATAATAAGATGCAAGTTTATTAATTTGAGTCTTTATGTATGTTTTATTACATCATCTAGTACAGTTTAGAACACAGGTCTCGTTTGACTACAATCGGTCCTTTCTAAATCATGTAGAACTGCATCCTCCATCCTACAAATATTGCTAAATTATGACAAGTTTAGTGTTTCAAATGCTGAAAAATAATTTTATACATGCATGACTCACTACTACTACTACTTTAATGCATTATTGGGTAAATGTTGAAGGTCAATGTCCTGCTCAATAAATATGCTTCAGCTAATTGTGTATAATCCATTATGTCCACTTCAATCACAAAATTTTGGGCTCTTGCTAATAACTACATATATTAATCCACACCAGGAGGTAGATCATGCTCCCATTTGTATCCAAAATAATTGAATAATATTTTAAGAATTTTCAGTCTCAGTCTTCGAGTTTTAGTACAGACTACTGACCATCGCCCATGTCCTTGCAAAAACTTGCATCAGTTTTCTGTCTACCTCAGAGGATCATTAGAAGTCAAGTCAAGTCAAGAAGCTTTTATTGAAGCTTTTATTTCTGCCATGATCAACTACACGACCAGGGAGCTTTCTCTTGCCACAGACATAAATAAAAGAAACTTCCATGCTGCTTGTAAGACACCATTTTAACTTTGCCAACATGATATTGGTCATAAAATAGACTACTTAGCATTGCAATGGAGTTACATTTTTAATGAAACACGACTTACCACACAGTGCAAGGTAACCAGTGGACTTTCAATTCTGCTTTTCCCTACACACACACACACACACACACACACACACACACACACACACACACACACACACACACACACACACACACACACACACACAAAGTAATAATTATTGAAGCTGTTTAACAGTCACTGGATAGGGCACTGGACATATTGGACATATAACATATTGTTTAAAAGCCAGAATCAGTCACTAAGACAAACAAGCAGCCTAATAAAAGACATTTTATTGATAACTCATTTGTTCTTTTCCTGGTTCTTTTATCAAATAGGAAGTTCTTCTGCCTACTACATTTTCGGCAACCTTAATGAGCAAAACACAAGGAACGTTTATTAAGCAATACATGTCAAGTTTGCAGTTGAATTCAAGTTAATAGTTATCATTTCACTTTTGAGGTGATCTGTGGTCCTGTCCATTTGTGTCCAAATGACTATGCTCCTGCTTTTTGTCAATCGAGCAAAATGTACTGTGCTGGGTTTTCCAAAGCCCTCTTAGCTCAAATCAGTGATTGACAATAACCACACCCCTTTCACATTGGACACGTAAATACAGCTGAATAACTAAAAAAAAACAAAATACTGTTTATTGGCTACCAATAACCTGATGACCTGAATAAATCTAATTTGCATGAAGTCAGCTTTGTCTGAGAGCAAATTTATTAATAGTGTGGATTAAAGTGCACCACTGCCAAAAAACTTACCTTTTCTTCCCTTCTTCACATATGGCCCCTCCTGACTCAAGGACTGGGAGGTGGAAGATGGAGCAGTTGGAGAACAAGACTGTGGAACGGAGAGATCTGTGGTGATAAAAGATGGAGGAGAGACAGTTGTGGCAGAAGGTGGCAGTGAACCGATTAAGGTTTTTGTCCTTTTTCTCCTCTGTTGCAAAGACCTAGAACATGGCAGTGAAGGTGGAGGAAAAGAACAGTGTGAAGTTAGAACAGCTGAGGAAGTAGTAGAGGAGCTAGGAGAGAGTGAATTTGGAGAACTTGGGGAAGAGAGAGAAACAAGGTCGAGTGTATATAGATTCTCAGACTTCTTTGTAAGGCTTTCCGGCTGCTCCACGGTGAGGCTCTCCGGCGGCTCCACGGTGAGGCTCTCCAACTGCTCCACGGTGAGGCTCTCCGACTGCTCTGCGTTGAGGCTCACCGGCTGCTCCACCGTGAGGCTCTCCGACTGCTCCACCGTGAGGCTCTCCGACTGCTCCACCGTGAGGCTCTCCGACTGCTCCAACGTGAGGCTCTCCGACTCCAAAATTGAACTGTTGCACTGCTCCTGACTGGGGCTTTTGTGCTACTTTGTTATGGGAATGTCATTGTCCAGCTGCTGTGCTGTGGAGCTTGCTTTAATACAAGTTTACATTAATTTCATATCTGTACATATTAACAAACAAAAAAAACATGCATTTTAAATACTAATTATTATTTCTGAACAAAAATCTTGCTCCTACCCTTAGTCATGATAAATTCATACGCTGTCCTCATCTTATTTAAAAAATTAAAGGGCAGTAGATGGCATGGGAAGGAGTGGAGAAAAGGAAGATATCCTGGATAGAGCTGTGGGAAATGGAGACATTCAGGGCAAGCTTTACCATCCGGGCTGCCTATGATTTCCTGCCTTCTCCTGCAAACCTAAAGCCAATGGTATGCTAAGGACCCCACGTGCCCTCTATGCCCAAGGCTAGAACACTGAAGCACATCTTAGTTGGATGCAAGACTAGACTCACCCAAGGGCGTTACACCTGGCGGCACAACCAGGTGCTGAAGTGTCTTGCTGCAGTGTTGGAAAATCGACGGACAAATGTGAATGCCCTTCCTCCCCCATCATCCCAGTGCCATCCAACACCATTTGTTCGGGAGGGTAAGGGGTCAAGCCAACCTCACCACCATAAGATCAGACTATGGTCAGCTGGGTAGAGCACGGGACTGGAAGCTGCTGGCAGTCTTGAATAAGAAACTATGCTTCCCAGCTGAAATTGCAGCCACCAACCTGCGACCAGACCTTGTTCTGTGGTCAGCCTCGCTCAAACTTGTCTACATCATCAAGCTCACCGTTCACTGGGAGGGTGCAGTGGAGGAGGCCTATGAACGGAAATGGCTGAGGTACGCTGAACTTGCAGCCGATGCATAACAACAAGGCTGGAATGTAAAGGTACGCCCAGTGGAAGTAGGTTGCAGAGGGTTCGTAGCCACCACAACATCCAGGCTACAAGGAAAGGTCGACCAGCGGGCGGTCAAAGACCTCTCTGCAGCTGCGGAAAAGGGAAGCCAGTGGCTGTGGGTAAAGAGAAAAGACTTTGCCTGGGTCTTTAAGCAAATTGATGGCATCTAGGGAGTGAATGATGGACATCAGAGCAACCAGTGTCATCAGAGCAACCGGTGTCCCTGTGTACAACCGAAAAACCCTGAATGAACTCAGCAACAACCCAAACAACACCATTAATGATGACCTGCGGCAGAAGCTACGCGACCTCGGCGTGCTCCGAGAACCAGGCCTTCAGTCCTCGGCATCGCCTGCGGCGGACGGGCGGAGGAGGGGGAATCGGAAGCGCTGCGCAAAAAAAACAGAAGCGCGGAAAGCGAACGGGTGCTAATGCTAGGCTAAAAGCTAACCCTAGCCGGCCCGCTCTACCATCACTACTGCTGGCAAATGTCTGCTCCCTGGACAATAAACTAGGCTACATCAGACTCCAACAAGCTACTCGGCGTGAGTTCAGACACTGCTGCGTTTTTGTGTTTACGGAGACGTAGCTGAACGACAGAGTTCCGGACGCCGCCATCCAGCTGGACGGGCTAGCCGCGTTTCGTTCCGACAGAAATGCAGCTCTGTGCGGTAAGACTCGCGGCGGCGGTCTGTGTGTTTACATCAACACGGAATGGTGTAAGAACTCTGTGCTTGTTTCTACCTACTGCTCATCTCTGCTGGAGTTTATTGTTGTGAGATGTAGACCTTTTTATTTACCCCGGGAATTCACCACCGCTATTGTGCTCGGAGTGTACATACCACTAGTTACATAACATAGCATGGAATACTGAAAGAAAGGGCTTCATGTTAAGAAGGTGCTGGAGCTCTGGGCAGCTTTTTGCAATTCTTTGGAGATAAGGCCAATATTTGCAGGTCACATCCATACAAAAAAAGTGATTTGCCTACTAGCCAGCCATTTTTATGTTTATGTTGTATGTAGGCATCCAAACATGTACTGTAAAATCGCAGATGATTAGACTTTATACAGTACAATTGCCTCCATCTACAGATTTTGTTTACGAGAGTCATTATTTTCATCAACTATTTTCTATATTATCGGTCAGTGGAAGAGGTGTTTGTGGACGGGAGTGGTCAGCAGCCAGAGAGACCTCCCAAAGATCTGCAAGCAAGGTAGACGAGGAGGGACTGGAGCTTGCGGTGTGTCGGCATGGAGTGCTACTCTGTGCGTTAAATATGTGCAGGGGGGAAATTTTTGCTTATCCCCTGTACCTGCAAAAATGGCTGGTTATGTAAAACTTAATTTTTTTCAAAACAAATGTGTCATGTCACGCTCATCGTTCACTTTCTGCCATTTTTACCTTTTTTTCTTTTTTTTTTTTCGAAATTTTGCTTAAAAATTCATATTAACTATTATATTTTTTATCAAAAGAGTAAACTTCTTGTCAAAACTTGATTTGTCCTTACCATTTTCATTCTCTTATTCCTTTTTCAATGGTTTTTATAAAAGTTTTGCTCATGAGTATGAAAATCGAAAAAGCGTTTTTCTTTCGTCCTGCGAGGAACATGGAACTTTTTGAATATAAAAATTCATATGTTCATAATAACTCTTATTTGTATATTTGTTCAATTTTTACAGTTAGAACTGTAAACATTTTAGTTTTTCAATTTTTTTATTTCATGTTTTTTCCCCGTTTTTCCACTTTGAAGAAGTTTTTAAATGAAATTATGTTCACAAATATGAAAATTATTTTTTTTTTTCCAATAGATGGTTGGGAAAACAAATGTCAAAATATGATTTCTAATTTAATTTTTTTTAGTTTTTTGTTCACTTATTCCTTTTTGTAACGTCTATTAATGAAATTATGCTGTTTAATATAAATATTAATATTTTCATAATTACTTTCATTTTTGTATGAAAAAAGTTGTTTTTAACAAAACTTGATTTTTAATGTAATTGTTTCCCCTTATTCCATTTTTTTTACAGTTTTCAATGAAATTATGCTTACGAATATGAAAATTCGTATTTTCCCAATAGATGAAAACATTATGAAAAAAGTGATATTTCTGTCAAAACATGATTTACATGTAACATTTTTTTAGTTTTTTGTGTCATTGGCTTCTTGCATTTTAAATATATTTTCCTGAAATGTACCTTCGAAAATAAGAAAATTCGTATTTTCACAAGAATAATTTTTGTCAAAAGGTTATCATGTCTGTATTTTCGTTAACTTATTGCACCATTTTACTTTTTTTCATGAAATTATGCTTATGACTGTAAAAATTCATATATATTCACAACAACTCTATCTTGTTTAAATACAACGTAATTTATCTCAAAACAAATGTCACCATCATCATTCACATTTTGCAATTTTAACTGCTTTTTAATGAAATTATGTTTAAAAATTCACATTTCATATGAACTATAGTCTTATGAACATTTTCAAATTTTTCCAAAATTTGATTTGTCATGTCACTGTTTTTGTTCACTTGTTCCATTTTAATGGTTTGTAATCAATTTTTGCTTATGAGCATGAAAATTCATACTATCCTACTTTTTCTGGAAAAAAGTTTTTTTGTCAATTTGTAGGTTTTTTTGTTCATTTATTGACTATTGTAATGGTCATTTCTGAAATCATGCTAATTGATATAAAAATTTATATTTTCACAATAACTATAATTTTTGTATGAAAATTACATAATGCCAAGACAGGATTTATGAAACGTTATTAATGTTTAATGTAATTTTTTCCCCTTATTCCACCTTTTAACAGTTTCTTTTGAAATTATGCTTATGAATATTATTTTTTTTCCAATAGATGAAAAAGATGAAAATGTATGAAAAAGGTCATATTTTGGTCAAAACATGATTTAGCATGTAACATTTTTAGTTTTTTCGTTTAAGCCTCGTACTTTGTAATTTTTTCATAAAACTTTGCTTATGAAAATGAAAATTCATATACTTAAAATATATTTTTATGAACAAACGTTGTCAAAACTTTATTTGCCATGTCACGTGTTTCATTGAAGTTTTGCACGTTTTAATGTTTATTCCTAAAATGTACCTTCGGAATACAAAAATTCATATTTTCATAACAATAATCTATTTTGTCAAAAAATGAAATGTGATTCTTATGAGTTTGAAAATTTATATTTTTATATTAACTGTCCTACTTTTTCTGAGAATAAAAACATCTATTTTTTATAATGATTTCTCATGTACATTTTTCGTTCAGTTGTTGACTTTTTCCACATTTTCTTCATATATTTTTTCATACATGAAAAAGATATGAAAAAGATATGGAAAAGTCTTATTTCTGTCAAAACACGATTTATGTAACATATTTGGGGTTTTTTTGTGTACTTTGTAAGGTTTTTTCATGAAATTTGCTAATGTAAATAAAAATTTAAATATTCAAAATATTTTTATGAAAAAAACACTTTTTGCACTTTTAAAAAAAATTCTGAAATGTTGCTTTTGAATGTGAAAATGTAAACATTTTTTTATATCAAGATTTTCATGAAAACAGTTCTTTTTGTCATAACGTGATTTTTCATTCACTTTTTGCATCCTTTTACGCTTTTCATGAAATTATGATTCCGAAAACCATATTTTCACTATATCATACCTTTTATGAAAATTTTTATTTTTCAAAACAAATATCATGTCACCGTCATCGTTCACTTGGCTTTTTTTTATGCCTTATATTTTTATGAAGAGTACAATTTTTGTCAGTATTTTTGTTGACATTCACTTTGTAATGGTTATTATTAATATAAAAACTATTATTTTCATAATTATAATTTTTTTTATGAAACAGTCATGTTTTTGACAAAACTATTTTTTCCTGTTATTTCACTTTTAAACTATTTTTTAATGCTTATAAAAATGTTAATTCATATTTTTGAAATAGATAATTGGGAAAAACATGAAAAAAGTATATAATATTTCTGTCAAAACATGTCTCGTCAATTTTTTTGTTATTTCGTTTATTCAGCTGTTTTGTAACAGCTACTAATGAAATTAGGCTAATTAATACGAAAATTCATATTTTCATAATTACGTTAATTTTTTTATGAAACAGTATCTATACAATATGTATCTTGAGTATAAAAATGTATATAGTCAAAAACGTATATATTTGTCAAAATTTTGTCATCATGACCTTTTGCACTTTTTAACATTTTTTTCTAAAATGTTGCTAATAAAAAGATTAATTATCGTCACCGTCATCGTTCACTATTTGCCATTTTTCTTCAATAACTTGGTTGTCACCTTTTTAATTCTTTACTTCACTTTTTAACGGTTTTTAATTAAATTATGCTAATTAATATAACCATTTATTATTTATTATTAATTTACTGATTTAGTCACGTCTTGTTCACTGTTTACAGTTTTTCATTAAATTATGATTATGAATATAATCATTCATATTTTAATAACTCATATTTTTACGAAAAAAAGTGCTATTTTGTTTATGTCGTAAATTATCATAAACACTTTAATAAAATTATGAATATGAAAATTAATATTTTTATAATAACTCATATTTTGTCTAACAAAAAGTGCTATTTTTGACAAAACATAATTTATTATGTCCTATATTATCATAAACATGTAAAAACATTGTTGTCAAGTGCATGCGATATGTGCAAAAATGACATGATTCGAAAAACCGTTTTCCTTTCGTCCTGCGAGGCTGAGACTTGCGGAATCGCTTTTTCAGCGCTTAGGAAGCTCTTTCTTTACAGCACATACACGGCTTGGCCAAACATGTCGAACTTTTGTTTTTTTTATGAATTATGACTTTCTACACCCTATATGTTCACTTTTTACAGTTTTTTTATCAAATTAAAATTATGAATATGAAAATATATATTTTCATAAAAACTAATATTTTGTATAAAAAAAGTTATATTTTTGACAAAATATTATTTATTAAGTCCTATGTCATCATCAACAGGCAAGAACATTGTGGTCAAGAGCATGCGATATGTGCAAAAATGGAATGGTTCGAAAATGCGTTTTCCTTTCGTCCTGCGAGGCTGAGACTTGCGGAATCGCTTTTTTAGCTCTTAAGAAGCTCTTTCTTTACAGCACATACACGGCTTGGCCAAACATGTGGAACTTTTAGTTTTTTGATGAATTATGACTTTCTACACCCGATATGTTCACTTTTTAAAGTTTTTCATAAAATAAAAATTATGAATATGAAAATTTATATTTTTATAATAACTCATATATTGTCTAACAAAAAGTGCTATTTTTGACAAAACATAATTTATTATGTTCTATATTATTATAAACATGTAAAAACATTGTTGTCAAGTGCATGCGATATGTGCAAAAATGACATGATTCGAAAATGCGTTTTTCTTTCGTCCTGCAAGGCTGAGACTTGCGGAATCGCTTTTTCAGCTCTTAGGAAGCTCTTTCTTTACAGCACATACACGGCTTGGCCAAACATGTGAAACTTTTTGTTTTTTGATGAATTATGACTTTCTACACCCTATATGTTCACTTTTTACAGGTTTTCATAAAATTATGAATATGAAAATTAATATTTTTATAATAACTTATATTTTGTCTAACAAAAAGTGCTATTTTTGACAAAACATAATTTATTATGTCCTATATTATCATAAACATGTAAAAACATTGTGGTCAAGTGCATGCGATATGTGCAAAAATGACATGATTCGAAAAAACGTTTTCCTTCGTCCTGCGAGGCTGAGACTTGCGGAATCGCTTTTTCAGCTCTTAGGAAGCTCTTTCATTACAGCACATACACGGCTTGGCCAAACATGTGGAACTTTTAGTTTTTCGATGAATTATGACATTCCACACCCAATATGTTCACTTTTTACAGTTTTTCATGAAAATAAAATTATGAATATGAAAATATATATTTTCAGAAAAACTAATATTTTGTATAAAAAAAGTTATATTTTTGACAAAATATGATTTATTAAGTCCTATGTCATCATCAACAGGCAAGAACATTGTGGTCAAGAGTATGCGATATGTGCAAAAATGGCATGGTTCGAAAATGCGTTTTCCTTTCGTCCTGCGAGGCTGAGACTTGCGGAATCGCTTTTTCAGCTCTTAGGAAGCTCTTTCATTACAGCACATACACGGCTTGGCCAAACATGTGGAACTTTTAGTTTTTTGATGAATTATGACTTTGCACACCCGATATGTTCACTTTTTACAGGTTTTTATCAAATTAAAATTATGAATATATATGAATATAAAAACCAATATTTTGTATAAAAAAAGTTATATTTTTGACAAAATATGATTTATTAAGTCCTATGTCATCATCTTTACAGCACAATGCGGAATCGCTTTTTCAGCTCTTAGGAAGCTCTTTCATTACATCACATATACGGCTATTTCTACAACCGATTTGTTCACTTTTTAATGTTACAACTGTAAACATTTTAGTTTTTCGATTTTTTTTTATGTCATCTTTATCCACTTTAAAATTATGATTACCAATATGAAAATTAATTTTTTTCAACTAGATGATTGGAAAAACAGATGTAAATATTATGAAAAAAAAGTCAAATTTCTGTCAAAATATGATTTCGCATTTAAATTTGTTTAGGCTTTTTGTTCATTTACTCCCTTTTGTAACGTTTATTAATGAAATTAGGCTAATTAATTTTTTTTTAAAAACTTGATTTTTAATGACGTTTTTCCCCTTATTCAATTTTTTTTTTGAAATTATGCTAATGAATATGGTGTTTGTGGACGGGAGTGGTCAGCAGCCAGAGAGACCTCCCAAAGATCTGCAAGCAAGGTAGACGAGGAGGGACTGGAGCTTGCGGTGTGTCGGCATGGAGTGCTACTCTGTGCGTTAAATATGTGCAGGGGGGAAATTTTTGCTTATCCCCTGTACCTGCAAAAATGGCTGGCTAGTAGGCAAATCACTTTTTTTGTATGGATGTGACCTGCAAATATTGGCCTTATCTCCAAAGAATTGCAAAAAGCTGCCCAGAGCTCCAGCACCTTCTTAACATGAAGCCCTTTCTTTCAGTATTCCATGCCAAAGCCCATGATTTTAAGTGCAAAGTAGGTGAACTTTGCAATGAGATTAATAAAATCTGCAAATGAATATCAAAACTTTCTCAGCAATATATTAATATTTTTCATTCCTAATCAGGTAAAAATGGAGTGGAGCATATCAGGATGGGGCTGGTTTGACACTAGGAGAGGAGGTGGAACAGTGCAATGCTTTCCTCTCCAGGATTGCAGTGACCACAAAACATATGTCTAAAGCAGGTAAAATGACCTTCTACTGCACTTGTTACATCATTACAGGGGGAATATGGGAATATGATATTTTCTGTGTTTGCAGGGCGCACAGACATGCTGACTCTGATTGGCCATGCGCTGGAATCAACAAAAGTTCAACAATTTGGCCACCGCACTGAGCCGCCGATATCAGAAGGTAAGATAGAATCAGTAGAATTAGTTGTAGATGCTCAGTAATGAATATCATTCATTTTTGAAGCTGTACAGGGTTATTCAAAACGAATGAACCGATATCATGACTCATTGCTTCAATTCCCAAGCATCGTCATGGCATGAGTCAGTGACCGTGAATTATATAAGTTGATTGTGAATTTAATACTTGTGACTTGGCTGGAGTTTTCTTTTCTTTAATAAAATATTGCGTAATGAAATCGGTTAATTCTTTTTTAATTAACCCTGTATATTGAAGATTTGTTTGTTTTTATACTATCTGTGATTTCTTGTCATTTCAGACCATGAAAGCTCTCTGCAAAGCCAGTTGCAAAACCTAGAGTCCATGAAAGTCGAACTGACAGTGACGGAGAGCCAATTGGAAGATTGGGTCAATGATGTTAAGGAGTGGGCAGATGGTGAGGAAATGACTAGTGTGTGTGTGTTTGTGTGTGTATACTGTATATATATATATATATATATATATATATATATATATATATATATATATATATATATATATATATATATATATATATACATATTTTTACTTTTTTTATATATGTTACTAGTAATACATTTAGGTGTAAATAATTGTAATTGTTACTCTTGTTGTAATTTCTTCTCAGCAACAACAACAACCACCACAAATGATGTTGATGCTTTGGCCAGCAGAATTGAAGTGCTGGTGGTGAGTATCAAGAGGCGTTCCCAGTGTCTCTATAAAGATACAGATGGCAACAAAGGTCGTGCCAGGATCCGCCGCAAGATCAGGGAAGAGAAGGGGATCCTGACATCAGTTGTGGAGAAATACAACATAATGGTTCCAAAAACAAAAAACATTTTGTCTGGTGAGACAGCTTGGCCATGGCAGCTACCACACAGTGGTATGTACACTAGTCTTCTGACAATTCTTTCATATAATGACACATAAGCCACAATGCCACAAATGTCAATCTGCAACCCCATATGATGTAAGTTTTTCTCATGCATTCCAGACACTGTTTATTTAAGGACAAAAAGAAAGGCATTCGACATCATCATGTCACTAAGGCGACTTCAGGAGGAGCAGAAAATTGTTGTTGCAGAGATGAATCAACATTGGAAATATCTTTCAACTCGTGCTGAGACCCTCCGAGAACTGTCCTGCTTGTTTGCCAGCGAGAGTCTGAAAAGTAAGAATTTGTAATATATGGCACAATATTATATATATTACAAATTCTTACTTTTCAGACTCTCGCTGGCAAACAAACAAATATATGGCACAAACACCTCTCCTTGAACTGCCACCTTAACGTGGTGGAGGGGTTTGAGTACTCGAATGACCCTAGGAGCTATGTTGTCCGGGGCTATATGCCCCTGGTAGGGTCTCCCAAGGCAAACAGGTCCTGGGCGACGGGTCAGACTAAGAGCGGTTCAAAACCCCTTATGAGAGATACTACATCAGGGACCGTGACGTCGCCCGGTATGGCGCAGCCGGGGCCCCACCCTGGAGCCAGGCCCGGGGTTGGGGCTCGTATGCGAGCGCCTGGTGGCCGGGCCTTCCCCCACAGGGTCCGGCCGGGCTCAGCCCGAAGGAGCGACGTGGGGCCGCCTTCCAGTGGGCTCACCACCTGCAGGAGGGACCGTAAGGGGCCGGTGCTAAGAGGATCGGGCAGCAGTCGAAGGTGGAGGCCTCGACAACCCGATCCCTGGACACGGAAGCTAGCTCTAGGGACGTGGAATGTCACCTCGCTGGCGGGGAAGGAGCCTGAGATTGTGCGTGAGGTTGAGAGGTTCCGACTAGAGATAGTCGGGATCACCTCTACGCACGGCCTGGGCTCTGGAACCACACTCCTCGAGAGAGGATGGACTCTTTACAACTCTGGAGCTGCCCATGGTGAAAGGCGTCGGGCTGGTGTGGGTTTGCTTATAGCCCCCCAGCTCAGCCGCCATGTGTTGGAGTTTACCCCGGTGAACGAGAGGGTCGTTTCCCTGCGCCTACGGGTCGGGGATAGGTCTCTCACTGTCGTGTGTGCCTACGGGCCAAACGGCAGTATAGAGTACCCGGCCTTCTTGGGGTCTCTGGGAGGGGTGCTGGACAGTGCTCCGACTGGGGACTCCGTCGTTCTACTAGGAGACTTCAATGCACACGTGGGCAGCGACAGTGACACCTGGAGGGGCGTGATTGGGAGGAACGGCCCCCCTGATCTGAACCCGAGCGGTGTTCAGTTATTGGACTTCTGTGCTAGTTACAGTTTGTCCATAACGAACACCATGTTCAAGCATAAGGGTGTCCATCAGTACACGTGGCACCAGGACACCCTAGGCCGCAGGTCGATGATCGACTTTGTGGTCGTTTCATCTGACCTGCGGCCGTATGTCTTGGACACTCGGGTAAAGAGAGGGGCGGAGCTGTCAACTGATCACCACCTGGTGGTGAGTTGGATCCGATGGCGGGGGAGGAAGCTGGACAGACTCGGCAGACCCAAGCGTACTGTGAGGGTCTGCTGGGAACGTTTGGCCGAGCCTCCTGTCAGCGAGATCTTCAACTCCCACCTCCGGCGGAGCTTTGACCAGATCCCGAGGGAGGCCGGAGATATTGAGTCCGAGTGGACCATGTTCTCCACCTCCATTGTCGAAGCGGCCGCTCGGAGCTGTGGCAGTAAGGTCTCCGGTGCCTGTCGAGGCGGCAATCCCCGAACCCGGTGGTGGAAACCGGAAGTAAGGGATGCCGTCAAGCTGAAGAAGGAGTCCTACCTGGCCTGGTTGGCTTGTGGGACTCCTGAGGCAGCTGACGGGTACCGGCAGGCCAAGCGAACTGCAGCCCGGGTGGTTATCGAGGCAAAAACTCGGGCCTGGGAGGAGCTCGGTGAGGCCATGGAGAAGGACTATCGGCTGGCCTCGAAGAGATTCTGGCAAACCGTCCGGCGCCTCAGGAGGGGAAAGCAGTGCCCCACCAATGCTGTTTACAGTAGAGGTGGGGAGCTGTTGACCTCAACTGGGGATGTCGTTGGACGGTGGAAGGAATACTTCGAGGATCTCCTCAATCCCGCCGTCACATCTTCCATTGAGGAAGCAGAGGCTGAGGGCTCAGAGGCGGACTCGTCCATCACCCAAGCTGAAGTCACCGAGGTAGTAAAGAAACTCCTCGGTGGCAGGGCACCGGGGGTGGATGAGATCCGCCCTGAGTACCTCAAGTCTCTGGATGTTGTGGGGCTGTCTTGGCTGACACGCCTCTGCAGCATCGCGTGGCGGTCGGGGACAGTGCCTCTGGAATGGCAGACCGGGGTGGTGGTCCCTCTTTTTAAGAAGGGGGACCGGAGGGTGTGTTCCAACTATAGGGGGATCACACTTCTCAGCCTACCTGGGAAAGTCTATGCCAGGGTACTGGAGAGGAGAATACGGCCGATAGTAGAACCTCGGATTCAGGAGGAACAATGTGGTTTTCGTCCAGGCCGTGGAACACTGGACCAGCTCTATACCCTCTACAGGGTGCTGGAGGGTTCATGGGAGTTTGCCCAACCAGTCCACATGTGCTTTGTGGATTTGGAAAAGGCATTCGACTGTGTCCCTCGCGGCGGCCTGTGGAGGGTGCTCCGGGAGTATGGGGTCGGGGGCCCTTTACTAAGGGCTGTCCGGTCCCTGTATGACCGAAGCAGGAGCTTGGTTCGCATTGCCGGCAGTAAGTCAGACTTGTTCCCGGTGCATGTTGGACTCCGGCAGGGCTGCCCTTTGTCACCGGTTCTGTTCATAATTTTTATGGACAGAATTTCTAGGCGCAGCCAGGGGTCGGAGGGTGTCCGGTTTGGTGACGACACGATTTCGTCTTTGCTCTTTGCAGATGATGTTGTCGTGTTGGCTTCATCAGACCAGGACCTTCAGCATGCACTGGGACGGTTTGCAGCCGAGTGTGAAGCGGCTGGGATGAGAATTAGCACCTCCAAATCCGAGGCCATGGTCCTCAGTCGGAAAAGGGTGGCTTGCCCACTTCAGGTTGGTGGGGAGTTCCTGCCGCAAGTGGAGGAGTTTAGGTATCTTGGGGTTTTGTTCACGAGTGAGGGAAGGGTGGAACGGGAGATTGACAGACGGATCGGTGCAGCTTCTGCAGTAATGCGGTCGATGTACCGGTCTGTCGTGGTGAAGAAGGAGCTGAGCCGCAAGGCGAAACTTTCGATTTACCGGTCAATCTACGTTCCTACTCTCACCTATGGTCATGAGCTCTGGGTCATGACCGAAAGGACAAGATCCCGGATACAGGCGGCCGAAATGTGCTTCCTCCGCAGGGTGGCTGGGCGATCCCTTAGAGATAGGGTGAGAAGCTTAGTCACTCGGGAGGAGCTCGGAGTAGATCCGCTGCTCCTCCACATCGAGAGGGGTCAGCTGAGGTGGCTCGGGCATCTGTTCCGGATGCCTCCTGGACGCCTTCCTGGGAAGGTGTTCCGGGCGCGTCCCACTGGGAGGAGACCCCGGGGAAGACCTAGGACACGCTGGAGAGACTATGTCTCCCGGCTGGCCTGGGAACGCCTTGGTGTCCCCCCGGAAGAGCTGGAAGAAGTGTCTAGGGAGAGGGAAGTCTGGGCATCTTTGCTTAGACTGCTGCCCCCGCGACCCGGCATCGGATAAGCGGGAGAAGATGGATGGATGGATGGATGGCACAAACATAAGCATTAGGGCTGCCGCATTTTTTTTCTGGAAAATGAACTCAACACAGTTCCAGTTCCATAGCTGAAAAATAATGTTATAAGTTAAGTTATTTCAGCCATCACAACTGTCTGATTATCTTTATTTTACTATTAGTAAGAGTCTGCTTTTTTTGACTAGTGCATATTCAGTGATAAAAAAGTGACTTTGAAAATTCTGATGATGAACTGTAATATAAAAACCTTTTTTTTCTTGACAGTGAACCAGTGACCTTAACCCTTAATCTAAAGTGTGTAATAAAATCTGCTTTGTGTCATTTTATAAATATAATCAAAGTGTAGTCTCTTTTTTCACATAAATAGAAATACAACCAGTCAGTGATGGAAATGAAGTGTGTTATTGTAAGGCTAAGTACTGTACTGTACTAAAGTATAGATTTCAGGTACTTGTACTCTAGATGATTTGTTACTTCTCATGGCTCTTTGTAGTTGTAAAGTATTAGGCTGCAAAATACTTTTTACTGAGCTTATAAAATACGACATTTTGGTATGAATAAAACTACTCAGTAGTTTACACATATAGAATAAATACAGCCAACCAAAAGAATATGCAAAGAAAAAAATATTTGCCAACAAAGATTTATAACTCGTTAGATTTGTAAATTTTTGTAAAAAAAAAAGAATAATTAGATACAGTTATTAGTTATTCTACAATAATTAGATACAAAATAGTTGAAAATGACCTCCACCAACTACAACACTAAATAATCATGAGTTTAATGAGTAATAAAAATCAAAGGAAATTTGATTCATATTGGAAATATGAAGAGTTCAGGTGCAAAAGTCTCTAATCCATTTGGTTTTTGTTTTTGTTTTTTTATAAAATTAGAATTTTTCTTAGGTGCCAATGTTTATGTTCAGTTTATTCACTTGAATGGCAATAAAAATAACCTATTTAATGCCATTAATGTGGAATTAATGGACAGAACAAAGGAGCCTGAGAAAATGTCCATTTCAGAAGGAAATTCTAAACACCACTTACAGGCATTTGCATCTAAACACTTCAAATGAAATTTTAGGTCTTCATCCCTGGGCTGAGGAAAAACAACTGGCCACATGCCTGTGTTCTAGATTAGGGTACTGTATAACAGTTGAAACCTGCTTATAGACATGGAATAAGCAGATTATAATAAGGACATAGACAAGCAAGACAAAGAAATCTATTATGATAAAGAGGAATCCTTATTTCCCAACACTAAATGCAAGTTCATTTATTGCTGCTTTGCTATTCAGGTGTTCCAATTATGCAGACTGCTTTTACGAACATTTGTGAAAGAATGGGTTGCTCTCAGGAGCTCAGTGAATTCCAGCATGGTACCGTGACAGGATGCCACCGGTGCAATAAGTTCAGTCATGAAATTTCTTCACTACTAAATATTCCACAGTAAACTGTTAATGGTGTTTTAACAAAGTGGAAGCAATTGGGAACGACAGCAACCCTGCCACGAAATGATAGAACATGTAAAACCACAGAGCGGGTCAGAGGATGCTAAAACACATAGTGCACAGAAGTCATCAACTTTCTGCAGCGTCAGTAGCTACAGTCCTCCAAACTTCATGTGCCCTTCAGATTAGTTTAAGAACAGTGCACAGAAAGGTTCATGGTCGAGCAGCTGCATCCAAGCCTTACATCAGCAAGTGCAATGCAAAGCATGGGATGCAGTGGTGTAACGCATGCCACCACTGGACTCTAGAGCAGTGAAGACTTGTTCTCTGGAGTGACTATTTACGCTTCACTGTCTGGCAATCCTAAAGACAAGCCTGGTTTGGGGGTTACCAAGGGAACGGTACTTGTCTGACTGCATTGTGCCAAGTGTAAAGGTTGGTGGAGGGGGATTATTATGTGGGTTTGTTTTTAAGTAGTTGGGCTCGGCCCCTTAGCTCAAGTGAAAGGAACACTTAATGCTTCAGGACATTTTGGACAGTTCAGTACCTACTTTGTCGGAACAGATTGGGGACGGCCTGTTCCTGTTCCAACATGACTGAGCACAAGTGCAGAAAGCAAGATCCATAAAGACATGGATGAGTGAGTTTAGTGTGGAAGATCTCGACTGTCCTGCACAAGAGTCCTGACTTCAACCCGATAGAACACATTTGGGATGAATTAGATCAGAGACTGTAATCCAGGCCTTTTTGTCCAACATCAGTGTCTGACCTCACAAATGCGCTTCTGGAGAAATGGTCAAAAATTCTTACGAACACACTCTTAAACCTTGTGAAAAGGCAGACGAGTGAATGTTCTTAAATATAGCGTATATATACAGTTTGCAAAAAAAATAAAAGGTGTTCTAAGTAAAATGCCACATTTTAACCTGGCTCTCAAATATATCAAAGGTTTGCACAATGAACATATTTAGATATTCATTTGTTCATTGAACTTAGTGTTTACTTCATTTAATTACTAGATTTTACAACTACATTACCCATAAGCCCTGTGTCACTCTATCAATGGGACGGGAAAACATGGTGCTGTAATTTGTAGTTCATTGAAGTGTATACTTGTGCTGTAGTGTTTCGGTTAGGAACATGATCTCTGTAAATCGTGAATTTCTTGTACCATAGCAATACCTCATTGTTTAGTGACAGTATTAGTGAAGTCATATTGACAGTTAAACAGTTTGCAACATGAAGCACCTTCAATTTTTGCCTAAAAGTTAATCCAGCCACACCCCGTCAAAATAAACGTCCCACTTATTTGTCCAAATATAGTAATTACAGGCTCTACCGGCTTCAGGTGGGTTATAACAGGTCAGTTATATATTTATTTCTTCTCATTAAAAATACAATTTACAGTTATAGATTTCTATCTGGAGCTAACCTTATGTAGATTAGATTATTGATTAGTGAATCTTTTTTTTTCTAAAACATTGATTTTCATGGTATGAACAGCTGTATACAGTGACAGCTGTATACAGTATAAGGAATATATATATATATATATATATATATATATATATATACAGTGGGTACGGAAAGTATTCAGACCCCCTTAAATTTTTCACTCTTTGTTATATTGCAGCCATTTGCTAAAATCATTTAGGTTCATTCTTCTTCCTCATGAATGTACACATAGACTAACCACTAAGATTCTGTGGAAAGGTCCACTGAGTGATGGCACCCTTTGGGTTGTCAAGTGGGCGCCCTCCTTCCTGGGTGTTTCGCTGATAGGCCCACGACACCTCCAGAGGGTTCAGCAGTGAATACCAGCGTCCCAGGTTCACTCCCTAGATGCCATCAACTCGCTTAAAGACCCAGGCGAAGTCTTTTCTCTTTACCCACAGCCACTGGCTTCCCTTTTCCGCAGCTGCAGAGAGGTCTTTGACGCTGGTCGACCTTTCCTTGTAGCCTGGATGTTGTGGTGGCTACGAACCCTCTGCAACCTACTTCCACTGGGCGTACCTTTACATTCCAGCCTTGTTGTTATGCATCGGCTGCAAGTTCAGCGTACCTCAGCCATTTCCGTTCATAGGCCTTCTCCACTGCACCCTCCCAGTGAACGGTGAGCTTGATGATGTAGACAAGTTTGAGCGAGGCTGACCACAGAACAAGGTCTGGTCGCAGGTTGGTGGCTGCAATTTCAGCTGGGAAGCATAGTTTTTTATTCAAGACTGCCAGCAGCTTTCAGTCCCGTGCTTTACCCAGCTGACCATAGTCTGATCTTATGGTGGTGAGGTTGGCTTGACCCTCACCCTCCCGAACAAATGGTGTTGGCTGCCACTGGGATGATGGGGGAGGAAGGGCATTCACATTTGTCCGTCGATTTTCCAACACTGCAGCAAGACACTTAAGCACCTGGTTGTGCCGCCAGGTGTAATGCCCTTGGGTGAGTCTAGTCTTGCATCTAACTAAGATCTGCTTCAGTGTTCTAGCCTTGGGCATAGAGGGCACGTGGGGTCCTCAGCATACCATTGGCTTAGGTTTGCAGGAGAAGGCAGGACATCATAGGCAGCCCGGATGGTAAAGCTTGCCCTGAATGTCTCCATTTCCCACAGCTCTATCCAGGATATCTTCCTCTTCTCCACTCCTTTCCATGCCATCTACTGCCCTTGCTTTGCCTGTGCCACTGCCTGGGCGCACCTTCTTGCTTCCTCCTCCCGCCGTACCTCCTGGACTTGCGTCTTGCGTCTCTGAGATGGAGAGGCCTTGCTCCACACTGGTGTACTGGCCCAAGTCCAAGACCACTCCCCCCCTCCTGCACTCGGCCCACAATGTCTTTGTGTCTGAGTGCTGTCTTTGCCTGCTCAGTTGCAGCCATCGGGGTCCACTTCCTTCCGGTGGCCAAGATGGGGGCCGCTTGGGATACAAATGGATCACTCGAATCCAGTAGCATCATCTCCAGTCTGACTTTGGCACACTTGTACTCCTCTACCAGACTGGAAATGGGCAGGTGTAGTATCCCTTTGCCATAAAGTCTTATACTGCTGAGGCACCTGGAAATGCCAAGCCACTTCCTTACGTATGAGCCGACCAGTCTCTCCAGCTTTTCCACCTTTGAGAGTGGGACTTCGTAGAGGGTTAGTGGCCATAGGAGACGTGGAAGTAGTCCATACTGCATGCACCAGAGCTTAAGCTAGCCAGGAAGCAGGGTTCTGTCGATGTTCTTCAGGCCACTGGCTACCATCATACCACCGACCTAGACTCTTCACTGGCTTCTCTGAGACAGTTGGGATGGGTTCCTTGCCGATGTGGAACCGGTGGTCTGACAGCTTTCCCTTGATGATGGAAATGCTTCTGGACTTGCTCGGCTTGATCTTCATGCGAGCCCGCTCGATGTTGCCCTGAAGCTTACTTAGTAGCCGTACAGTGCTACTTGGTTGTGGTGAGAGTTGTGAGGTCAGCCCAGGTCTTATTTGCTGTCCGCCAACTGTCCATCTAGCGGCCCGAATGATGACCTCCATTGCCAGGGTGAAGGCCAGTGGGGAGATAGGCCTTGACAAGGGTTGTAAGAGCTGCTGGAACTCTAAAGTAGTCAAAGGCTGTCCAGAGGAGGCTGTGAGGGAAGCAATTATTGGTCCAAACCTAAATAATAAGATGCAAGTTTATTAATTTGAGTCTTTATGTATGTTTTATTACATCATCTAGTACAGTTTAGAACACAGGTCTCGTTTGACTACAATCCAAAGTCTTGGGTTTTCCAAAGCCCTCTTAGCTCAAATCAGTGATTGACAATAACCACACCCCTTTCACATTGGACACGTAAATACAGCTGAATAACTAAAAAAAAACAAAATACTGTTTATTGGCTACCAATAACCTGATGACCTGAATAAATCTAATTTGCATGAAGTCAGCTTTGTCTGAGAGCAAATTTATTAATAGTGTGGATTAAAGTGCACCACTGCCAAAAAACTTACCTTTTCTTCCCTTCTTCACATATGGCCCCTCCTGACTCAAGGACTGGGAGGTGGAAGATGGAGCAGTTGGAGAACAAGACTGTGGAACGGAGAGATCTGTGGTGATAAAAGATGGAGGAGAGACAGTTGTGGCAGAAGGTGGCAGTGAACCGATTAAGGTTTTTGTCCTTTTTCTCCTCTGTTGCAAAGACCTAGAACATGGCAGTGAAGGTGGAGGAAAAGAACAGTGTGAAGTTAGAACAGCTGAGGAAGTAGTAGAGGAGCTAGGAGAGAGTGAATTTGGAGAACTTGGGGAAGAGAGAGAAACAAGGTCGAGTGTATATAGAGTCTCAGACTTCTTTGTAAGGCTTTCCGGCTGCTCCACGGTGAGGCTCTCCGGCGGCTCCACGGTGAGGCTCTCCAACTGCTCCACGGTGAGGCTCTCCGACTGCTCTGCGTTGAGGCTCACCGGCTGCTCCACCGTGAGGCTCTCCGACTGCTCCACCGTGAGGCTCTCCGACTGCTCCACCGTGAGGCTCTCCGACTGCTCCAACGTGAGGCTCTCCGACTCCAAAATTGAACTGTTGCACTGCTCCTGACTGGGGCTTTTGTGCTGCTTTGTTATGGGAATGTCATTGTCCAGCTGCTGTGCTGTGGAGCTTGCTTTAATACAAGTTTACATTAATTTCATATCTGTACATATTAACAAACAAAAAAAACATGCATTTTAAATACTAATTATTATTTCTGAACAAAAATCTTGCTCCTACCCTTAGTCATGATAAATTCATACGCTGTCCTCATCTTATTTAAAAAATTAAAGGGCAGTAGATGGCATGGGAAGGAGTGGAGAAAAGGAAGATATCCTGGATAGAGCTGTGGGAAATGGAGACATTCAGGGCAAGCTTTACCATCCGGGCTGCCTATGATTTCCTGCCTTCTCCTGCAAACCTAAAGCCAATGGTATGCTAAGGACCCCACGTGCCCTCTATGCCCAAGGCTAGAACACTGAAGCACATCTTAGTTGGATGCAAGACTAGACTCACCCAAGGGCGTTACACCTGGCGGCACAACCAGGTGCTGAAGTGTCTTGCTGCAGTGTTGGAAAATCGACGGACAAATGTGAATGCCCTTCCTCCCCCATCATCCCAGTGCCATCCAACACCATTTGTTCGGGAGGGTAAGGGGTCAAGCCAACCTCACCACCATAAGATCAGACTATGGTCAGCTGGGTAGAGCACGGGACTGGAAGCTGCTGGCAGTCTTGAATAAGAAACTATGCTTCCCAGCTGAAATTGCAGCCACCAACCTGCGACCAGACCTTGTTCTGTGGTCAGCCTCGCTCAAACTTGTCTACATCATCAAGCTCACCGTTCACTGGGAGGGTGCAGTGGAGGAGGCCTATGAACGGAAATGGCTGAGGTACGCTGAACTTGCAGCCGATGCATAACAACAAGGCTGGAATGTAAAGGTACGCCCAGTGGAAGTAGGTTGCAGAGGGTTCGTAGCCACCACAACATCCAGGCTACAAGGAAAGGTCGACCAGCGGGCGGTCAAAGACCTCTCTGCAGCTGCGGAAAAGGGAAGCCAGTGGCTGTGGGTAAAGAGAAAAGACTTTGCCTGGGTCTTTAAGCAAATTGATGGCATCTAGGGAGTGAATGATGGACATCAGAGCAACCGGTGTCATCAGAGCAACCGGTGTCCCTGTGTACAACCGAAAAACCCTGAATGAACTCAGCAACAACCCAAACAACACCATTAATGATGACCTGCGGCAGAAGCTACGCGACCTCGGCGTGCTCCGAGAACCAGGCCTTCAGTCCTCGGCATCGCCTGCGGCGGACGGGCGGAGGAGGGGGAATCGGAAGCGCTGCGCAAAAAAAACAGAAGCGCGGAAAGCGAACGGGTGCTAATGCTAGGCTAAAAGCTAACCCTAGCCGGCCCGCTCTACCATCACTACTGCTGGCAAATGTCTGCTCCCTGGACAATAAACTAGGCTACATCAGACTCCAACAAGCTACTCGGCGTGAGTTCAGACACTGCTGCGTTTTTGTGTTTACGGAGACGTAGCTGAGCGACAGAGTTCCGGACGCCGCCATCCAGCTGGACGGGCTAGCCGCGTTTCGTTCCGACAGAAATGCAGCTCTGTGCGGTAAGACTCGCGGCGGCGGTCTGTGTGTTTACATCAACACGGAATGGTGTAAGAACTCTGTGCTTGTTTCTACCTACTGCTCATCTCTGCTGGAGTTTATTGTTGTGAGATGTAGACCTTTTTATTTACCCCGGGAATTCACCACCGCTATTGTGCTCGGAGTGTACATACCACCTTGCGCTAATGCTAAAGAAGCGCTCAGTGTGCTTTACGGGACCATTAGCGGACTTCAAAACTCACACCCTGACAGATTGTTTATAGTCGCCGGAGATTTTAATCACGCAAATCTCAGGACTGTGCTCCCTAAATTTTATCAGAATGTGGACTTTGCAACCAGAGGAGAAAACACGCTGGATGTTGTTTAGACAAACATCCGGGGCGCATACCGGGCGAAGCCCCGCCCCCACCTCGGGTACTCAGACCACATCTCTGTTATGTTGATCCCAACATACAGACCACTCAGCAGGCGTTCAAGACCAGTTCAGAAGCAAGTGAGAACCTGGCCAGCAGGATCCATGTCTGCCCTCCAGGACTGTTTTGAATGCACTGACTGGGACATGTTCAGGGAAGCTGCAACCAACGGCGATTTCATCAACTTGGAGGAATACACGTCAACAGTGACCAGCTACATCGGCAAGTGCATTGATGACGTGACTATCTCCAAGACAGTCACTACACGCTCCAACCAGAAGCCGTGGATGACCGCCAAGGTGCGTGCGCTGCTAAAAACAAGAGACTCTGCCTTCAGAGCAGGGGACAAGGCGGCCTTGAAAACAGCAAGGGCCAAACTGTCCCGTGCCATCAGAGAGGCAAAGCGCGCACACGCCAAGAGAATCCACGGCCACTTCCAGGACAGTGGAGACACCCGGCGCATGTGGCAGGGCATCCAAGCGATCACGAATTACAAGACCACATCACCTGCTTGTGACCGTGACGCCTCCCTCCCAGATGCGCTGAACGACTTCTACGCCCGGTTCGAGGTGCAGAACAACATGGTGGCAAAGAAGACCATCCCTCCTCCCAGTGACCAGGTGCTCTGTCTAACCACAGCTGAACTGAGGAAAACTCTATGCAGAGTTAACCCACGGAAGTCTGCTGGACCAGACAACATTCCTGGCAGAGTGCTCAGGGAATGTGCACAACAGCTAGCAGATGTCCTCACTGACATCTTTAACATCTCCCTGAGCAGCGCTACTGTTCCTATGTGCCTCAAGACGACGACCATCATTCCTGTGCCGAAAAAGTCTTCTGTCTCCTGCCTCAATGACTATCGTCCCGTTGCACTCACACCCATCATGATGAAGTGCTTCGAGAGGCTCGTCATGAGGCACATAAAGACCCAGCTTCCACCCGCACTGGACCCCATGCAGTTCGCATATCGTCCAAACCGCTCCACGGACGATGCTTTTTCCACAACCCTTCATCTGGCCCTCACCCATCTGGATAACAAGGACTCTTATGTAAGGATGCTGTTCATAGACTTCAGTTCAGCATTCAACACAATCATTCCTCAGCACCTGATCGAGAAGCTGAGCCTACTGGGCCTGAACACCTCCCTCTGCAACTGGATCCTGGACATCCTGACTGGAAGACCTTAGTCAGTCCGGATCGGAAACAGCATCTCCAGCACCACCACACTGAGCACTGGGGCCCCCCAGGGCTGTGTGCTCAGTCCACTGCTGTTCACTCTGCTGACTCACGACTGTGCACCAATGCACAGCTGAATCACATCATCAAGTTTGCCGATGACACGACCGTGGTGGGTCTAATCAGCAAGAACGACGAGTCAGCATACAGAGAGGAGGTGCAACGGTTAACAGCCTGGTGTGGAGCCAACAACCTGTCTCTAAACGTTGACAAAACTAAAGAGATGGTTGTTGACTTCAGGAGAACACAGAGTGACCATTTTCCACTGATCATCGCTGGATCCTCAGTGGAGATCGTCAAGAGCACCAAATTCCTTGGTGTTCATCTGGCGGACAAGCTCACCTGGTCACTTAACACCAGCTCCATCACCAAGAAAGCCCAGCAGCGTCTCTACTTCCTGAGAAGGCTGAGGAAAGCTCATCTCCCTCCCCCCATCCTGTCCATGTTCTACAGAGGGACCATTGAGAGCATCCTGAGCAGCTGCATCACTGCCTGGTTTGGGAACTGCACCGTCTCGGAACGCAAGACCCTACAGAGGATAGTGAGGACAGCTGAGAAGATCATCGGAATCTCTCTCCCCTCTATCATGGACATCTACACTACACGCTGCATCCGCAAAGCACACAGCATTGTGGATGATCACACACACCCGTCACACACACTTTTCACACTCCTACCATCAGGGAAACGGTTCCGAGGCATTCGGGCCACCACATCCAGACTGTGCAACAGTTTTTTGCCGCAAGCCATCAGGCTCCTCAACAAAGAACTGAACTGAACTCTCTCTCACACACACACACACACACACACACACACACACACACACACACACACACACACACTTACACACAACTGTGTGACTGATCCGCACAAACCGGACTCAACTCCCATCATACACTTCGTTCACCCAGGTTTTCAATACCAATCACATTTTTCACGATCGCAAAATGTTTACATGCCGTCTGTTGCTGATTCCGGGACTTGTTATTTTGCACAATATTCTGTTCAATCCTTTGGTTACTGTTAACTCTATTTTTGATTGCTGCTACTGCTGAATTGCACAAATTCTGTTTACATTTTTCTGTTTACACTGCACCTTATTCTGTTACGACAGGTTTTACTGGCGGAGCTATTTCTATTTTTAATTTTATATTTTGTGTATTGTGTATTGTCCTGCACTGTCCTGTGTTGTCTTGCACTGTCTTGTGTTGTCTTTTGCACTGTTTGCACCAGCTGCACACATGCACTTTATGTGGCGAGGATCTTCTCGGCCCTGTGTTCGTCTGTTCTGTACTGTTTGTTTTATGTTGTTCTATGTAGCACCTGGGTTCAGGAGGAACGTTGTTTCATTTCACTGTGTACTGCATCAGCTATATATGGTTGAAATGACAATAAAAGCTTCTTGACTTGACTTGACTTGACTTGACCCTGGGACGCTGGGATTCACTGCTGAACCCTCTGGAGGTGTCGTGGGCCTATCAGCGAAACACCCAGGAAGGAGGGCGCCCACTTGACAACCCAACAGGTGCCATCACTCAGTGGACCTTTCCACAGAGTCTTAGTGGTGCCTCAGTATACTGAGTTTAGAAGGAGCCACCTCAGGAGAAGGAAGGACTGAGGAGTACTGTGGCAGAGGGTGCCACCACTGAATAGACCATCCCACAGAGTCTCATCGGTGCCTCAAGTATGTATAAAGGGATATCAACATCAAGTCCTACACAACAGATCTATACACACACACACACACACACACACACACACACCGTATACAGCTGTATATATATATACAGTGGGTACGGAAAGTATTCAGACCCCCTTAAATTTTTCACTCTTTGTTATATTGCAGGCATTTGCTAAAATCATTTAAGTTCATTCTTCTTCCTCATGAATGTACACACAGCTCCCCATATTGACAGAAAAACACAGAATTGTTGACATTGTTGCAGATTTATTAAAAAAGAAAAACTGAAATATCACATGGTCCTAAGTATTCAGACCCTTTGCTCAGTATTTAGTAGAAGCCCCCTTTTGATCTAATACAGCCAGGAGTCTTTTTGGGAAAGATGCAACAAGTCTTTCACACCTGGATTTGGGGATCCTCTGCCATTCCTCCTTGCAGATCCTCTCCAGTTCTGTCAGGTTGGATGGTAAACGTTGGTGGACAGCCATTTCTTCCATTCCATGGCCAAGCTGTCTCACCAGACAAAATGGTTTTTGTTTTTGGAACCATTATGTTGTATTTCTCCACAACTGATGTCAGGATCCCCTTCTCTTCCCTGATCTTGCGGCGGATCCTCACCATCTGCCCACTCCTTAACATCATTGACCCAATCTTCCAATTGGCTCTCCGTCACTGTCAGTTCGACTTTCATGAACTCTAGGTTTTGCAACTGGCTTTGCAGAGAGCTTTCGTGGTCTGAAATGACAAGAAATCACAGATAGTATAAAAACAAACAAATCTTCAATATACAGGGTTAATTAAAAAAGAATTAACTTCATTAACTTAATTTCATTACACAATATTTTATTAAAGAAAAGAAAACTCCAGCCAAGTCACAAGTATTAAATTCACAATCAACTTATATAATTCACGGTCACTGACTCATGCCATGACGATGCTTGGGAATTGAAGCAATGAGTCATGATATCGGTTCATTCGTTTTGAATAACCCTGTACAGCTTCAAAAATGAATGATATTCATTACTGAGCATCTAGAACTAATTCTACTGATTCTATCTTACCTTCTGATATCGGCGGCTCAGTGCGGTGGCCAAATTGTTGAACTTTTGTTGATTCCAGCGCATGGCCAATCAGAGTCAGCATGTCTGTGCGCCCTGCAAACACAGAAAATATCATATTCCCATATTCCCCCTGTAATGATGTAACAAGTGCAGTAGAAGGTCATTTTACCTGCTTTAGACATATGTTTTGTGGTCACTGCAATCCTGGAGAGGAAAGCATTGCACTGTTCCACCTCCTCTCCTAGTGTCAAACCAGCCCCATCCTGATATGCTCCACTCCATTTTTACCTGATTAGGAATGAAAAATATTAATATATTGCTGAGAAAGTTTTGATATTCATTTGCAGATTTTATTAATCTCATTGCAAAGTTCACCTACTTTGCACTTAAAATCATGGGCTTTGGCATGGAATACTGAAAGAAAGGGCTTCATGTTAAGAAGGTGCTGGAGCTCTGGGCAGCTTTTTGCAATTCTTTGGAGATAAGGCCAATATTTGCAGGTCACATCCATACAAAAAAAGTGATTTGCCTACTAGCCAGCCATTTTTGCAGGTACAGGGGATAAGCAAAAATTTCCCCCCTGCACATATTTAACGCACAGAGTAGCACTCCATGCCGACACACCGCAAGCTCCAGTCCCTCCTCGTCTACCTTGCTTGCAGATCTTTGGGAGGTCTCTCTGGCTGCTGACCACTCCCGTCCACAAACACCTCTTCCACTGACCTATAATATAGAAAATAGTTGATGAAAATAATGACTCTCGTAAACAAAATCTGTAGATGGAGGCAATTGTACTGTATAAAGTCTAATCATCTGCGATTTTACAGTACATGTTTGGATGCCTTGTGAATGTAGTCCACAAATCTTGTCACATCTTCATCCTTAGCTATAAAGACGTCTTCAAAGATGGCCTGTTCTTCAGATCTATAAAAAAGAAAAACAAACAAACAAACAAACAAACAAACAAAAAAAACAACATACAGAACAGGTACACAAAATTGAATGATACATTCTAATCTAATTTAACTTTACTAGGCACATTAAATGGATATTTCTTCCTATTAATATTGTTTCAACAGTGTGACATTATGCACAATTCTGGTATACCTAGCTGCATTCTTGAAATGGTAAATCTTGTGGTTTCCATCTACTGAAACTGCCAGAATATCTAGGGTGCATGCAGGACAGATGAAAGGCTCTTCCTTGCAGATTTTGTCCACCTCAATACGGACAGCCTCCCACTCAAAAAAGCTTTTCTGAAAACTGTCTCTGGAGATCTTGCCAGTCTATTAAAAGTAAGGAAACCAACAGCTAATAATGTAAAATAAATGCATTAGCATCAAACACCTTTCTACCCAGAATACAGAAAGATTACCAATACTGTAGGATAAATAAATGTAATACTCACACGACCAAATCGGACAGTTCGCTGATCCAGCATTCTTGAAAAAGCTTGGCAGGACAGTCCTGGTGCTGCCATCTTCATTTCTTCAAATAAAAAAAAAAAGACATCTGTGGCATAAATTGTGGCAAAGTTAAGGGTCGCAGGCCAGTAGTCACTTCGATTTAGCTCGACCACTCCAGCAGCCCAAGTGGCTTGGCATGCCTCACAACTCAACTCAGGCATGCTTAGATCAAATCATCCTGAAAAAATCTAAAACATTTCCACTTTAATGTAAACCTTAAGTGATTAATCAGGTTTTGGATTATTTCAACCTTTTTTTTTTACATGACTTTTGTATACTCAAAAGTCATGTGTAGATCTTACATACAAACCTGTGCCAAACTTATGGAGGTAGAGCATGTATAGATTTTTATCTTCACACACTTACCATTCATTGTGATCACAGCAACAGTCTTTCCTGGGCTGACCCTCAATGACTCTGGTGAACAACCGCAAATTTTCAGGAACCTCCACAGGCACATGGCGCACTGAACAAGATCCAACGTGAATTAAGATCATTTGGATTGACGGAGTAATATAACATTGGAACAATTCTATGGTATTGAAGTACATTGCTGTAAAAATATACAGAGATGCTCAAAAAGCTAACTGACACGAAGTATCCACATAAATTTAATATCAAACAACAAGAGACAAAAAGGCATATTTAAATAGAAAAACTTATGAGGACTAACAATTCCTAGAATGATATTTATGTTGTCCAGACACAAACAAGAACTTACCACAATGGGAAAGAGATGTATCTACAACAAAAGTTGTTGGAGGCAATGGCTGGTAGAATCCAGGAGTCATGGCATCTCGGTTATAGAGAGCATGTCTGGTGTGCATGATGACATCACATTTAGCACAAAAGAAGGGGCGTGGTCGACAGTCACAACACCGGACAGCAGCTGGATTGCTTCCACACAGTTGGCAGATGTGTGTTACCACATTTCCTCGTGCCACAGCCGTGTTCAACTTCTCTGAAATGAGACTTTGTCTTGTGCTCCAGTTTGAGGAAACTAGGAGAGGATCTCTTGAGGTTCCAAGAGCTGATGCATCATCATCTATAGAATCGCTCAGTGAGTGCTGGAGATCTTGCATGAAACTCTCTGTTAAAATAGTATGGAATATTAAACACACACATACACACATTATATATATATTATGTAATTTACAGAATGAAGTACACACCAACAGTCTCTGGAGAAATGGTCACCTCACAGTTAGTGTCAGGAGCATTGATGTGAGGATCAGTTTTCCAGTGATCAACTGTACCACATAAAAACAATAAAGAACAACATTCAGAACATTTACAACTTGTTCCACATTTTGATCTCCTTTATAACCAGTGTAAAATGGTCCAAGCTCACTGTTTAACATTTAGTTGAGAGGACTAGCAGACTTTTTATTTCCCAAACCCAAATGTAGACAGTTCAATTGCTTGCAGTTAGCTGTCTATAAGGTGTCAAATAGATGAGGAAAGCAAATAAACTTGCTTGCTGTAGAAGCGGAGTATAAAAACAAGCTGGTTGGCCACTTACAACACACTCAGAACAAACTGCTTCAAACAAATCTTACCAAGACCAATCATTTAGTGAAGCTTTTACTTCTTTACAATAAATACTGTATTTTATTCAATTTATTTTCATGTTAAAAATCAGTGCTTCTGGTTTGATTGTTTACATCATATTCCTTGTTTCATACATTCATAAGTGCCTAAACAATCCAGATATTCAATATATCTTGAATGAAAAATTATACTGACCCTCATTTGACTGATTTCTATTTCATCTTGGTCTTGCTTAGACAATGTTTCCATCACTGTCTCTTTTTCTCCCATGTACCCTTGGTTCAGGTGTTTTTACTGGTGCTGCTTCCTCCTCTCCCTGCAGCTCTTGAATTAAGTCATCAAGACTTTGGAGCTCATCATTGATTTCTTGATGCTCAACCAGGTTATCCAGCAGCATAAACTGTTATTGTAGTTCTGAATCACTCATGGTGAGGGGCAGGAACAGAAACAAACAGAAAGACGGACAGATACAACACAACAACAACAACAACAACAAAAACAGATGTAAACAGTGAAAGAGAGAGAGAGGGAGAGTGAGAGAGAGAGAGAAAGAGAGAGAGAGAGAGAGAGAGAGAGAGAGAGAGAGAGAGAGAGAGAGAGAGAGAGAGAGAGAGAGAGAGGGTTGAGGAGATTAAAATAAAAGAGGAATGTTGGAAAATCTGAAGGACCTGATGAGAGAAAAAAGAAAGATTTAGAATTCAGAATTGAACACCTTACATTTTTACCAATTTTTTCTTTATCAGTTTGGGCAGTTTGTGATGGTTTTAAATTGTACTATGTGGGATGAAATGGGATTAGACAGGTGGGATTTTGATATTTCTGATGTGCCAAATGACAGACATAGAAAATAGTTTACAACGTAGTTACAACCTAACCTTCTTTAGACAAGAACGCTTAATTTGCTTTATTATATTGTAAATATGTGATGCTCCACAGTATTGTTGTTTTTTTTTTATTTAAATAATTGTCAAAATCAATTTGTATTGTTATTGCTGAGATTTGTGTATTTACTAGAGTTTTTTGTGTGGATTTTGAACAATTACTTGAAAACACACCAATCTGGCAACACTGTTCCTCATCTGAACATTTATAAACGGCTAAAGTATTAAAGTACTACTGCCATTTTGGTAACTTAAAACACACAATTTCCAAATATCATACAATCTCCTCTATTTCCTTGCATGATTAAATGTGAAAAAACAAATAAACAAACTTGAATGTAATTATCTATCTTAGCCTGCCTACTACACATTTGGTGCAGCAAGTTATATTTTTATAATGTCTGCTGTGATTTACTGCATCACAAAACTGCTTCATTTCACTTCTACAGCTTCTAAACACAACTTCTTGACCTGATTGAACAGTTTTTGTTCCGTAAATTGTAGGGATTGTTCCCAATTATATTAATGAACTGTTCTACTTACCGAGTGGAAAATTGCAATGGAGCAGGGGTTCTCCATACGACGGCCAATGACGTCAGCGCCACTGATGAATTTATTAATAAATAAATAAATAAATTAATTAATAAATAAATAAATAAATAAATAAATAAATAAATAAATAAATAAATAAATAAATAAAGTCCTTATAAATACATAAATAAATAAATGAATAAATAAATGAATAAATAAATAAATAAATAAATAAATAAATAAATAAATAAATAAATAAATAAACGTGGTGAGGGAAGACGCAGGTAGTTGGTGAGAAAGAGGCAGTTTTAAAGATAGAAAATGTGGAGAAAAAAAAACATGACCTGGACTGAGTAGCCCTGCCATAATACATTTATAGCAAGCTATTCTTTTTTATCGTAGTCCCGATCCCGTTCATAAGACAAAACGGACTACAGTCTGGTTCCGGTTCAGAGATCTACAGAAGTCTATGGGAATCCCTGCACGTTGAAAAACGACTCTAAAGGGATACCCAGTGCGTCAAAATGTGACTCCAGGGGATCCTGACCAAGCGTCCATATTTGACGAGTTGGGAGTGAGAATTTGGTCATTTTGTGGTTTGGTTTTTGTTCACAAAGCCTTTTTAATGGTTATTCATAAAATTATGCTAATTCATATATATATATATATATATATATATATATATATATATATATATATATATATATATATATATATATATATACATATATATATATATATATTAAAATTTTCATAACATTTTTACACGAGAAAAATCAGTCAAAACGTTATTTTTAAAAAGTCATGTTTTTGACAATACTTATTTCCCCCTTATTCCACTTTTTAATGGTTTCTAATTGAATTATGCTTATTATTATGAAAATTCATATTTTCCAAACATAAACAATGATGAAAAAAAGGATGAAAAACCTCATATTTCTGTCAAAACATAAGATAGCATGTAACATTTTCAGTTTTTTTGTTTACGCATTGTACTTTGTAGCAGATTTTCATGAATTTTTCTTATGAAAATGCAAATTCATATATTTATAATATTTTTGAAAAAACTCTTCTACTAACTCTAAACTATTTTAGACACGACTACCTATATTTAAACACATGACTACCTTGTCATTTGTTTCACTGACTTCTAAATATTCTATTTTCATAACAATCATTTTTGTCAAAAGGGTATTTATGTCAGTATTTTTGTTCATTTACTGCACCCATTTACGTTTTTTTTTTCATGACATTATGCTTTTGAATATGAAAACATATTTTCACCATAAATATCATACCTTTAAAAAAAATTTTTTTTTTAAACAAATTTCTAATGTCACCATCAATGTTAACTTTATGCCATTATTAACTGTTTTTTTTTATTATTATTAAATTAAGCTGAAAAATTCATATTAACTATAATATTTGTATAAAAATAGTAAAATTCATGAAAAATGTTATTTTTGTCAAAACGTGATATTTCATGTCAGTATTTTCGTTCACTGACTGCACCCTTTTATGTTTTGTCATGAAAATATGATTCTGAATATGAAAACGTTTTCACTATAACAATCATACCTTTTATGTAAAACTTAATTTTTTTCAAAACAAATGTGTCATGTCACGCTCATCGTTCACTTTCTGCCATTTTTACCTTTTTTTCTTTTTTTTTTTTTTTTTCGAAATTTTGCTTAAAAATTCATATTAACTATTATATTTTTTATCAAAAGAGTAAACTTCTTGTCAAAACTTGATTTGTCCTTACCATTTTCATTCTCTTATTCCTTTTTCAATGGTTTTTATAAAAGTTTTGCTCATGAGTATGAAAATCGAAAAAGCGTTTTTCTTTCGTCCTGCGAGGAACATGGAACTTTTTGAATATAAAAATTCATATGTTCATAATAACTCTTATTTGTATATTTGTTCAATTTTTACAGTTAGAACTGTAAACATTTTAGTTTTTCAATTTTTTTTATTTCATGTTTTTTCCCCGTTTTTCCACTTTGAAGAAGTTTTTAAATGAAATTATGTTCACAAATATGAAAATTTTTTTTTTTTCCAATAGATGGTTGGGAAAACAAATGTCAAAATATGATTTCTAATTTAATTTTTTTTAGTTTTTTGTTCACTTATTCCTTTTTGTAACGTCTATTAATGAAATTATGCTGTTTAATATAAATATTAATATTTTCATAATTACTTTCATTTTTGTATGAAAAAAGTTGTTTTTAACAAAACTTGATTTTTAATGTAATTGTTTCCCCTTATTCCATTTTTTTTACAGTTTTCAATGAAATTATGCTTACGAATATGAAAATTCGTATTTTCCCAATAGATGAAAACATTATGAAAAAAGTGATATTTCTGTCAAAACATGATTTACATGTAACATTTTTTTAGTTTTTTGTGTCATTGGCTTCTTGCATTTTAAATATATTTTCCTGAAATGTACCTTCGAAAATAAGAAAATTCGTATTTTCACAAGAATAATTTTTGTCAAAAGGTTATCATGTCTGTATTTTCGTTAACTTATTGCACCATTTTACTTTTTTTCATGAAATTATGCTTATGACTGTAAAAATTCATATATATTCACAACAACTCTATCTTGTTTAAATACAACGTAATTTATCTCAAAACAAATGTCACCATCATCATTCACATTTTGCAATTTTAACTGCTTTTTAATGAAATTATGTTTAAAAATTCACATTTCATATGAACTATAGTCTTATGAACATTTTCAAATTTTTCCAAAATTTGATTTGTCATGTCACTGTTTTTGTTCACTTGTTCCATTTTAATGGTTTGTAATCAATTTTTGCTTATGAGCATGAAAATTCATACTATCCTACTTTTTCTGGAAAAAAGTTTTTTTGTCAATTTGTAGGTTTTTTTGTTCATTTATTGACTATTGTAATGGTCATTTCTGAAATCATGCTAATTGATATAAAAATTCATATTTTCACAATAACTATAATTTTTGTATGAAAATTACATAATGCCAAGACAGGATTTATGAAACGTTATTAATGTTTAATGTAATTTTTTCCCCTTATTCCACCTTTTAACAGTTTCTTTTGAAATTATGCTTATGAATATTATTTTTTTTCCAATAGATGAAAAAGATGAAAATGTATGAAAAAGGTCATATTTTGGTCAAAACATGATTTAGCATGTAACATTTTTAGTTTTTTCGTTTAAGCCTCGTACTTTGTAATTTTTTCATAAAACTTTGCTTATGAAAATGAAAATTCATATACTTAAAATATATTTTTATGAACAAACGTTGTCAAAACTTTATTTGCCATGTCACGTGTTTCATTGAAGTTTTGCACGTTTTAATGTTTATTCCTAAAATGTACCTTCGGAATACAAAAATTCATATTTTCATAACAATAATCTATTTTGTCAAAAAATGAAATGTGATTCTTATGAGTTTGAAAATTTATATTTTTATATTAACTGTCCTACTTTTTCTGAGAATAAAAACATCTATTTTTTATAATGATTTCTCATGTACATTTTTCGTTCAGTTGTTGACTTTTTCCACATTTTCTTCATATATTTTTTCATACATGAAAAAGATATGAAAAAGATATGGAAAAGTCTTATTTCTGTCAAAACACGATTTATGTAACATATTTGGGGTTTTTTTGTGTACTTTGTAAGGTTTTTTCATGAAATTTACTAATGTAAATAAAAATTTAAAAAATTCAAAATATTTTTATGAAAAAAACACTTTTTGCACTTTTAAAAAAAATTCTGAAATGTTGCTTTTGAATGTGAAAATGTAAACATTTTATTATATCAAGATTTTCATGAAAACAGTTCTTTTTGTCATAACGTGATTTTTCATTCACTTTTTGCATCCTTTTACGCTTTTCATGAAATTATGATTCCGAAAACCATATTTTCACTATATCATACCTTTTATGAAAATTTTTATTTTTCAAAACAAATATCATGTCACCGTCATCGTTCACTTGGCTTTTTTTTATGCCTTATATTTTTATGAAGAGTACAATTTTTGTCAGTATTTTTGTTGACATTCACTTTGTAATGGTTATTATTAATATAAAAACTATTATTTTCATAATTATAATTTTTTTTATGAAACAGTCATGTTTTTGACAAAACTATTTTTTCCTGTTATTTCACTTTTAAACTATTTTTTAATGCTTATAAAAATGTTAATTCATATTTTTGAAATAGATAATTGGGAAAAACATGAAAAAAGTATATAATATTTCTGTCAAAACATGTCTCGTCAATTTTTTTGTTATTTCGTTTATTCAGCTGTTTTGTAACAGCTACTAATGAAATTAGGCTAATTAATACGAAAATTCATATTTTCATAATTACGTTAATTTTTTTATGAAACAGTATCTATACAATATGTATCTTGAGTATAAAAATGTATATAGTCAAAAACGTATATATTTGTCAAAATTTTGTCATCATGACCTTTTGCACTTTTTAACATTTTTTTCTAAAATGTTGCTAATAAAAAGATTAATTATCGTCACCGTCATCGTTCACTATTTGCCATTTTTCTTCAATAACTTGGTTGTCACCTTTTTAATTCTTTACTTCACTTTTTAACGGTTTTTAATTAAATTATGCTAATTAATATAACCATTTATTATTTATTATTAATTTACTAATTTAGTCACGTCTTGTTCACTGTTTACAGTTTTTCATTAAATTATGATTATGAATATAATCATTCATATTTTAATAACTCATATTTTTACGAAAAAAAGTGCTATTTTGTTTATGTCGTAAATTATCATAAACACTTTCATAAAATTATGAATATGAAAATTAATATTTTTATAATAACTCATATTTTGTCTAACAAAAAGTGCTATTTTTGACAAAACATAATTTATTATGTCCTATATTATCATAAACATGTAAAAACATTGTTGTCAAGTGCATGCGATATGTGCAAAAATGACATGATTCGAAAAACCGTTTTCCTTTCGTCCTGCGAGGCTGAGACTTGCGGAATCGCTTTTTCAGCGCTTAGGAAGCTCTTTCTTTACAGCACATACACGGCTTGGCCAAACATGTCGAACTTTTGTTTTTTTGATGAATTATGACTTTCTACACCCTATATGTTCACTTTTTACAGTTTTTTTATCAAATTAAAATTATGAATATGAAAATATATATTTTCATAAAAACTAATATTTTGTATAAAAAAAGTTATATTTTTGACAAAATATTATTTATTAAGTCCTATGTCATCATCAACAGGCAAGAACATTGTGGTCAAGAGCATGCGATATGTGCAAAAATGGAATGGTTCGAAAATGCGTTTTCCTTTCGTCCTGCGAGGCTGAGACTTGCGGAATCGCTTTTTTAGCTCTTAAGAAGCTCTTTCTTTACAGCACATACACGGCTTGGCCAAACATGTGGAACTTTTAGTTTTTTGATGAATTATGACTTTCTACACCCGATATGTTCACTTTTTAAAGTTTTTCATAAAATAAAAATTATGAATATGAAAATTTATATTTTTATAATAACTCATATATTGTCTAACAAAAAGTGCTATTTTTGACAAAACATAATTTATTATGTTCTATATTATTATAAACATGTAAAAACATTGTTGTCAAGTGCATGCGATATGTGCAAAAATGACATGATTCGAAAATGCGTTTTTCTTTCGTCCTGCAAGGCTGAGACTTGCGGAATCGCTTTTTCAGCTCTTAGGAAGCTCTTTCTTTACAGCACATACACGGCTTGGCCAAACATGTGAAACTTTTTGTTTTTTGATGAATTATGACTTTCTACACCCTATATGTTCACTTTTTACAGGTTTTCATAAAATTATGAATATGAAAATTAATATTTTTATAATAACTTATATTTTGTCTAACAAAAAGTGCTATTTTTGACAAAACATAATTTATTATGTCCTATATTATCATAAACATGTAAAAACATTGTGGTCAAGTGCATGCGATATGTGCAAAAATGACATGATTCGAAAAAACGTTTTCCTTCGTCCTGCGAGGCTGAGACTTGCGGAATCGCTTTTTCAGCTCTTAGGAAGCTCTTTCATTACAGCACATACACGGCTTGGCCAAACATGTGGAACTTTTAGTTTTTCGATGAATTATGACATTCCACACCCAATATGTTCACTTTTTACAGTTTTTCATGAAAATAAAATTATGAATATGAAAATATATATTTTCAGAAAAACTAATATTTTGTATAAAAAAAGTTATATTTTTGACAAAATATGATTTATTAAGTCCTATGTCATCATCAACAGGCAAGAACATTGTGGTCAAGAGTATGCGATATGTGCAAAAATGGCATGGTTCGAAAATGCGTTTTCCTTTCGTCCTGCGAGGCTGAGACTTGCGGAATCGCTTTTTCAGCTCTTAGGAAGCTCTTTCATTACAGCACATACACGGCTTGGCCAAACATGTGGAACTTTTAGTTTTTTGATGAATTATGACTTTGCACACCCGATATGTTCACTTTTTACAGGTTTTTATCAAATTAAAATTATGAATATATATGAATATAAAAACCAATATTTTGTATAAAAAAAGTTATATTTTTGACAAAATATGATTTATTAAGTCCTATGTCATCATCTTTACAGCACAATGCGGAATCGCTTTTTCAGCTCTTAGGAAGCTCTTTCATTACATCACATATACGGCTATTTCTACAACCGATTTGTTCACTTTTTAATGTTACAACTGTAAACATTTTAGTTTTTCGATTTTTTTTTATGTCATCTTTATCCACTTTAAAATTATGATTACCAATATGAAAATTAATTTTTTTCAACTAGATGATTGGAAAAACAGATGTAAATATTATGAAAAAAAAGTCAAATTTCTGTCAAAATATGATTTCGCATTTAAATTTGTTTAGGCTTTTTGTTCATTTACTCCCTTTTGTAACGTTTATTAATGAAATTAGGCTAATTAATTTTTTTTTAAAAACTTGATTTTTAATGACGTTTTTCCCCTTATTCAATTTTTTTTTTGAAATTATGCTAATGAATATGGTGTTTGTGGACGGGAGTGGTCAGCAGCCAGAGAGACCTCCCAAAGATCTGCAAGCAAGGTAGACGAGGAGGGACTGGAGCTTGCGGTGTGTCGGCATGGAGTGCTACTCTGTGCGTTAAATATGTGCAGGGGGGAAATTTTTGCTTATCCCCTGTACCTGCAAAAATGGCTGGCTAGTAGGCAAATCACTTTTTTTGTATGGATGTGACCTGCAAATATTGGCCTTATCTCCAAAGAATTGCAAAAAGCTGCCCAGAGCTCCAGCACCTTCTTAACATGAAGCCCTTTCTTTCAGTATTCCATGCCAAAGCCCATGATTTTAAGTGCAAAGTAGGTGAACTTTGCAATGAGATTAATAAAATCTGCAAATGAATATCAAAACTTTCTCAGCAATATATTAATATTTTTCATTCCTAATCAGGTAAAAATGGAGTGGAGCATATCAGGATGGGGCTGGTTTGACACTAGGAGAGGAGGTGGAACAGTGCAATGCTTTCCTCTCCAGGATTGCAGTGACCACAAAACATATGTCTAAAGCAGGTAAAATGACCTTCTACTGCACTTGTTACATCATTACAGGGGGAATATGGGAATATGATATTTTCTGTGTTTGCAGGGCGCACAGACATGCTGACTCTGATTGGCCATGCGCTGGAATCAACAAAAGTTCAACAATTTGGCCACCGCACTGAGCCGCCGATATCAGAAGGTAAGATAGAATCAGTAGAATTAGTTGTAGATGCTCAGTAATGAATATCATTCATTTTTGAAGCTGTACAGGGTTATTCAAAACGAATGAACCGATATCATGACTCATTGCTTCAATTCCCAAGCATCGTCATGGCATGAGTCAGTGACCGTGAATTATATAAGTTGATTGTGAATTTAATACTTGTGACTTGGCTGGAGTTTTCTTTTCTTTAATAAAATATTGCGTAATGAAATCGGTTAATTCTTTTTTAATTAACCCTGTATATTGAAGATTTGTTTGTTTTTATACTATCTGTGATTTCTTGTCATTTCAGACCATGAAAGCTCTCTGCAAAGCCAGTTGCAAAACCTAGAGTCCATGAAAGTCGAACTGACAGTGACGGAGAGCCAATTGGAAGATTGGGTCAATGATGTTAAGGAGTGGGCAGATGGTGAGGAAATGACTAGTGTGTGTGTGTTTGTGTGTGTATACTGTATATATATATATATATATATATATATATATATATATATATATATATATATATATATATATATATATATATATATATATATATATATATATATATATATATACATATTTTTACTTTTTTTATATATGTTACTAGTAATACATTTAGGTGTAAATAATTGTAATTGTTACTCTTGTTGTAATTTCTTCTCAGCAACAACAACAACCACCACAAATGATGTTGATGCTTTGGCCAGCAGAATTGAAGTGCTGGTGGTGAGTATCAAGAGGCGTTCCCAGTGTCTCTATAAAGATACAGATGGCAACAAAGGTCGTGCCAGGATCCGCCGCAAGATCAGGGAAGAGAAGGGGATCCTGACATCAGTTGTGGAGAAATACAACATAATGGTTCCAAAAACAAAAAACATTTTGTCTGGTGAGACAGCTTGGCCATGGCAGCTACCACACAGTGGTATGTACACTAGTCTTCTGACAATTCTTTCATATAATGACACATAAGCCACAATGCCACAAATGTCAATCTGCAACCCCATATGATGTAAGTTTTTCTCATGCATTCCAGACACTGTTTATTTAAGGACAAAAAGAAAGGCATTCGACATCATCATGTCACTAAGGCGACTTCAGGAGGAGCAGAAAATTGTTGTTGCAGAGATGAATCAACATTGGAAATATCTTTCAACTCGTGCTGAGACCCTCCGAGAACTGTCCTGCTTGTTTGCCAGCGAGAGTCTGAAAAGTAAGAATTTGTAATATATGGCACAATATTATATATATTACAAATTCTTACTTTTCAGACTCTCGCTGGCAAACAAACAAATATATGGCACAAACACCTCTCCTTGAACTGCCACCTTAACGTGGTGGAGGGGTTTGAGTACTCGAATGACCCTAGGAGCTATGTTGTCCGGGGCTATATGCCCCTGGTAGGGTCTCCCAAGGCAAACAGGTCCTGGGCGACGGGTCAGACTAAGAGCGGTTCAAAACCCCTTATGAGAGATACTACATCAGGGACCGTGACGTCGCCCGGTATGGCGCAGCCGGGGCCCCACCCTGGAGCCAGGCCCGGGGTTGGGGCTCGTATGCGAGCGCCTGGTGGCCGGGCCTTCCCCCACAGGGTCCGGCCGGGCTCAGCCCGAAGGAGCGACGTGGGGCCGCCTTCCAGTGGGCTCACCACCTGCAGGAGGGACCGTAAGGGGCCGGTGCTAAGAGGATCGGGCAGCAGTCGAAGGTGGAGGCCTCGACAACCCGATCCCTGGACACGGAAGCTAGCTCTAGGGACGTGGAATGTCACCTCGCTGGCGGGGAAGGAGCCTGAGATTGTGCGTGAGGTTGAGAGGTTCCGACTAGAGATAGTCGGGATCACCTCTACGCACGGCCTGGGCTCTGGAACCACACTCCTCGAGAGAGGATGGACTCTTTACAACTCTGGAGCTGCCCATGGTGAAAGGCGTCGGGCTGGTGTGGGTTTGCTTATAGCCCCCCAGCTCAGCCGCCATGTGTTGGAGTTTACCCCGGTGAACGAGAGGGTCGTTTCCCTGCGCCTACGGGTCGGGGATAGGTCTCTCACTGTCGTGTGTGCCTACGGGCCAAACGGCAGTATAGAGTACCCGGCCTTCTTGGGGTCTCTGGGAGGGGTGCTGGACAGTGCTCCGACTGGGGACTCCGTCGTTCTACTAGGAGACTTCAATGCACACGTGGGCAGCGACAGTGACACCTGGAGGGGCGTGATTGGGAGGAACGGCCCCCCTGATCTGAACCCGAGCGGTGTTCAGTTATTGGACTTCTGTGCTAGTTACAGTTTGTCCATAACGAACACCATGTTCAAGCATAAGGGTGTCCATCAGTACACGTGGCACCAGGACACCCTAGGCCGCAGGTCGATGATCGACTTTGTGGTCGTTTCATCTGACCTGCGGCCGTATGTCTTGGACACTCGGGTAAAGAGAGGGGCGGAGCTGTCAACTGATCACCACCTGGTGGTGAGTTGGATCCGATGGCGGGGGAGGAAGCTGGACAGACTCGGCAGACCCAAGCGTACTGTGAGGGTCTGCTGGGAACGTTTGGCCGAGCCTCCTGTCAGCGAGATCTTCAACTCCCACCTCCGGCGGAGCTTTGACCAGATCCCGAGGGAGGCCGGAGATATTGAGTCCGAGTGGACCATGTTCTCCACCTCCATTGTCGAAGCGGCCGCTCGGAGCTGTGGCAGTAAGGTCTCCGGTGCCTGTCGAGGCGGCAATCCCCGAACCCGGTGGTGGAAACCGGAAGTAAGGGATGCCGTCAAGCTGAAGAAGGAGTCCTACCTGGCCTGGTTGGCTTGTGGGACTCCTGAGGCAGCTGACGGGTACCGGCAGGCCAAGCGAACTGCAGCCCGGGTGGTTATCGAGGCAAAAACTCGGGCCTGGGAGGAGCTCGGTGAGGCCATGGAGAAGGACTATCGGCTGGCCTCGAAGAGATTCTGGCAAACCGTCCGGCGCCTCAGGAGGGGAAAGCAGTGCCCCACCAATGCTGTTTACAGTAGAGGTGGGGAGCTGTTGACCTCAACTGGGGATGTCGTTGGACGGTGGAAGGAATACTTCGAGGATCTCCTCAATCCCGCCGTCACATCTTCCATTGAGGAAGCAGAGGCTGAGGGCTCAGAGGCGGACTCGTCCATCACCCAAGCTGAAGTCACCGAGGTAGTAAAGAAACTCCTCGGTGGCAGGGCACCGGGGGTGGATGAGATCCGCCCTGAGTACCTCAAGTCTCTGGATGTTGTGGGGCTGTCTTGGCTGACACGCCTCTGCAGCATCGCGTGGCGGTCGGGGACAGTGCCTCTGGAATGGCAGACCGGGGTGGTGGTCCCTCTTTTTAAGAAGGGGGACCGGAGGGTGTGTTCCAACTATAGGGGGATCACACTTCTCAGCCTACCTGGGAAAGTCTATGCCAGGGTACTGGAGAGGAGAATACGGCCGATAGTAGAACCTCGGATTCAGGAGGAACAATGTGGTTTTCGTCCAGGCCGTGGAACACTGGACCAGCTCTATACCCTCTACAGGGTGCTGGAGGGTTCATGGGAGTTTGCCCAACCAGTCCACATGTGCTTTGTGGATTTGGAAAAGGCATTCGACTGTGTCCCTCGCGGCGGCCTGTGGAGGGTGCTCCGGGAGTATGGGGTCGGGGGCCCTTTACTAAGGGCTGTCCGGTCCCTGTATGACCGAAGCAGGAGCTTGGTTCGCATTGCCGGCAGTAAGTCAGACTTGTTCCCGGTGCATGTTGGACTCCGGCAGGGCTGCCCTTTGTCACCGGTTCTGTTCATAATTTTTATGGACAGAATTTCTAGGCGCAGCCAGGGGTCGGAGGGTGTCCGGTTTGGTGACGACACGATTTCGTCTTTGCTCTTTGCAGATGATGTTGTCGTGTTGGCTTCATCAGACCAGGACCTTCAGCATGCACTGGGACGGTTTGCAGCCGAGTGTGAAGCGGCTGGGATGAGAATTAGCACCTCCAAATCCGAGGCCATGGTCCTCAGTCGGAAAAGGGTGGCTTGCCCACTTCAGGTTGGTGGGGAGTTCCTGCCGCAAGTGGAGGAGTTTAGGTATCTTGGGGTTTTGTTCACGAGTGAGGGAAGGGTGGAACGGGAGATTGACAGACGGATCGGTGCAGCTTCTGCAGTAATGCGGTCGATGTACCGGTCTGTCGTGGTGAAGAAGGAGCTGAGCCGCAAGGCGAAACTTTCGATTTACCGGTCAATCTACGTTCCTACTCTCACCTATGGTCATGAGCTCTGGGTCATGACCGAAAGGACAAGATCCCGGATACAGGCGGCCGAAATGTGCTTCCTCCGCAGGGTGGCTGGGCGATCCCTTAGAGATAGGGTGAGAAGCTTAGTCACTCGGGAGGAGCTCGGAGTAGATCCGCTGCTCCTCCACATCGAGAGGGGTCAGCTGAGGTGGCTCGGGCATCTGTTCCGGATGCCTCCTGGACGCCTTCCTGGGAAGGTGTTCCGGGCGCGTCCCACTGGGAGGAGACCCCGGGGAAGACCTAGGACACGCTGGAGAGACTATGTCTCCCGGCTGGCCTGGGAACGCCTTGGTGTCCCCCCGGAAGAGCTGGAAGAAGTGTCTAGAGAGAGGGAAGTCTGGGCATCTTTGCTTAGACTGCTGCCCCCGCGACCCGGCATCGGATAAGCGGGAGAAGATGGATGGATGGATGGCACAAACATAAGCATTAGGGCTGCCGCATTTTTTTTCTGGAAAATGAACTCAACACAGTTCCAGTTCCATAGCTGAAAAATAATGTTATAAGTTAAGTTATTTCAGCCATCACAACTGTCTGATTATCTTTATTTTACTATTAGTAAGAGTCTGCTTTTTTTGACTAGTGCATATTCAGTGATAAAAAAGTGACTTTGAAAATTCTGATGATGAACTGTAATGTAAAAACCTTTTTTTTCTTGACAGTGAACCAGTGACCTTAACCCTTAATCTAAAGTGTGTAATAAAATCTGCTTTGTGTCATTTTATAAATATAATCAAAGTGTAGTCTCTTTTTTCACATAAATAGAAATACAACCAGTCAGTGATGGAAATGAAGTGTGTTATTGTAAGGCTAAGTACTGTACTGTACTAAAGTATAGATTTCAGGTACTTGTACTCTAGATGATTTGTTACTTCTCATGGCTCTTTGTAGTTGTAAAGTATTAGGCTGCAAAATACTTTTTACTGAGCTTATAAAATACGACATTTTGGTATGAATAAAACTACTCAGTAGTTTACACATATAGAATAAATACAGCCAACCAAAAGAATATGCAAAGAAAAAAATATTTGCCAACAAAGATTTATAACTCGTTAGATTTGTAAATTTTTGTAAAAAAAAAAGAATAATTAGATACAGTTATTAGTTATTCTACAATAATTAGATACAAAATAGTTGAAAATGACCTCCACCAACTACAACACTAAATAATCATGAGTTTAATGAGTAATAAAAATCAAAGGAAATTTGATTCATATTGGAAATATGAAGAGTTCAGGTGCAAAAGTCTCTAATCCATTTGGTTTTTGTTTTTGTTTTTTTATAAAATTAGAATTTTTCTTAGGTGCCAATGTTTATGTTCAGTTTATTCACTTGAATGGCAATAAAAATAACCTATTTAATGCCATTAATGTGGAATTAATGGACAGAACAAAGGAGCCTGAGAAAATGTCCATTTCAGAAGGAAATTCTAAACACCACTTACAGGCATTTGCATCTAAACACTTCAAATGAAATTTTAGGTCTTCATCCCTGGGCTGAGGAAAAACAACTGGCCACATGCCTGTGTTCTAGATTAGGGTACTGTATAACAGTTGAAACCTGCTTATAGACATGGAATAAGCAGATTATAATAAGGACATAGACAAGCAAGACAAAGAAATCTATTATGATAAAGAGGAATCCTTATTTCCCAACACTAAATGCAAGTTCATTTATTGCTGCTTTGCTATTCAGGTGTTCCAATTATGCAGACTGCTTTTACGAACATTTGTGAAAGAATGGGTTGCTCTCAGGAGCTCAGTGAATTCCAGCATGGTACCGTGACAGGATGCCACCGGTGCAATAAGTTCAGTCATGAAATTTCTTCACTACTAAATATTCCACAGTAAACTGTTAATGGTGTTTTAACAAAGTGGAAGCAATTGGGAACGACAGCAACCCTGCCACGAAATGATAGAACATGTAAAACCACAGAGCGGGTCAGAGGATGCTAAAACACATAGTGCACAGAAGTCATCAACTTTCTGCAGCGTCAGTAGCTACAGTCCTCCAAACTTCATGTGCCCTTCAGATTAGTTTAAGAACAGTGCACAGAAAGGTTCATGGTCGAGCAGCTGCATCCAAGCCTTACATCAGCAAGTGCAATGCAAAGCATGGGATGCAGTGGTGTAACGCATGCCACCACTGGACTCTAGAGCAGTGAAGACTTGTTCTCTGGAGTGACTATTTACGCTTCACTGTCTGGCAATCCTAAAGACAAGCCTGGTTTGGGGGTTACCAAGGGAACGGTACTTGTCTGACTGCATTGTGCCAAGTGTAAAGGTTGGTGGAGGGGGATTATTATGTGGGTTTGTTTTTAAGTAGTTGTGCTCGGCCCCTTAGCTCAAGTGAAAGGAACACTTAATGCTTCAGGACATTTTGGACAGTTCAGTACCTACTTTGTCGGAACAGATTGGGGACGGCCTGTTCCTGTTCCAACATGACTGAGCACAAGTGCAGAAAGCAAGATCCATAAAGACATGGATGAGTGAGTTTAGTGTGGAAGATCTCGACTGTCCTGCACAAGAGTCCTGACTTCAACCCGATAGAACACATTTGGGATGAATTAGATCAGAGACTGTAATCCAGGCCTTTTTGTCCAACATCAGTGTCTGACCTCACAAATGCGCTTCTGGAGAAATGGTCAAAAATTCTTACGAACACACTCTTAAACCTTGTGAAAAGGCAGACGAGTGAATGTTCTTAAATATAGCGTATATATACAGTTTGCAAAAAAAATAAAAGGTGTTCTAAGTAAAATGCCACATTTTAACCTGGCTCTCAAATATATCAAAGGTTTGCACAATGAACATATTTAGATATTCATTTGTTCATTGAACTTAGTGTTTACTTCATTTAATTACTAGATTTTACAACTACATTACCCATAAGCCCTGTGTCACTCTATCAATGGGACGGGAAAACATGGTGCTGTAATTTGTAGTTCATTGAAGTGTATACTTGTGCTGTAGTGTTTCGGTTAGGAACATGATCTCTGTAAATCGTGAATTTCTTGTACCATAGCAATACCTCATTGTTTAGTGACAGTATTAGTGAAGTCATATTGACAGTTAAACAGTTTGCAACATGAAGCACCTTCAATTTTTGCCTAAAAGTTAATCCAGCCACACCCCGTCAAAATAAACGTCCCACTTATTTGTCCAAATATAGTAATTACAGGCTCTACCGGCTTCAGGTGGGTTATAACAGGTCAGTTATATATTTATTTCTTCTCATTAAAAATACAATTTACAGTTATAGATTTCTATCTGGAGCTAACCTTATGTAGATTAGATTATTGATTAGTGAATCTTTTTTTTTCTAAAACATTGATTTTCATGGTATGAACAGCTGTATACAGTGACAGCTGTATACAGTATAAGGAATATATATATATATATATATATATATACAGTGGGTACGGAAAGTATTCAGACCCCCTTAAATTTTTCACTCTTTGTTATATTGCAGCCATTTGCTAAAATCATTTAGGTTCATTCTTCTTCCTCATGAATGTACACATAGACTAACCACTAAGATTCTGTGGAAAGGTCCACTGAGTGATGGCACCCTTTGGGTTGTCAAGTGGGCGCCCTCCTTCCTGGGTGTTTCGCTGATAGGCCCACGACACCTCCAGAGGGTTCAGCAGTGAATACCAGCGTCCCAGGTTCACTCCCTAGATGCCATCAACTCGCTTAAAGACCCAGGCGAAGTCTTTTCTCTTTACCCACAGCCACTGGCTTCCCTTTTCCGCAGCTGCAGAGAGGTCTTTGACGCTGGTCGACCTTTCCTTGTAGCCTGGATGTTGTGGTGGCTACGAACCCTCTGCAACCTACTTCCACTGGGCGTACCTTTACATTCCAGCCTTGTTGTTATGCATCGGCTGCAAGTTCAGCGTACCTCAGCCATTTCCGTTCATAGGCCTTCTCCACTGCACCCTCCCAGTGAACGGTGAGCTTGATGATGTAGACAAGTTTGAGCGAGGCTGACCACAGAACAAGGTCTGGTCGCAGGTTGGTGGCTGCAATTTCAGCTGGGAAGCATAGTTTTTTATTCAAGACTGCCAGCAGCTTTCAGTCCCGTGCTTTACCCAGCTGACCATAGTCTGATCTTATGGTGGTGAGGTTGGCTTGACCCTCACCCTCCCGAACAAATGGTGTTGGCTGCCACTGGGATGATGGGGGAGGAAGGGCATTCACATTTGTCCGTCGATTTTCCAACACTGCAGCAAGACACTTAAGCACCTGGTTGTGCCGCCAGGTGTAATGCCCTTGGGTGAGTCTAGTCTTGCATCTAACTAAGATCTGCTTCAGTGTTCTAGCCTTGGGCATAGAGGGCACGTGGGGTCCTCAGCATACCATTGGCTTAGGTTTGCAGGAGAAGGCAGGACATCATAGGCAGCCCGGATGGTAAAGCTTGCCCTGAATGTCTCCATTTCCCACAGCTCTATCCAGGATATCTTCCTCTTCTCCACTCCTTTCCATGCCATCTACTGCCCTTGCTTTGCCTGTGCCACTGCCTGGGCGCACCTTCTTGCTTCCTCCTCCCGCCGTACCTCCTGGACTTGCGTCTTGCGTCTCTGAGATGGAGAGGCCTTGCTCCACACTGGTGTACTGGCCCAAGTCCAAGACCACTCCCCCCCTCCTGAACTCGGCCCACAATGTCTTTGTGTCTGAGTGCTGTCTTTGCCTGCTCAGTTGCAGCCATCGGGGTCCACTTCCTTCCGGTGGCCAAGATGGGGGCCGCTTGGGATACAAATGGATCACTCGAATCCAGTAGCATCATCTCCAGTCTGACTTTGGCACACTTGTACTCCTCTACCAGACTGGAAATGGGCAGGTGTAGTATCCCTTTGCCATAAAGTCCAATACTGCTGAGGCACCTGGAAATGCCAAGCCACTTCCTTACGTATGAGCCGACCAGTCTCTCCAGCTTTTCCACCTTTGAGAGTGGGACTTCGTAGAGGGTTAGTGGCCATAGGAGACGTGGAAGTAGTCCATACTGCATGCACCAGAGCTTAAGCTAGCCAGGAAGCAGGGTTCTGTCGATGTTCTTCAGGCCACTGGCTACCATCATACCACCGACCTAGACTCTTCACTGGCTTCTCTGAGACAGTTGGGATGGGTTCCTTGCCGATGTGGAACCGGTGGTCTGACAGCTTTCCCTTGATGATGGAAATGCTTCTGGACTTGCTCGGCTTGATCTTCATGCGAGCCCGCTCGATGTTGCCCTGAAGCTTACTTAGTAGCCGTACAGTGCTACTTGGTTGTGGTGAGAGTTGTGAGGTCAGCCCAGGTCTTATTTGCTGTCCGCCAACTGTCCATCTAGCGGCCCGAATGATGACCTCCATTGCCAGGGTGAAGGCCAGTGGGGAGATAGGCCTTGACAAGGGTTGTAAGAGCTGCTGGAACTCTAAAGTAGTCAAAGGCTGTCCAGAGGAGGCTGTGAGGGAAGCAATTATTGGTCCAAACCTAAATAATAAGATGCAAGTTTATTAATTTGAGTCTTTATGTATGTTTTATTACATCATCTAGTACAGTTTAGAACACAGGTCTCGTTTGACTACAATCCAAAGTCTTGGGTTTTCCAAAGCCCTCTTAGCTCAAATCAGTGATTGACAATAACCACACCCCTTTCACATTGGACACGTAAATACAGCTGAATAACTAAAAAAAAACAAAATACTGTTTATTGGCTACCAATAACCTGATGACCTGAATAAATCTAATTTGCATGAAGTCAGCTTTGTCTGAGAGCAAATTTATTAATAGTGTGGATTAAAGTGCACCACTGCCAAAAAACTTACCTTTTCTTCCCTTCTTCACATATGGCCCCTCCTGACTCAAGGACTGGGAGGTGGAAGATGGAGCAGTTGGAGAACAAGACTGTGGAACGGAGAGATCTGTGGTGATAAAAGATGGAGGAGAGACAGTTGTGGCAGAAGGTGGCAGTGAACCGATTAAGGTTTTTGTCCTTTTTCTCCTCTGTTGCAAAGACCTAGAACATGGCAGTGAAGGTGGAGGAAAAGAACAGTGTGAAGTTAGAACAGCTGAGGAAGTAGTAGAGGAGCTAGGAGAGAGTGAATTTGGAGAACTTGGGGAAGAGAGAGAAACAAGGTCGAGTGTATATAGAGTCTCAGACTTCTTTGTAAGGCTTTCCGGCTGCTCCACGGTGAGGCTCTCCGGCGGCTCCACGGTGAGGCTCTCCAACTGCTCCACGGTGAGGCTCTCCGACTGCTCTGCGTTGAGGCTCACCGGCTGCTCCACCGTGAGGCTCTCCGACTGCTCCACCGTGAGGCTCTCCGACTGCTCCACCGTGAGGCTCTCCGACTGCTCCAACGTGAGGCTCTCCGACTCCAAAATTGAACTGTTGCACTGCTCCTGACTGGGGCTTTTGTGCTGCTTTGTTATGGGAATGTCATTGTCCAGCTGCTGTGCTGTGGAGCTTGCTTTAATACAAGTTTACATTAATTTCATATCTGTACATATTAACAAACAAAAAAAACATGCATTTTAAATACTAATTATTATTTCTGAACAAAAATCTTGCTCCTACCCTTAGTCATGATAAATTCATACGCTGTCCTCATCTTATTTAAAAAATTAAAGGGCAGTAGATGGCATGGGAAGGAGTGGAGAAAAGGAAGATATCCTGGATAGAGCTGTGGGAAATGGAGACATTCAGGGCAAGCTTTACCATCCGGGCTGCATATGATTTCCTGCCTTCTCCTGCAAACCTAAAGCCAATGGTATGCTAAGGACCCCACGTGCCCTCTATGCCCAAGGCTAGAACACTGAAGCACATCTTAGTTGGATGCAAGACTAGACTCACCCAAGGGCGTTACACCTGGCGGCACAACCAGGTGCTTAAGTGTCTTGCTGCAGTGTTGGAAAATCGACGGACAAATGTGAATGCCCTTCCTCCCCCATCATCCCAGTGCCATCCAACACCATTTGTTCGGGAGGGTAAGGGGTCAAGCCAACCTCACCACCATAAGATCAGACTATGGTCAGCTGGGTAGAGCACGGGACTGGAAGCTGCTGGCAGTCTTGAATAAGAAACTATGCTTCCCAGCTGAAATTGCAGCCACCAACCTGCGACCAGACCTTGTTCTGTGGTCAGCCTCGCTCAAACTTGTCTACATCATCAAGCTCACCGTTCACTGGGAGGGTGCAGTGGAGGAGGCCTATGAACGGAAATGGCTGAGGTACGCTGAACTTGCAGCCGATGCATAACAACAAGGCTGGAATGTAAAGGTACGCCCAGTGGAAGTAGGTTGCAGAGGGTTCGTAGCCACCACAACATCCAGGCTACAAGGAAAGGTCGACCAGCGGGCGGTCAAAGACCTCTCTGCAGCTGCGGAAAAGGGAAGCCAGTGGCTGTGGGTAAAGAGAAAAGACTTTGCCTGGGTCTTTAAGCAAATTGATGGCATCTAGGGAGTGAATGATGGACATCAGAGCAACCGGTGTCATCAGAGCAACCGGTGTCCCTGTGTACAACCGAAAAACCCTGAATGAACTCAGCAACAACCCAAACAACACCATTAATGATGACCTGCGGCAGAAGCTACGCGACCTCGGCGTGCTCCGAGAACCAGGCCTTCAGTCCTCGGCATCGCCTGCGGCGGACGGGCGGAGGAGGGGGAATCGGAAGCGCTGCGCAAAAAAAACAGAAGCGCGGAAAGCGAACGGGTGCTAATGCTAGGCTAAAAGCTAACCCTAGCCGGCCCGCTCTACCATCACTACTGCTGGCAAATGTCTGCTCCCTGGACAATAAACTAGGCTACATCAGACTCCAACAAGCTACTCGGCGTGAGTTCAGACACTGCTGCGTTTTTGTGTTTACGGAGACGTAGCTGAGCGACAGAGTTCCGGACGCCGCCATCCAGCTGGACGGGCTAGCCGCGTTTCGTTCCGACAGAAATGCAGCTCTGTGCGGTAAGACTCGCGGCGGCGGTCTGTGTGTTTACATCAACACAGAATGGTGTAAGAACTCTGTGCTTGTTTCTACCTACTGCTCATCTCTGCTGGAGTTTATTGTTGTGAGATGTAGACCTTTTTATTTACCCCGGGAATTCACCACCGCTATTGTGCTCGGAGTGTACATACCACCTTGCGCTAATGCTAAAGAAGCGCTCAGTGTGCTTTACGGGACCATTAGCGGACTTCAAAACTCACACCCTGACAGATTGTTTATAGTCGCCGGAGATTTTAATCACGCAAATCTCAGGACTGTGCTCCCTAAATTTTATCAGAATGTGGACTTTGCAACCAGAGGAGAAAACACGCTGGATGTTGTTTAGACAAACATCCGGGGCGCATACCGGGCGAAGCCCCGCCCCCACCTCGGGTACTCAGACCACATCTCTGTTATGTTGATCCCAACATACAGACCACTCAGCAGGCGTTCAAGACCAGTTCAGAAGCAAGTGAGAACCTGGCCAGCAGGATCCATGTCTGCCCTCCAGGACTGTTTTGAATGCACTGACTGGGACATGTTCAGGGAAGCTGCAACCAACGGCGATTTCATCAACTTGGAGGAATACACGTCAACAGTGACCAGCTACATCGGCAAGTGCATTGATGACGTGACTATCTCCAAGACAGTCACTACACGCTCCAACCAGAAGCCGTGGATGACCGCCAAGGTGCGTGCGCTGCTAAAAACAAGAGACTCTGCCTTCAGAGCAGGGGACAAGGCGGCCTTGAAAACAGCAAGGGCCAAACTGTCCCGTGCCATCAGAGAGGCAAAGCGCGCACACGCCAAGAGAATCCACGGCCACTTCCAGGACAGTGGAGACACCCGGCGCATGTGGCAGGGCATCCAAGCGATCACGAATTACAAGACCACATCACCTGCTTGTGACCGTGACGCCTCCCTCCCAGATGCGCTGAACGACTTCTACGCCCGGTTCGAGGTGCAGAACAACATGGTGGCAAAGAAGACCATCCCTCCTCCCAGTGACCAGGTGCTCTGTCTAACCACAGCTGAACTGAGGAAAACTCTATGCAGAGTTAACCCACGGAAGTCTGCTGGACCAGACAACATTCCTGGCAGAGTGCTCAGGGAATGTGCACAACAGCTAGCAGATGTCCTCACTGACATCTTTAACATCTCCCTGAGCAGCGCTACTGTTCCTATGTGCCTCAAGACGACGACCATCATTCCTGTGCCGAAAAAGTCTTCTGTCTCCTGCCTCAATGACTATCGTCCCGTTGCACTCACACCCATCATGATGAAGTGCTTCGAGAGGCTCGTCATGAGGCACATAAAGACCCAGCTTCCACCCGCACTGGACCCCATGCAGTTCGCATATCGTCCAAACCGCTCCACGGACGATGCTATTTCCACAACCCTTCATCTGGCCCTCACCCATCTGGATAACAAGGACTCTTATGTAAGGATGCTGTTCATAGACTTCAGTTCAGCATTCAACACAATCATTCCTCAGCACCTGATCGAGAAGCTGAGCCTACTGGGCCTGAACACCTCCCTCTGCAACTGGATCCTGGACATCCTGACTGGAAGACCTTAGTCAGTCCGGATCGGAAATAGCATCTCCAGCACCACCACACTGAGCACTGGGGCCCCCCAGGGCTGTGTGCTCAGTCCACTGCTGTTCACTCTGCTGACTCACGACTGTGCACCAATGCACAGCTGAATCACATCATCAAGTTTGCCGATGACACGACCGTGGTGGGTCTAATCAGCAAGAACGACGAGTCAGCATACAGAGAGGAGGTGCAACGGTTAACAGCCTGGTGTGGAGCCAACAACCTGTCTCTAAACGTTGACAAAACTAAAGAGATGGTTGTTGACTTCAGGAGAACACAGAGTGACCATTTTCCACTGATCATCGCTGGATCCTCAGTGGAGATCGTCAAGAGCACCAAATTCCTTGGTGTTCATCTGGCGGACAAGCTCACCTGGTCACTTAACACCAGCTCCATCACCAAGAAAGCCCAGCAGCGTCTCTACTTCCTGAGAAGGCTGAGGAAAGCTCATCTCCCTCCCCCCATCCTGTCCATGTTCTACAGAGGGACCATTGAGAGCATCCTGAGCAGCTGCATCACTGCCTGGTTTGGGAACTGCACCGTCTCGGAACGCAAGACCCTACAGAGGATAGTGAGGACAGCTGAGAAGATCATCGGAATCTCTCTCCCCTCTATCATGGACATCTACACTACACGCTGCATCCGCAAAGCACACAGCATTGTGGATGATCACACACACCCGTCACACACACTTTTCACACTCCTACCATCAGGGAAACGGTTCCGAGGCATTCGGGCCACCACATCCAGACTGTGCAACAGTTTTTTGCCGCAAGCCATCAGGCTCCTCAACAAAGAACTGAACTGAACTCTCTCTCACACACACACACACACACACACACACACACACACACACACACACACACACACACACACACTTACACACAACTGTGTGACTGATCCGCACAAACCGGACTCAACTCCCATCATACACTTCGTTCACCCAGGTTTTCAATACCAATCACATTTTTCACGATCGCAAAATGTTTACATGCCGTCTGTTGCTGATTCCGGGACTTGTTATTTTGCACAATATTCTGTCCAATCCTTTGGTTACTGTTAACTCTATTTTTGATTGCTGCTACTGCTGAATTGCACAAATTCTGTTTACATTTTTCTGTTTACACTGCACCTTATTCTGTTACGACAGGTTTTACTGGCGGAGCTATTTCTATTTTTAATTTTATATTTTGTGTATTGTGTATTGTCCTGCACTGTCCTGTGTTGTCTTGCACTGTCTTGTGTTGTCTTTTGCACTGTTTGCACCAGCTGCACACATGCACTTTATGTGGCGAGGATCTTCTCGGCCCTGTGTTCGTCTGTTCTGTACTGTTTGTTTTATGTTGTTCTATGTAGCACCTGGGTTCAGGAGGAACGTTGTTTCATTTCACTGTGTACTGCATCAGCTATATATGGTTGAAATGACAATAAAAGCTTCTTGACTTGACTTGACTTGACTTGACCCTGGGACGCTGGGATTCACTGCTGAACCCTCTGGAGGTGTCGTGGGCCTATCAGCGAAACACCCAGGAAGGAGGGCGCCCACTTGACAACCCAACAGGTGCCATCACTCAGTGGACCTTTCCACAGAGTCTTAGTGGTGCCTCAGTATACTGAGTTTAGAAGGAGCCACCTCAGGAGAAGGAAGGACTGAGGAGTACTGTGGCAGAGGGTGCCACCACTGAATAGACCATCCCACAGAGTCTCATCGGTGCCTCAAGTATGTATAAAGGGATATCAACATCAAGTCCTACACAACAGATCTATACACACACACACACACACACACACACACACACCGTATACAGCTGTATATATATATACAGTGGGTACGGAAAGTATTCAGACCCCCTTAAATTTTTCACTCTTTGTTATATTGCAGGCATTTGCTAAAATCATTTAAGTTCATTCTTCTTCCTCATGAATGTACACACAGCTCCCCATATTGACAGAAAAACACAGAATTGTTGACATTGTTGCAGATTTATTAAAAAAGAAAAACTGAAATATCACATGGTCCTAAGTATTCAGACCCTTTGCTCAGTATTTAGTAGAAGCCCCCTTTTGATCTAATACAGCCAGGAGTCTTTTTGGGAAAGATGCAACAAGTCTTTCACACCTGGATTTGGGGATCCTCTGCCATTCCTCCTTGCAGATCCTCTCCAGTTCTGTCAGGTTGGATGGTAAACGTTGGTGGACAGCCATTTCTTCCATTCCATGGCCAAGCTGTCTCACCAGACAAAATGGTTTTTGTTTTTGGAACCATTATGTTGTATTTCTCCACAACTGATGTCAGGATCCCCTTCTCTTCCCTGATCTTGCGGCGGATCCTCACCATCTGCCCACTCCTTAACATCATTGACCCAATCTTCCAATTGGCTCTCCGTCACTGTCAGTTCGACTTTCATGAACTCTAGGTTTTGCAACTGGCTTTGCAGAGAGCTTTCGTGGTCTGAAATGACAAGAAATCACAGATAGTATAAAAACAAACAAATCTTCAATATACAGGGTTAATTAAAAAAGAATTAACTTCATTAACTTAATTTCATTACACAATATTTTATTAAAGAAAAGAAAACTCCAGCCAAGTCACAAGTATTAAATTCACAATCAACTTATATAATTCACGGTCACTGACTCATGCCATGACGATGCTTGGGAATTGAAGCAATGAGTCATGATATCGGTTCATTCGTTTTGAATAACCCTGTACAGCTTCAAAAATGAATGATATTCATTACTGAGCATCTAGAACTAATTCTACTGATTCTATCTTACCTTCTGATATCGGCGGCTCAGTGCGGTGGCCAAATTGTTGAACTTTTGTTGATTCCAGCGCATGGCCAATCAGAGTCAGCATGTCTGTGCGCCCTGCAAACACAGAAAATATCATATTCCCATATTCCCCCTGTAATGATGTAACAAGTGCAGTAGAAGGTCATTTTACCTGCTTTAGACATATGTTTTGTGGTCACTGCAATCCTGGAGAGGAAAGCATTGCACTGTTCCACCTCCTCTCCTAGTGTCAAACCAGCCCCATCCTGATATGCTCCACTCCATTTTTACCTGATTAGGAATGAAAAATATTAATATATTGCTGAGTAAGTTTTGATATTCATTTGCAGATTTTATTAATCTCATTGCAAAGTTCACCTACTTTGCACTTAAAATCATGGGCTTTGGCATGGAATACTGAAAGAAAGGGCTTCATGTTAAGAAGGTGCTGGAGCTCTGGGCAGCTTTTTGCAATTCTTTGGAGATAAGGCCAATATTTGCAGGTCACATCCATACAAAAAAAGTGATTTGCCTACTAGCCAGCCATTTTTGCAGGTACAGGGGATAAGCAAAAATTTCCCCCCTGCACATATTTAACGCACAGAGTAGCACTCCATGCCGACACACCGCAAGCTCCAGTCCCTCCTCGTCTACCTTGCTTGCAGATCTTTGGGAGGTCTCTCTGGCTGCTGACCACTCCCGTCCACAAACACCTCTTCCACTGACCTATAATATAGAAAATAGTTGATGAAAATAATGACTCTCGTAAACAAAATCTGTAGATGGAGGCAATTGTACTGTATAAAGTCTAATCATCTGCGATTTTACAGTACATGTTTGGATGCCTTGTGAATGTAGTCCACAAATCTTGTCACATCTTCATCCTTAGCTATAAAGACGTCTTCAAAGATGGCCTGTTCTTCAGATCTATAAAAAAGAAAAACAAACAAACAAACAAATAAACAAACAAAAAAAACAACATACAGAACAGGTACACAAAATTGAATGATACATTCTAATCTAATTTAACTTTACTAGGCACATTAAATGGATATTTCTTCCTATTAATATTGTTTCAACAGTGTGACATTATGCACAATTCTGGTATACCTAGCTGCATTCTTGAAATGGTAAATCTTGTGGTTTCCATCTACTGAAACTGCCAGAATATCTAGGGTGCATGCAGGACAGATGAAAGGCTCTTCCTTGCAGATTTTGTCCACCTCAATACGGACAGCCTCCCTCTCAAAAAAGCTTTTCTGAAAACTGTCTCTGGAGATCTTGCCAGTCTATTAAAAGTAAGGAAACCAACAGCTAATAATGTAAAATAAATGCATTAGCATCAAACACCTTTCTACCCAGAATACAGAAAGATTACCAATACTGTAGGATAAATAAATGTAATACTCACACGACCAAATCGGACAGTTCGCTGATCCAGCATTCTTGAAAAAGCTTGGCAGGACAGTCCTGGTGCTGCCATCTTCATTTCTTCAAATAAAAAAAAAAAAGACATCTGTGGCATAAATTGTGGCAAAGTTAAGGGTCGCAGGCCAGTAGTCACTTCGATTTAGCTCGACCACTCCAGCAGCCCAAGTGGCTTGGCATGCCTCACAACTCAACTCAGGCATGCTTAGATCAAATCATCCTGAAAAAATCTAAAACATTTCCACTTTAATGTAAACCTTAAGTGATTAATCAGGTTTTGGATTATTTCAACCTTTTTTTTTTACATGACTTTTGTATACTCAAAAGTCATGTGTAGATCTTACATACAAACCTGTGCCAAACTTATGGAGGTAGAGCATGTATAGATTTTTATCTTCACACACTTACCATTCATTGTGATCACAGCAACAGTCTTTCCTGGGCTGACCCTCAATGACTCTGGTGAACAACCGCAAATTTTCAGGAACCTCCACAGGCACATGGCGCACTGAACAAGATCCAACGTGAATTAAGATCATTTGGATTGACGGAGTAATATAACATTGGAACAATTCTATGGTATTGAAGTACATTGCTGTAAAAATATACAGAGATGCTCAAAAAGCTAACTGACACGAAGTATCCACATAAATTTAATATCAAACAACAAGAGACAAAAAGGCATATTTAAATAGAAAAACTTATGAGGACTAACAATTCCTAGAATGATATTTATGTTGTCCAGACACAAACAAGAACTTACCACAATGGGAAAGAGATGTATCTACAACAAAAGTTGTTGGAGGCAATGGCTGGTAGAATCCAGGAGTCATGGCATCTCGGTTATAGAGAGCATGTCTGGTGTGCATGATGACATCACATTTAGCACAAAAGAAGGGGCGTGGTCGACAGTCACAACACCGGACAGCAGCTGGATTGCTTCCACACAGTTGGCAGATGTGTGTTACCACATTTCCTCGTGCCACAGCCGTGTTCAACTTCTCTGAAATGAGACTTTGTCTTGTGCTCCAGTTTGAGGAAACTAGGAGAGGATCTCTTGAGGTTCCAAGAGCTGATGCATCATCATCTATAGAATCGCTCAGTGAGTGCTGGAGATCTTGCATGAAACTCTCTGTTAAAATAGTATGGAATATTAAACACACACATACACACATTATATATATATTATGTAATTTACAGAATGAAGTACACACCAACAGTCTCTGGAGAAATGGTCACCTCACAGTTAGTGTCAGGAGCATTGATGTGAGGATCAGTTTTCCAGTGATCAACTGTACCACATAAAAACAATAAAGAACAACATTCAGAACATTTACAACTTGTTCCACATTTTGATCTCCTTTATAACCAGTGTAAAATGGTCCAAGCTCACTGTTTAACATTTAGTTGAGAGGACTAGCAGACTTTTTATTTCCCAAACCCAAATGTAGACAGTTCAATTGCTTGCAGTTAGCTGTCTATAAGGTGTCAAATAGATGAGGAAAGCAAATAAACTTGCTTGCTGTAGAAGCGGAGTATAAAAACAAGCTGGTTGGCCACTTACAACACACTCAGAACAAACTGCTTCAAACAAATCTTACCAAGACCAATCATTTAGTGAAGCTTTTACTTCTTTACAATAAATACTGTATTTTATTCAATTTATTTTCATGTTAAAAATCAGTGCTTCTGGTTTGATTGTTTACATCATATTCCTTGTTTCATACATTCATAAGTGCCTAAACAATCCAGATATTCAATATATCTTGAATGAAAAATTATACTGACCCTCATTTGACTGATTTCTATTTCATCTTGGTCTTGCTTAGACAATGTTTCCATCACTGTCTCTTTTTCTCCCATGTACCCTTGGTTCAGGTGTTTTTACTGGTGCTGCTTCCTCCTCTCCCTGCAGCTCTTGAATTAAGTCATCAAGACTTTGGAGCTCATCATTGATTTCTTGATGCTCAACCAGGTTATCCAGCAGCATAAACTGTTATTGTAGTTCTGAATCACTCATGGTGAGGGGCAGGAACAGAAACAAACAGAAAGACGGACAGATACAACACAACAACAACAACAACAACAAAAACAGATGTAAACAGTGAAAGAGAGAGAGAGGGAGAGTGAGAGAGAGAGAGAAAGAGAGAGAGAGAGAGAGAGAGAGAGAGAGAGAGAGAGAGAGAGAGAGAGAGAGAGAGGGTTGAGGAGATTAAAATAAAAGAGGAATGTTGGAAAATCTGAAGGACCTGATGAGAGAAAAAAGAAAGATTTAGAATTCAGAATTGAACACCTTACATTTTTACCAATTTTTTCTTTATCAGTTTGGGCAGTTTGTGATGGTTTTAAATTGTACTATGTGGGATGAAATGGGATTAGACAGGTGGGATTTTGATATTTCTGATGTGCCAAATGACAGACATAGAAAATACTTTACAACGTAGTTACAACCTAACCTTCTTTAGACAAGAACGCTTAATTTGCTTTATTATATTGTAAATATGTGATGCTCCACAGTATTGTTGTTTTTTTTTTTATTTAAATAATTGTCAAAATCAATTTGTATTGTTATTGCTGAGATTTGTGTATTTACTAGAGTTTTTTGTGTGGATTTTGAACAATTACTTGAAAACACACCAATCTGGCAACACTGTTCCTCATCTGAACATTTATAAACGGCTAAAGTATTAAAGTACTACTGCCATTTTGGTAACTTAAAACACACAATTTCCAAATATCATACAATCTCCTCTATTTCCTTGCATGATTAAATGTGAAAAAACAAATAAACAAACTTGAATGTAATTATCTATCTTAGCCTGCCTACTACACATTTGGTGCAGCAAGTTATATTTTTATAATGTCTGCTGTGATTTACTGCATCACAAAACTGCTTCATTTCACTTCTACAGCTTCTAAACACAACTTCTTGACCTGATTGAACAGTTTTTGTTCCGTAAATTGTAGGGATTGTTCCCAATTATATTAATGAACTGTTCTACTTACCGAGTGGAAAATTGCAATGGAGCAGGGGTTCTCCATACGACGGCCAATGACGTCAGCGCCACTGATGAATTTATTAATAAATAAATAAATTAATTAATTAATTAATAAATAAATAAATAAATAAATAAATAAATAAATAAATAAAGTCCTTATAAATACATAAATAAATAAATGAATAAATAAATGAATAAATAAATAAATAAATAAATAAATAAATAAATAAATAAATAAATAAATAAATAAATAAATAAACGTGGTGAGGGAAGACGCAGGTAGTTGGTGAGAAAGAGGCAGTTTTAAAGATAGAAAATGTGGAGAAAAAAAAACATGACCTGGACTGAGTAGCCCTGCCATAATACATTTATAGCAAGCTATTCTTTTTTATCGTAGTCCCGATCCCGTTCATAAGACAAAACGGACTACAGTCTGGTTCCGGTTCAGAGATCTACAGAAGTCTATGGGAATCCCTGCACGTTGAAAAACGACTCTAAAGGGATACCCAGTGCGTCAAAATGTGACTCCAGGGGATCCTGACCAAGCGTCCATATTTGACGAGTTGGGAGTGAGAATTTGGTCATTTTGTGGTTTGGTTTTTGTTCACAAAGCCTTTTTAATGGTTATTCATAAAATTATGCTAATTCATATATATATATATATATATATATATATATATATATATATATATATATATATATATATATATATATATACATATATATATATATATATTAAAATTTTCATAACATTTTTACACGAGAAAAATCAGTCAAAACGTTATTTTTAAAAAGTCATGTTTTTGACAATACTTATTTCCCCCTTATTCCACTTTTTAATGGTTTCTAATTGAATTATGCTTATGAATATGAAAATTCATATTTTCCAAACATAAACAATGATGAAAAAAAGGATGAAAAACCTCATATTTCTGTCAAAACATAAGATAGCATGTAACATTTTCAGTTTTTTTGTTTACGCATTGTACTTTGTAGCAGATTTTCATGAATTTTTCTTATGAAAATGCAAATTCATATATTTATAATATTTTTGAAAAAACTCTTCTACTAACTCTAAACTATTTTAGACACGACTACCTATATTTAAACACATGACTACCTTGTCATGTGTTTCACTGACTTCTAAATATTCTATTTTCATAACAATCATTTTTGTCAAAAGGGTATTTATATGTCAGTATTTTTGTTCATTTACTGCACCCATTTACGTTTTTTTTTTCATGACATTATGCTTTTGAATATGAAAACATATTTTCACCATAAATATCATACCTTTAAAAAAAATTTTTTTTTTAAACAAATTTCTAATGTCACCATCAATGTTAACTTTATGCCATTATTAACTGTTTTTTTTTATTATTATTAAATTAAGCTGAAAAATTCATATTAACTATAATATTTGTATAAAAATAGTAAAATTCATGAAAAATGTTATTTTTGTCAAAACGTGATATTTCATGTCAGTATTTTCGTTCACTGACTGCACCCTTTTATGTTTTGTCATGAAAATATGATTCTGAATATGAAAACGTTTTCACTATAACAATCATACCTTTTATGTAAAACTTAATTTTTTTCAAAACAAATGTGTCATGTCACGCTCATCGTTCACTTTCTGCCATTTTTACCTTTTTTTCTTTTTTTTTTTTTTTTTCGAAATTTTGCTTAAAAATTCATATTAACTATTATATTTTTTATCAAAAGAGTAAACTTCTTGTCAAAACTTGATTTGTCCTTACCATTTTCATTCTCTTATTCCTTTTTCAATGGTTTTTATAAAAGTTTTGCTCATGAGTATGAAAATCGAAAAAGCGTTTTTCTTTCGTCCTGCGAGGAACATGGAACTTTTTGAATATAAAAATTCATATGTTCATAATAACTCTTATTTGTATATTTGTTCAATTTTTACAGTTAGAACTGTAAACATTTTAGTTTTTCAATTTTTTTTATTTCATGTTTTTTCCCCGTTTTTCCACTTTGAAGAAGTTTTTAAATGAAATTATGTTCACAAATATGAAAATTATTTTTTTTTCCAATAGATGGTTGGGAAAACAAATGTCAAAATATGATTTCTAATTTAATTTTTTTTAGTTTTTTGTTCACTTATTCCTTTTTGTAACGTCTATTAATGAAATTATGCTGTTTAATATAAATATTAATATTTTCATAATTACTTTCATTTTTGTATGAAAAAAGTTGTTTTTAACAAAACTTGATTTTTAATGTAATTGTTTCCCCTTATTCCATTTTTTTTACAGTTTTCAATGAAATTATGCTTACGAATATGAAAATTCGTATTTTCCCAATAGATGAAAACATTATGAAAAAAGTGATATTTCTGTCAAAACATGATTTACATGTAACATTTTTTTAGTTTTTTGTGTCATTGGCTTCTTGCATTTTAAATATATTTTCCTGAAATGTACCTTCGAAAATAAGAAAATTCGTATTTTCACAAGAATAATTTTTGTCAAAAGGTTATCATGTCTGTATTTTCGTTAACTTATTGCACCATTTTACTTTTTTTCATGAAATTATGCTTATGACTGTAAAAATTCATATATATTCACAACAACTCTATCTTGTTTAAATACAACATAATTTATCTCAAAACAAATGTCACCATCATCATTCACATTTTGCAATTTTAACTGCTTTTTAATGAAATTATGTTTAAAAATTCACATTTCATATGAACTATAGTCTTATGAACATTTTCAAATTTTTCCAAAATTTGATTTGTCATGTCACTGTTTTTGTTCACTTGTTCCATTTTAATGGTTTGTAATCAATTTTTGCTTATGAGCATGAAAATTCATACTATCCTACTTTTTCTGGAAAAAAGTTTTTTTGTCAATTTGTAGGTTTTTTTGTTCACTTATTGACTATTGTAATGGTCATTTCTGAAATCATGCTAATTGATATAAAAATTCATATTTTCACAATAACTATAATTTTTGTATGAAAATTACATAATGCCAAGACAGGATTTATGAAACGTTATTAATGTTTAATGTAATTTTTTCCCCTTATTCCACCTTTTAACAGTTTCTTTTGAAATTATGCTTATGAATATTATTTTTTTTCCAATAGATGAAAAAGATGAAAATGTATGAAAAAGGTCATATTTTGGTCAAAACATGTTTTAGCATGTAACATTTTTAGTTTTTTCTTTAAGCCTCGTACTTTGTAATTTTTTCATAAAACTTTGCTTATGAAAATGAAAATTCATATACTTAAAATATATTTTTATGAACAAACGTTGTCAAAACTTTATTTGCCATGTCACGTGTTTCATTGAAGTTTTGCACGTTTTAATGTTTATTCCTAAAATGTACCTTCGGAATACAAAAATTCATATTTTCATTACAATAATCTATTTTGTCAAAAAATGAAATGTGATTCTTATGAGTTTAAAAATTTATATTTTTATATTAACTGTCCTACTTTTTCTGAGAATAAAAACCTATTTTTTATAATGATTTCTCATGTACATTTTTCGTTCAGTTGTTGACTTTTTCCACATTTTCTTCATATCTTTTTTCATACATGAAAAAGATATAAAAAAGATATGGAAAAGTCTTATTTCTGTCAAAACACGATTTATGTAACATATTTGGGTTTTTTTTGTGTACTTTGTAACGTTTTTTCATGAAATTTGCTAATGAAAATAAAAATTTAAATATTTAAAATATTTTTATGAAAAAAAACACTTTTTGCACTTTTAAAAAAAATTCTGAAATGTTGCTTTTGAATGTGAAAATGTAAACATTTTATTATATCAAGATTTTCATGAAAACAGTTCTTTTTGTCATAACGTGATTTTTCATTCACTTTTTGCATCCTTTTACGCTTTTCATGAAATTATGATTCCGAAAACCATATTTTCACTATATCATACCTTTTATGAAAATTTTTCTTTTTCAAAACAAATATCATGTCACCGTCATCGTTCACTTGGCTTTTTTTTTATGCCTTATATTTTTTTTAAGAGTACAATTTTTGTCAGTATTTTTGTTGACATTCACTTTGTAATGGTTATTATTAATATAAAAACTATTATTTTCATAATTATAATTTTTTCTATGAAACAGTCATGTTTTTGACAAAACTATTTTTTCCTGTTATTTCACTTTTAAACTATTTTTTAATGCTTATAAAAATGTTAATTCATATTTTTGAAATAGATAATTGGAAAAAACATGAAAAAAGTATATTATATTTCTGTCAAAACATGTCTCGTCAATTTTTTTGTTATTTCGTTTATTCAGCTGTTTTGTAACAGCTACTAATGAAATTAGGCTAATTAATACGAAAATTCATATTTTCATAATTACGTTAATTTTTTTATGAAACAGTATCTATACAATATGTATCTTGAGTATAAAAATGTATATAGTCAAAAACGTATATATTTGTCAAAATTTTGTCATCATGACCTTTTGCACTTTTTAACATTTTTTTCTAAAATGTTGCTAATAAAAAGATTAATTATCGTCACCGTCATCGTTCACTATTTGCCATTTTTCTTCAATAACTTGGTTGTCACCTTTTTAATTCTTTACTTCACTTTTTAACGGTTTTTAATTAAATTATGCTAATTAATATAACCATTTATTATTTATTATTAATTTACTGATTTAGTCACGTCTTGTTCACTGTTTACAGTTTTTCATTAAATTATGATTATGAATATAATCATTCATATTTTAATAACTCATATTTTAACGAAAAAAACGTGCTATTTTGTTTATGTCGTAAATTATCATAAACATGTAAAAACAATGTGGTCAAGAGCATGCGATATGTCAAAAATGACATGGTTCGAAAATGCGTTTTCCTTTCGTCCTGCGAGGCTGAGACTTGCGGAATCGCTTTTTCAGCTCTTAAGAAGCTCTTTCTTTACAGCACATACACGGCTTGGCCAAACATGTCGAACTTTTGGTTTTTTGATGAATTATGACTTTCTACACCCTATATGTTCACTTTTTACAGTTTTTCATAAAATTACAATTATGAATTTGAAAATTAATATTTTTATAATAACTCATATTTTGTCTAACAAAAAGTGCTATTTTTGACAAAACATAATTTATTATGTCCTATATTATCATAAACATGTAAAAACATTGTTGTCAAGTGCATGCGATATGTGCAAAAATGACATGATTCGAAAATGCGTTTTCCTTTCGTCCTGCAAGGCTGAGACTTGCGGAATCGCTTTTTCAGCTCTTAAGAAGCTCTTTCTTTACAGCACATACACGGCTTGGACAAACATGTGGAACTTTTAGTTTTTTGATGAATTATGACATTCCACACCCAATATGTTCACTTTTTACAGTTTTTCATGAAAATAAAATTATGAATATGAACATTTATATCTTCATAAAATTCATATTTTGTAGAATAAAAGTTATATTTTTGAGAAAACATGATTTATTAAGTCCTATTTCATCATCAACAGACAAGAACATTGTGGTCAAGAGCATGCGATATGTGCAAAAATGACATGATTCGAAAAACCGTTTTTCTTTCGTCCTGCGAGGCTGAGACTTGCGGAATCGCTTTTTCAGCCCTTAGGAAGCTCTTTCATTACAGCACATACACGGCTTGGCCAAACATGTCGAACTTTTAGTTTGTTGATGAATTATGACTTTCCACACCCGATATGTTCACTTTGAACAGTTTTTTATCAAATTAAAATTATAAATATGAAAATATATATTTTCATAAAAACTATTATTTTGTATAAAAAAAGTTATATTTTTGACAAAATATTATTTATTAAGTCCTATGTCATCATCAACAGGCAAGAACATTGTGGTCAAGAGCATGCGATATGTGCAAAAATGGAATGGTTCGAAAATGCGTTTTCCTTTCGTCCTGCAAGGCTGAGACTTGCGGAATCGCTTTTTTAGCTCTTAGGAAGCTCTTTCTTTACAGCACATACACGGCTTGGCCAAACATGTGGAACTTTTAGTTTTTTGATGAATTATGACATTCTACACCCGATATGTTCACTTTTTCAAGTTTTTCATAAAATTAAAATTATGAATATGAAAATTTATATTTTTATAATAACTCATATATTGTCTAACAAAAAGTGCTATTTTTGACAAAACATAATTTATTATGTCCTATATTATCATAAACATGTAAAAACATTGTTGTCAAGTGCATGCGATATGTGCAAAAATGACATGATTCGAAAAACCGTTTTCTTTTCGTCCTGCGAGGCTGAGACTTGCGGAATCGTTTTTTCAGCTTTTAGGAAGCTCTTTCATTACAGCACATACACGGCTTGGACAAACATGTGGAACTTTTTGTTTTTTGATGAATTATGACTTTCCACACCCTATATGTTCACTTTTTACAGTTTTTCATAAAATTAAAATTATGAATATGAAAATATATATTTTCATAAAAACTAATATTTTGTATAAAAAAAGTTATATTTTTGACAAAATATGATTTATTAAGTCCTATGTCATCATCAACAGGCAAGAACATTGTGGTCAAGAGCATGCGATATGTGCAAAAATGGCATGGTTCGAAAATGCGTTTTCCTTTCGTCCTGCAAGGCTGAGACTTGCGGAATCGCTTTTTCAGCTCTTAGGAAGCTCTTTCATTACAGCACATACACGGCTTGGCCAAACATGTGAAACTTTTAGTTTTTTGATGAATTATGACTTTCTACACCCTATATGTTCACTTTTTTACAGGTTTTCATAAAATTATGAATATGAAAATTAATATTTTTATAATAACTCATATTTTGTCTAACAAAAAGTGCTATTTTTGACAAAACATAATTTATTATGTCCTATATTATCATAAACATGTAAAAACATTGTTGTCAAGTGCATGCGATATGTGCAAAAATGACATGATTCGAAAAAACGTTTTCCTTCGTCCTGCGAGGCTGAGACTTGCGGAATCGCTTTTTCAGCTCTTAGGAAGCTCTTTCTTTACAGCACATACACGGCTTGGCCAAACATGTGGAACTTTTAGTTTTTTGATGAATTATGACTTTGCACACCCGATATGTTCACTTTTTACAGGTTTTTATCAAATTAAAATTATGAATATATATGAATATAAAAACTAATATTTTGTATAAAAAAAGTTATATTTTTGACAAAATATGATTTATTAAGTCCTATGTCATCATCTTTACAGCACAATGCGGAATCGCTTTTTCAGATCTTAGGAAGCTCTTTCATTACATCACATATACGGCTATTTCTACAACCGATTTGTTCACTTTTTAATGTTACAACTGTAAACATTTTAGTTTTTCGATTTTTTTTTTATTTCATCTTTATCCACTTTAAAATTATGATTACCAATATGAAAATTAATTTTTTTCAACTAGATGATTGGAAAAACAGATGTAAATATTATGAAAAAAAAAGTCAAATTTCTGTCAAAATATGATTTCGCATTTAAATTTGTTTAGGCTTTTTGTTCACTTACTCCCTTTTGTAACGTTTATTAATGAAATTAGGCTAATTAATTTTTTTTTAAAAACCTGATTTTTAATGACGTCATGTCATGTCATGTCATTTTCTCCCGCTTATCCGTAATTCGGGTCGCGGGGGCAGCAGTCTAAGCAGACGCCCGCCTTCGACTGCTGCCCAATCCTCACAGCACCGTCCCTTACGGTCCCTCCTGCAGGTGGTGAGCCCACGGGAAGTTTTAATGACGTTTTTCCCCTTATTCAATTTTTTTTTTTTAATTATGCTAATGAATATGGTGTTTGTGGACGGGAGTGGTCAGCAGCCAGATAGACCTCCCAAAGATCTGCAAGCAACGTAGACGAGGAGGGACTGGAGCTTGCGGTGTGTCGGCATGGAGTGCTACTCTGTGCGTTAAATATGTGCAGGGGGGAAATTTTTGCTTATCCCCTGTACCTGCAAAAATGGCTGGCTAGTAGGCAAATCACTTTTTTGTATGGATGTGACCTGCAAATATTGGCCTTATCTCCAAAGAATTGCAAAAAGCTGCCCAGAGCTCCAGCACCTTCTTAACATGAAGCCCTTTCTTTCAGTATTCCATGCCAAAGCCCATGATTTTAAGTGCAAAGTAGGTGAACTTTGCAATGAGATTAATAAAATCTGCAAATGAATATCAAAACTTTCTCAGCAACATATTAATATTTTTCATTCCTAATCAGGTAAAAATGAAGTGGAGCATATCAGGATGGGGCTGGTTTGACACTAGGAGAGGAGGTGGAACAGTGCAATGCTTTCCTCTCCAGGATTGCAGTGACCACAAAACATATGTCTAAAGCAGGTAAAATGACCTTCTACTGCACTTGTTACATCATTACAGGGGGAATATGGGAATATGATATTTTCTGTGTTTGCAGGGCGCACAGACATGCTAACTCTGATTGGCCATGCGCTGGAATCAACAAAAGTTCAACAATTTGGCCACCGCACTGAGCCGCCGATATCAGAAGGAAAGATAGAATCAGTAGAATTAGTTCTAGATGCTCAGTAATGAATATCATTCATTTTTGAAGCTGTACAGGGTTATTCAAAACGAATGAACCGATATCATGACTCATTGCTTCAATTCCCAAGCATCGTCATGGCATGAGTCAGTGACCGTGAATTATATAAGTTGATTGTGAATTTAATACTTGTGACTTGGCTGGAGTTTTCTTTTCTTTAATAAAATATTGCGTAATGAAATCGGTTAATTCTTTTTTAATTAACCCTGTATATTGAAGATTTGTTTGTTTTTATACTATCTGTGATTTCTTGTCATTTCAGACCACGAAAGCTCTCTGCAAAGCCAGTTGCAAAACCTAGAGTCCATGAAAGTCGAACTGACAGTGACGGAGAGCCAATTGGAAGATTGGGTCAATGATGTTAAGGAGTGGGCAGATGGTGAGGAAATGACTAGTGTGTGTGTGTTTGTGTGTGTATACTGTGTATATATATATATATATATATATATATATATATATATATATATATATATATATATATATATATATATATACATTTTTTTATTTTTTTTTATATATGTTACTAGTAATACATTTAGTTGTAAATAATTGTAATTGTTACTCTTGTTGTAATTTCTTCTCAGCAACAACAACAACCACCACAAATGATGTTGATGCTTTGGCCAGCAGAATTGAAGTGCTGGTGGTGAGTATCAAGAGGCGTTCCCAGCATCTCTATAAAGATACAGATGGCAACAAAGGTCGTGCCAGGATCCGCCGCAAGATCAGGGAAGAGAAGGGAAACCTGACATCAGTTGTGGAGAAATACAACATAATGGTTCCAAAAACAAAAACCATTTTGTCTGGTGAGACAGCTTGGCCATGGCAGCTACCACACAGTGGTATGTACACTAGTCTTCTGACAATTCTTTCATATAATGACACATCAGCCACAATGCCACAAATGTCAATCTGCAACCCCATATGATGTAAGTTTTTCTCATGCATTCCAGACACTGTTTATTTAAGGACAAAAAGAAAGGCATTCGACATCATCATGTCACTAAGGCGACTTCAGGAGGAGCAGAAAATTGTTGTTGCAGAGATGAATCAACATTGGAAATATCTTTCAACTCGTGCTGAGACCCTCCGAGAACTGTCCTGCTTGTTTGCCAGCGAGAGTCTGAAAAGTACGAATTTGTAATATATGGCACAAACATAAGCATTAGGGCTGCCGCATTTTTTTTCTGGAAAATGAACTCAACACAGTTCCAGTTCCATAGCTGAAAAAGAATGTTATAAGTTAAGTTATTTCAGCCATCACAACTGTCTGATTATCTTTATTTTACTATTAGTAAGAGTCTGCTTTTTTTGACTAGTGCATATTCAGTGAAAGTGACTTTGAAAATTCTGATGATGAACTGTAATGTAAAAACCTTTTTTTTCTTGACAGTGAACCAGTGACCTTAACCCTTAATCTAAAGTGTGTAATAAAATCTGCTTTGTGTCATTTTATAAATATAATCAAAGTGTAGTCTCTTTTTTCACATAAATAGAAATACAACCAGTCAGTGATGGAAATGAAGTGTGTTATTGTAAGGCTAAGTACTGTACTGTACTAAAGTATAGATTTCAGGTACTTGTACTCTAGATGATTTGTTACTTCTCATGGCTCTTTGTAGTTGTAAAGTATTAGGCTGCAAAATACTTTTTACTGAGCTTATAAAATACGACATTTTGGTATGAATAAAACTACTCAGTAGTTTACAATTAATAAATACAGCCAGCCAAAAGAATATGCAAAGAAAAAAATATTTGCCAACAAAGATTTATAACTCGTTAGATTTGTAAATTTTTGTAAAAAAAAGAATAATTAGATACAGTTATTAGTTATTTTACAATAATTAGATACAAAATAGTTGAAAATGACCTCCACCAACTACAACACTAAATAATCATGAGTTTAATGAGTAATAAAAAACAAAGGAAATTTGATTCATATTGGAAATATGAAGAGTTCAGGTGCAAAAGTCTCTAATCCATTTGGTTTTTGTTTTTGTTTTTTATAAAATTAGCATTTTTCTTAGGTGCCAATGTTTATGTTCAGTTTATTCACTTGAATGGCAATAAAAATAACCTATTTAATGCCATTAATGTGGAATTACTGGACAGAACAAAGGAGCCTGAGAAAATGTCCATTTCAGAAGGAAATTCTAAACACCACTTACAGGCATTTGCATCTAAACACTTCAAATGAAATTTTAGGTCTTCATCCCTGGGCTGAGGAAAAACAACTGGCCACATGCCTGTGTTCTAGATTAGGGTACTGTATAACAGTTGAAACCTGTTTATAGACATGGAATAAGCAGATTATAATAAGGACATAGACAAGCAAGACAAAGAAATCTATTATGATAAAGAGGAATCCTTATTTCCCAACACTAAATGCAAGTTCATTTATTGCTGTTTTGCTATTCAGGTGTTCCAATTATGCAGACTGCTTTTACGAACATTTGTGAAAGAATGGGTTGCTCTCAGGAGCTCAGTGAATTCCAGCATGGTACCGTGACAGGATGCCACCGGTGCAATAAGTTCAGTCATGAAATTTCTTCACTACTTAATATTCCACAGTAAACTGTTAATGGTGTTATAACAAAGTGGAAGCAATTGGGAACGACAGCAACTCTGCCATGAAATGATAGAACATGTAAAACCACAGAGCGGGTCAGAGGATGCTAAAACACATAGTGCACAGAAGTCATCAACTTTCTGCAGGGTCAGTAGCTACAGTCCTCCAAACTTCATGTGCCCTTCAGATTAGTTTAAGAACAGTGCACAGAAAGGTTCATGGTCGAGCAGCTGCATCCAAGCCTTACATCAGCAAATGCAATGCAAAGCATGGGATGCAGTGGTGTAACGCATGCCACCACTGGACTCTAGAGCAGTGAAGACTTGTTCTCTGGAGTGACTATTTACGCTTCACTGTCTGGCAATCCTAAAGACAAGCCTGGTTTGGGGGTTACCAAGGGAACGGTACTTGTCTGACTGCATTGTGCCAAGTGTAAAGGTTGGTGGAGGGGGATTATTATGTGGGTTTGTTTTTAAGTAGTTGGGCTCGGCCCCTTAGCCCAAGTGAAAGGAACACTTAATGCTTCAGGACATTTTGGACAGTTCAGTACCTACTTTGTCGGAACAGATTGGGGACGGCCTGTTCCTGTTCCAACATGACTGAGCACAAGTGCAGAAAGCAAGATCCATAAAGACATGGATGAGTGAGTTTAGTGTGGAAGATCTCGACTGTCCTGCACAAGAGTCCTGACTTCAACCCGATAGAACACATTTGGGATGAATTAGATCAGAGACTGTAATCCAGGCCTTTTTGTCCAACATCAGTGTCTGACCTCACAAATGCGCTTCTGGAGAAATGGTCAAAAATTCTTACGAACACACTCTTAAACCTTGTGAAAAGGCAGACGAGTGAATGTTTTTAAATATAGCGTATATATACAGTTTGCAAAAAAAATAAAAGGTGTTTTAAGTAAAATGCCACATTTTAACCTGGCTCTCAAATATATCAAAGGTTTGCACAATGAACATATTTAGATATTCATTTGTTCATTGAACTTAGTGTTTACTTCATTTAATTACTAGATTTTACAACTACATTACCCATAAGCCCTGTGTCACTCTATCAATGGGACGGGAAAACATGGTGCTGTAATTTGTAGTTCATTGAAGTGTATACTTGTGCTGTAGTGTTTCGGTTAGGAACATGATCTCTGTAAATCGTGAATTTCTTGTACCATAGCAATACCTCATTGTTTAGTGACAGTATTAGTGAAGTCATATTGACAGTTAAACAGTTTGCAACATGAAGCACCTTCAATTTTTGCCTAAAAGTTAATCCAGCCACACCCCGTCAAAATAAACGTCCCACTTATTTGTCCAAATATAGTAATTACAGGCTCTACCGGCTTCAGGTGGGTTATAACAGGTCAGTTATATATTTATTTCTTCTCATTAAAAATACAATTTACAGTTATAGATTTCTATCTGGAGCTAACCTTATGTAGATTAGATTATTGATTAGTGAATCTTTTTTTCTAAAACCTATTGATTTTCATGGTATGAACAGCTGTATACAGTGACAGCTGTATACAGTATAAGGAATATATATATATATATATATATATATATATATATATATATATATATATATATATATATATATATATATATATATATATATATATATATATATATATATATACAGTGGGTACGGAAAGTATTCAGACCCCCTTAAATTTTTCACTCTTTGTTATATTGCAGCCATTTGCTAAAATCATTTAGGTTCATTCTTCTTCCTCATGAATGTACACATAGCACCCCATAACCTTGTGGGGTGGACAGAAATGGCTGTCCACCAACGTTTACCATCCAACCTGACAGAACTGGAGAGGATCTGCAAGGAGGAATGGCAGAGGATCCCCAAATCCAGGTGTGAAAGACTTGTTGCTTCTTTCCCAAAAAGACTCCTGGCTGTATTAGATCAAAAGGGGGCTTCTACTAAATACTGAGCAAAGGGTCTGAATACTTAGGACCTTGTGATATTTCAGTTTTTCTTTTTTAATAAATCTGCAACAATGTCAACAATTCTGTGTTTTTCTGTCAATATGGGGAGCTGTGTGTACATTCATGACGAAGAAGAATGAACTTAAATGATTTTAGCAGATGGCTGCAATATAACAAAGAGTGAAAAATTTAAGGGGGTCTGAATACTTTCCGTACCCACTGTATATATATATATACAGCTGTATACGGTGTGTGTGTGTGTGTGTGTGTGTGTGTGTGTGTGTGTGTATAGATCTGTTGTGTAGGACTTGATGTTGATATCCCTTTATACATACTTGAGGCACCGATGAGACTCTGTGGGATGGTCTATTCAGTGGTGGCACCCTCTGCCAAAGTACTCCTCAGTCCTTCCTTCTCCTGAGGTGGCTCCTTCTCAACTCAGTATACTGAGGCACCACTAAGACTCTGTGGAAAGGTCCACTGAGTGATGGCACCCTTTGGGTTGTCAAGTGGGCGCCCTCCTTCCTGGGTGTTTCGCTGATAGGCCCACGACACCTCCAGAGGGTTCAGCAGTGAATACCAGCGTCCCAGGTTCACTTCCTAGATGCCATCAACTCGCTTAAAGACCCAGGCGAAGTCTTTTCTCTTTACCCACAGCCACTGGCTTCCCTTTTCCGCAGCTGCAGAGAGGTCTTTGACGCTGGTCGACCTTTCCTTGTAGCCTGGATGTTGTGGTGGCTACGAACCCTCTGCAACCTACTTCCACTGGGCGTACCTTTACATTCCAGCCTTGTTGTTATGCATCGGCTGCAAGTTCAGCGTACCTCGGCCATTTCCGTTCATAGGCCTTCTCCACTGCACCCTCCCAGTGAACGGTGAGCTTGATGATGTAGACAAGTTTGAGCGAGGCTGACCACAGAACAAGGTCTGGTCGCAGGTTGGTGGCTGCAATTTCAGCTGGGAAGCATAGTTTTTTATTCAAGACTGCCAGCAGCTTCCAGTCCCATGCTCTACCCAGCTGACCATAGTCTGATCTTATGGTGGTGAGGTTGGCTTGACCCTCACCCTCCCGAACAAATGGTGTTGGCTGCCACTGGGATGATGGGGGAGGAAGGGCATTCACATTTGTCCGTCGATTTTCCAACACTGCAGCAAGACACTTCAGCACCTGGTTGTGCCGCCAGGTGTAACGCCCTTGGGTGAGTCTAGTCTTGCATCCAACTAAGATGTGCTTCAGTGTTCTAGCCTTGGGCATAGAGGGCACGTGGGGTCCTCAGCATACCATTGGCTTAGGTTTGCAGGAGAAGGCAGGACATCATAGGCAGCCCGGATGGTAAAGCTTGCCCCGAATGTCTCCATTTCCCACAGCTCTATCCAGGATATCTTCCTCTTCTCCACTCCTTCCCATGCCATTTACTGCCCTTGCTTTGCCTGTGCCACTGCCTGGGCGCACCTTCTTGCTTCCTCCTCCCGCCGTACCTCCTGGACTTGCGTCTTGCAACTCTGAGATGGAGAGGCCTTGCTCCACACTGGTGTACTGGCCCAAGTCCAAGACCACTCCCCCCCTCCTGCACTCGGCCCACGATGTCTTTGTGTCTGAGTGCTGTCTTTGCCTGCTCAGTTGCAGCCATCGGGGTCCACTTCCTTCCGGTGGCCAAGATGGGGGCCGCTTGGGATACAAATGGATCACTCGAATCCAGTAGCATCATCTCCAGTCTGACTTTGGCACACTTGTACTCCTCTACCAGACTGGAAATGGGCAGGTGTAGTATCCCTTTGCCATAAAGTCCAATACTGCTGAGGCACCTGGAAATGCCAAGCCACTTCCTTACGTATGAGCCGACCAGTCTCTCCAGCTTTTCCACCTTTGAGAGTGGGACTTCGTAGAGGGTTAGTGGCCATAGGAGACGTGGAAGTAGTCCATACTGCATGCACCAGAGCTTAAGCTAGCCAGGAAGCAGGGTTCTGTCGATGTTCTTCAGGCCACTGGCTACCATCATACCACCGACCTAGACTCTTCACTGGCTTCTCTGAGACAGTTGGGATGGGTTCCTTGCCGATGTGGAACCGGTGGTCTGACAGCTTTCCCTTGATGATGGAAATGCTTCTGGACTTGCTCGGCTTGATCTTCATGCGAGCCCGCTTGATGTTGCCCTGGAGCTTACTTAGTAGCCGTACAGTGCTACTTGGTTGTGGTGAGAGTTGTGAGGTCATCCATGTAAGCTCTGACTGGCGGCAGCTTCAGCCCAGGTCTTATTTGCTGTCCGCCAACTGTCCATCTAGAGGCCCGAATGATGACCTCCATTGCCAGGGTGAAGGCCAGTGGGGAGATAGGCCTTGACAAGGGTTGTAAGAGCTGCTGGAACTCTAAAGTAGTCAAAGGCTGTCCAGAGGAGGCTGTGAGGGAAGCAATTATTGGTCCAAACCTAAATAATAAGATGCAAGTTTATTAATTTGAGTCTTTATGTATGTTTTATTACATCATCTAGTACAGTTTAGAACACACTTCTCCTGCAAACCTAAGCCAATGGTATGCTAAGGACCCCACGTGCCCTCTATGCCCAAAAACACTGAAGCACATCTTAGTTGGATGCAAGACTAGACTCACCCAAGGGCGTTACACCTGGCGGCACAACCAGGTGCTGAAGTGTCTTGCTGCAGTGTTGGAAAATCGACGGACAAATGTGAATGCCCTTCCTCCCCCATCATCCCAGTGGCAGCCAACACCATTTGTTCGGGAGGGTAAGGGGTCAAGCCAACCTCACCACCATAAGATCAGACTATGGTCAGCTGGGTAGAGCACGGGACTGGAAGCTGCTGGCAGTCTTGAATAAGAAACTATGCTTCTCAGCTGAAATTGCAGCCACCAACCTGCGACCAGACCTTGTTCTGTGGTCAGCCTCGCTCAAACTTGTCTACATCATCAAGCTCACCATTCACTGGGAAGGTGCAGTGGAGGAGGCCTATGAACGGAAATGGCTGAGGTACGCTGAACTTGCAGCCGATGCATAACAACAAGGCTGGAATGTAAAGGTACGCCCAGTGGAAGTAGGTTGCAGAGGGTTCGTAGCCACCACAACATCCAGGCTACAAGGAAAGGTCGACCAGCGGGCGGTCAAAGACCTCTCTGCAGCTGCGGAAAAGGGAAGCCAGTGGCTGTGGGTAAAGAGAAAAGACTTTGCCTGGGTCTTTAAGCGAGTTGATGGCATCTAGGGAGTGAATGATGGACATCAGAGCAACCGGTGTCATCAGAGCAACCGGTGTCCCTGTGTACAACCGAAAAACCCTGAATGAACTCAGCAACAACCCAAACAACACCATTAATGATGACCTGCGGCAGAAGCTACGCGACCTCGGCGTGCTCCGAGAACCAGGCCTCCAGTCCTCGGCATCGCCTTCGGCGGACGGGTGGAGGAGGCGGAATCGGAAGCGCTGCGCAAAAAAAACAGAAGCGCGGAAAGCGAGCGGGTGCTAATGCTAGGCTAAAAGCTAACCATAGCCGGCCCGCTCTACCATCACTACTGCTGGCAAATGTCTGCTCCCTGGACAATAAACTAGGCTACATCAGACTCCAACAAGCTACTCGGCGTGAGTTCAGACACTGCTGCGTTTTTGTGTTTACGGAGACGTAGCTGAGCGACAGAGTTCCGGACGCCGCCATCCAGCTGGACGGGCTAGCCGCGTTTCGTTCCGACAGAAATGCAGCTCTGTGCGGTAAGACTCGCGGCGGCGGTCTGTGTGTTTACATCAACACGGAATGGTGTAAGAACTCTGTGCTTGTTTCTACCTACTGCTCATCTCTGCTGGAGTTTATTGTTGTGAGATGTAGACCTTTTTATTTACCCCGGGAATTCACCACCGCTATTGTGCTCGGAGTGTACATACCACCTTGCGCTAATGCTAAAGAAGCGCTCAGTGTGCTTTACGGGACCATTAGCGGACTTCAAAACTCACACCCTGACAGATTGTTTATAGTCGCCGGAGATTTTAATCACGCAAATCTCAGGACTGTGCTCCCTAAATTTTATCAGAATGTGGACTTTGCAACCAGAGGAGAAAACACGCTGGATGTTGTTTAGACAAACATCCGGGGCGCATACCGGGCGAAGCCCCGCCCCCACCTCGGGTACTCAGACCACATCTCTGTTATGTTGATCCCAACATACAGACCACTCAGCAGGCGTTCAAGACCAGTTCAGAAGCAAGTGAGAACCTGGCCAGCAGGATCCATGTCTGCTCTCCAGGACTGTTTTGAATGCACTGACTGGGACATGTTCAGGGAAGCTGCAACCAACGGCGATTTCATCAACTTGGAGGAATACACGTCAACAGTGACCAGCTACATCGGCAAGTGCATTGATGACGTGACTATCTCCAAGACAGTCACTACACGCTCCAACCAGAAGCCGTGGATGACCGCCAAGGTGCGTGCGCTGCTAAAAACAAGAGACTCTGCCTTCAGAGCAGGGGACAAGGCGGCCTTGAAAACAGCAAGGGCCAAACTGTCCCGTGCCATCAGAGAGGCGAAGCGCGCACACGCCAAGAGAATCCACGGCCACTTCCAGGACAGTGGAGACACCCGGCGCATGTGGCAGGGCATCCAAGCGATCACGAATTACAAGACCACATCACCTGCTTGTGACCGTGACGCCTCCCTCCCAGATGCGCTGAACGACTTCTACGCCCGGTTCGAGGTGCAGAACAACATGGTGGCAAAGAAGACCATCCCTCCTCCCAGTGACCAGGTGCTCTGTCTAACCACAGCTGAAGTGAGGAAAACTCTATGCAGAGTTAACCCACGGAAGTCTGCTGGACCAGACAACATTCCTGGCAGAGTGCTCAGGGAATGTGCACAACAGCTAGCAGATGTCCTCACTGACATCTTTAACATCTCCCTGAGCAGCGCTACTGTTCCTATGTGCCTCAAGACGACGACCATCATTCCTGTGCCGAAAAAGTCTTCTGTCTCCTGCCTCAATGACTATCGTCCCGTTGCACTCACACCCATCATGATGAAGTGCTTCGAGAGGCTCGTCATGAGGCACATAAAGACCCAGCTTCCACCCGCACTGGACCCCATGCAGTTCGCATATCGTCCAAACCGCTCCACGGACGATGCTATTTCCACAACCCTTCATCTGGCCCTCACCCATCTGGATAACAAGGACTCTTATGTAAGGATGCTGTTCATAGACTTCAGTTCAGCATTCAACACAATCATTCCTCAGCACCTGATCGAGAAGCTGAGCCTACTGGGCCTGAACACCTCCCTCTGCAACTGGATCCTGGACATCCTGACTGGAAGACCTTAGTCAGTCCGGATCGGAAACAGCATCTCCAGCACCACCACACTGAGCACTGGGGCCCCCCAGGGCTGTGTGCTCAGTCCACTGCTGTTCACTCTGCTGACTCACGACTGTGCACCAATGCACAGCTGAATCACATCATCAAGTTTGCCGATGACACGACCGTGGTGGGTCTAATCAGCAAGAACGACGAGTCAGCATACAGAGAGGAGGTGCAACGGTTAACAGCCTGGTGTGGAGCCAACAACCTGTCTCTAAACGTTGACAAAACTAAAGAGATGGTTGTTGACTTCAGGAGAACACAGAGTGACCATTTTCCACTGATCATCGCTGGATCCTCAGTGGAGATCGTCAAGAGCACCAAATTCCTTGGTGTTCATCTGGCGGACAAGCTCACCTGGTCACTTAACACCAGCTCCATCACCAAGAAAGCCCAGCAGCGTCTCTACTTCCTGAGAAGGCTGAGGAAAGCTCATCTCCCTCCCCCCATCCTGTCCATGTTCTACAGAGGGACCATTGAGAGCATCCTGAGCAGCTGCATCACTGCCTGGTTTGGGAACTGCACCGTCTCGGAACGCAAGACCCTACAGAGGATAGTGAGGACAGCTGAGAAGATCATCGGAATCTCTCTCCCCTCTATCATGGACATCTACACTACACGCTGCATCCGCAAAGCACACAGCATTGTGGATGATCACACACACCCGTCACACACACTTTTCACACTCCTACCATCAGGGAAACGGTTCCGAGGCATTCGGGCCACCACATCCAGACTGTGCAACAGTTTTTTGCCGCAAGCCATCAGGCTCCTCAACAAAGAACTGAACTGAACTCTCTCTCACACACACACACACACACACACACACACACACACACACACACACACACACACACACTTACACACAACTGTGTGACTGATCCGCACAAACCGGACTCAACTCCCATCATACACTTCGTTCACCCAGGTTTTCAATACCAATCACATTTTTCACGATCGCAAAATGTTTACATGCCGTCTGTTGCTGATTCCGGGACTTGTTATTTTGCACAATATTCTGTCCAATCCTTTGGTTACTGTTAACTCTATTTTTGATTGCTGCTACTGCTGAATTGCACAAATTCTGTTTACATTTTTCTGTTTACACTGCACCTTATTCTGTTACGACAGGTTTTACTGGCGGAGCTATTTCTATTTTTAATTTTATATTTTGTGTATTGTGTATTGTCCTGCACTGTCCTGTGTTGTCTTGCACTGTCTTGTGTTGTCTTTTGCACTGTTTGCACCAGCTGCACACATGCACTTTATGTGGCGAGGATCTTCTCGGCCCTGTGTTCGTCTGTTCTGTACTGTTTGTTTTATGTTGTTCTATGTAGCACCTGGGTTCAGGAGGAACGTTGTTTCATTTCACTGTGTACTGCATCAGCTATATATGGTTGAAATGACAATAAAAGCTTCTTGACTTGACTTGACTTGACTTGACCCTGGGACGCTGGGATTCACTGCTGAACCCTCTGGAGGTGTCGTGGGCCTATCAGCGAAACACCCAGGAAGGAGGGCGCCCACTTGACAACCCAACAGGTGCCATCACTCAGTGGACCTTTCCACAGAGTCTTAGTGGTGCCTCAGTATACTGAGTTTAGAAGGAGCCACCTCAGGAGAAGGAAGGACTGAGGAGTACTGTGGCAGAGGGTGCCACCACTGAATAGACCATCCCACAGAGTCTCATCGGTGCCTCAAGTATGTATAAAGGGATATCAACATCAAGTCCTACACAACAGATCTATACACACACACACACACACACACACACACACACACCGTATACAGCTGTATATATATATACAGTGGGTACGGAAAGTATTCAGACCCCCTTAAATTTTTCACTCTTTGTTATATTGCAGGCATTTGCTAAAATCATTTAAGTTCATTCTTCTTCCTCATGAATGTACACACAGCTCCCCATATTGACAGAAAAACACAGAATTGTTGACATTGTTGCAGATTTATTAAAAAAGAAAAACTGAAATATCACATGGTCCTAAGTATTCAGACCCTTTGCTCAGTATTTAGTAGAAGCCCCCTTTTGATCTAATACAGCCAGGAGTCTTTTTGGGAAAGATGCAACAAGTCTTTCACACCTGGATTTGGGGATCCTCTGCCATTCCTCCTTGCAGATCCTCTCCAGTTCTGTCAGGTTGGATGGTAAACGTTGGTGGACAGCCATTTCTTCCATTCCATGGCCAAGCTGTCTCACCAGACAAAATGGTTTTTGTTTTTGGAACCATTATGTTGAATTTCTCCACAACTGATGTCAGGATCCCCTTCTCTTCCCTGATCTTGCGGCGGATCCTCACCATCTGCCCACTCCTTAACATCATTGACCCAATCTTCCAATTGGCTCTCCGTCACTGTCAGTTCGACTTTCATGAACTCTAGGTTTTGCAACTGGCTTTGCAGAGAGCTTTCGTGGTCTGAAATGACAAGAAATCACAGATAGTATAAAAACAAACAAATCTTCAATATACAGGGTTAATTAAAAAAGAATTAACTTCATTAACTTAATTTCATTACACAATATTTTATTAAAGAAAAGAAAACTCCAGCCAAGTCACAAGTATTAAATTCACAATCAACTTATATAATTCACGGTCACTGACTCATGCCATGACGATGCTTGGGAATTGAAGCAATGAGTCATGATATCGGTTCATTCGTTTTGAATAACCCTGTACAGCTTCAAAAATGAATGATATTCATTACTGAGCATCTAGAACTAATTCTACTGATTCTATCTTACCTTCTGATATCGGCGGCTCAGTGCGGTGGCCAAATTGTTGAACTTTTGTTGATTCCAGCGCATGGCCAATCAGAGTCAGCATGTCTGTGCGCCCTGCAAACACAGAAAATATCATATTCCCATATTCCCCCTGTAATGATGTAACAAGTGCAGTAGAAGGTCATTTTACCTGCTTTAGACATATGTTTTGTGGTCACTGCAATCCTGGAGAGGAAAGCATTACACTGTTCCACCTCCTCTCCTAGTGTCAAACCAGTCCCATCCTGATATGCTCCACTCCATTTTTACCTGATTAGGAATGAAAAATATTAATATATTGCTGAGAAAGTTTTGATATTCATTTGCAGATTTTATTAATCTCATTGCAAAGTTCACCTACTTTGCACTTAAAATCATGGGCTTTGGCATGGAATACTGAAAGAAAGGGCTTCATGTTAAGAAGGTGCTGGAGCTCTGGGCAGCTTTTTGCAATTCTTTGGAGATAAGGCCAATATTTGCAGGTCACATCCATACAAAAAAAGTGATTTGCCTACTAGCCAGCCATTTTTGCAGGTACAGGGGATAAGCAAAAATTTCCCCCCTGCACATATTTAACGCACAGAGTAGCACTCCATGCCGACACACCGCAAGCTCCAGTCCCTCCTCGTCTACCTTGCTTGCAGATCTTTGGGAGGTCTCTCTGGCTGCTGACCACTCCCGTCCACAAACACCTCTTCCACTGACCTATAATATAGAAAATAGTTGATGAAAATAATGACTCTCGTAAACAAAATCTGTAGATGGAGGCAATTGTACTGTATAAAGTCTAATCATCTGCGATTTTACAGTACATGTTTGGATGCCTTGTGAATGTAGTCCACAAATCTTGTCACATCTTCATCCTTAGCTATAAAGACGTCTTCAAAGATGGCCTGTTCTTCAGATCTATAAAAAAGAAAAACAAACAAACAAACAAACAAACAAAAAAAACAACATACAGAACAGGTACACAAAATTGAATGATACATTCTAATCTAATTTAACTTTACTAGGCACATTAAATGGATATTTCTTCCTATTAATATTGTTTCAACAGTGTGACATTATGCACAATTCTGGTATACCTAGCTGCATTCTTGAAATGGTAAATCTTGTGGTTTCCATCTACTGAAACTGCCAGAATATCTAGGGTGCATGCAGGACAGATGAAAGGCTCTTCCTTGCAGATTTTGTCCACCTCAATACGGACAGCCTCCCACTCAAAAAAGCTTTTCTGAAAACTGTCTCTGGAGATCTTGCCAGTCTATTAAAAGTAAGGAAACCAACAGCTAATAATGTAAAATAAATGCATTAGCATCAAACACCTTTCTACCCAGAATACAGAAAGATTACCAATACTGTAGGATAAATAAATGTAATACTCACACGACCAAATCGGACAGTTCGCTGATCCAGCATTCTTGAAAAAGCTTGGCAGGACAGTCCTGGTGCTGCCATCTTCATTTCTTCAAATAAAAAAAAAAAGACATCTGTGGCATAAATTGTGGCAAAGTTAAGGGTCGCAGGCCAGTAGTCACTTCGATTTAGCTCGACCACTCCAGCAGCCCAAGTGGCTTGGCATGCCTCACAACTCAACTCAGGCATGCTTAGATCAAATCATCCTGAAAAAATCTAAAACATTTCCACTTTAATGTAAACCTTAAGTGATTAATCAGGTTTTGGATTATTTCAACCTTTTTTTTTTACATGACTTTTGTATACTCAAAAGTCATGTGTAGATCTTACATACAAACCTGTGCCAAACTTATGGAGGTAGAGCATGTATAGATTTTTATCTTCACACACTTACCATTCATTGTGATCACAGCAACAGTCTTTCCTGGGCTGACCCTCAATGACTCTGGTGAACAACCGCAAATTTTCAGGAACCTCCACAGGCACATGGCGCACTGAACAAGATCCAACGTGAATTAAGATCATTTGGATTGACGGAGTAATATAACATTGGAACAATTCTATGGTATTGAAGTACATTGCTGTAAAAATATACAGAGATGCTCAAAAAGCTAACTGACACGAAGTATCCACATAAATTTAATATCAAACAACAAGAGACAAAAAGGCATATTTAAATAGAAAAACTTATGAGGACTAACAATTCCAAGAATTATATTTATGTTGTCCAGACACAAACAAGAACTTACCACAATGGGAAAGAGATGTATCTACAACAAAAGTTGTTGGAGGCAATGGCTGGTAGAATCCAGGAGTCATGGCATCTCGGTTATAGAGAGCATGTCTGGTGTGCATGATGACATCACATTTAGCACAAAAGAAGGGGCGTGGTCGACAGTCACAACACCGGACAGCAGCTGGATTGCTTCCACACAGTTGGCAGATGTGTGTTACCACATTTCCTCGTGCCACAGCCGTGTTCAACTTCTCTGAAATGAGACTTTGTCTTGTGCTCCAGTTTGAGGAAACTAGGAGAGGATCTCTTGAGGTTCCAAGAGCTGATGCATCATCATCTATAGAATCGCTCAGTGAGTGCTGGAGATCTTGCATGAAACTCTCTTAAAATAGTATGGAATATTAAACACACACATACACACATTATATATATATTATGTAATTTACAGAATGAAGTACACACCAACAGTCTCTGGAGAAATGGTCACCTCACAGTTAGTGTCAGGAGCATTGATGTGAGGATCAGGTTTCCAGTGATCAACTGTACCACATAAAAACAATAAAGAACAACATTCAGAACATTTACAACTTGTCCCACATTTTGATCTCCTTTATAACCAGTGTAAAATGGTCCGAGCTCACTGTTTAACATTTAGTTGAGAGGACTAGCAGACTTTTTATTTCCCAAACCCAAATGTAGACAGTTCAATTGCTTGCAGTTAGCTGTCTATAAGGTGTCAAATAGATGAGGAAAGCAAATAAACTTGCTTGCTGTAGAAGCGGAGTATAAAAACAAGCTGGTTGGCCACTTACAACACACTCAGAACAAACTGCTTCAAACAAATCTTACCAAGACCAATCATTTAGTGAAGCTTTTACTTCTTTACAATAAATACTGTATTTTATTCAATTTATTTTCATGTTAAAAATCAGTGCTTCTGGTTTGATTGTTTACATCATATTCCTTGTTTCATACATTCATAAGTGCCCAAACAATCCAGATATTCAATATATCTTGAATGAAAAATTATACTGACCCTCATTTGACTGATTTCTATTTCATCTTGGTCTTGCTTAGACAATGTTTCCATCACTGTCTCTTTTTCTCCCATGTACCCTTGGTTCAGGTGTTTTTACTGGTGCTGCTTTCTCCTCTCCCTGCAGCTCTTGAATTAAGTCATCAAGACTTTGGAGCTCATCATTGATTTCTTGATGCTCAACCAGGTTATCCAGCAGCATAAACTGTTATTGTAGTTCTGAATCACTCATGGTGAGGGGCAGGAACAGAAACAAACAGAAAGACGGACAGATACAACACAACAACAACAACAACAACAAAAACAGATGTAAACAGTGAAAGAGAGAGAGAGGGAGAGTGAGAGAGAGAGAGAGAGAGAGAGAGAGAGAGAGAGAGAGAGAGAGAGAGAGAGAGAGAGAGAGAGAGAGAGAGAGAGAGAGGGTTGAGGAGATTAAAATAAAAGAGGAATGTTGGAAAATCTGAAGGACCTGATGAGAGAAAAAAGAAAGATTTAGAATTCAGAATTGAACACCTTACAATTTTACCAATTTTTTCTTTATCAGTTTGGGCAGTTTGTGATGGTTTTAAATTGTACTATGTGGGATGAAATGGGATTAGACAGGTGGGATTTTGATATTTCTGATGTGCCAAATGACAGACATAGAAAATACTTTACAACGTAGTTACAACCTAACCTTCTTTAGACAAGAACGCTTAATTTGCTTTATTATATTGTAAATATGTGATGCTCCACAGTATTGTTGTTTTTTTTTTTATTTAAATAATTGTCAAAATCAATTTGTATTGTTATTGCTGAGATTTGTGTATTTACTAGAGTTTTTTGTGTGGATTTTGAACAATTACTTGAAAACACACCAATCTGGCAACACTGTTCCTCATCTGAACATTTATAAACGGCTAAAGTATTAAAGTACTACTGTCATTTTGGTAACTTAAAACACACAATTTCCAAATATCATACAATCTCCTCTATTTCCTTGCATGATTAAATGTGAAAAAACAAATAAACAAACTTGAATGTAATTATCTATCCTAGCCTGCCTACTTGTCAGGCTGCAGACGCGGAAGCCGATATAGTCCGATCACTGTCCTTTTATTTCAACAACCGTACAACACAAAAACACTCATAAGCCGTTGAAAACAACAAACAAAGACATCCGCTCGATACGCGTTGTCCGCTATGAGTTCGAATGTCCCAAGCATAATCCATAAAGCCTTCGGCAATGAGTAATCCAAGTCGGAAGTAGAATTCGCATATACAGCCGGCGGTCGAGCAGCCACGCGATTGTCCAGCTTGACAATATAATGACCGACAGCCTGTGACTCAAGAACGTGAGTTTATGTAGTCTGATCTTTCATGAGCCACAGCTGTCGGTAATCTTGGGAAGCAGCGTGACTGCTATCGAGGGGGGCGTGGCAGGGTGGATCTCTGACAGCTACAGACGGGGGCGTGGCAGGGTGAATCCCTGACAGCTACAGAGGGGGGCATGGCCGGGTGAATCCCTGACAGTACCCCCCCCTCCAGGGGCGACACCTGACGCCCCAAAACCCACCTATGCCAGGCGGGCCAGGGCACTCCGAGGAAGGCCTCCTTAGACGCCTGGGAGCAACGGAGGCCTGGTGAGCATCCTCTGCGGAGAGCCGGCATGGAACAACACCTTGCAGGAGGATCCGGAACGGAGCCACGCCCTCGGTGCTGACGGGAGGCTGAGTAAAGCCCCTGGCGGGGATTAAAGCCGGAGCGATCTCCATGGCGGGGAACCGGAACTGGACGCCAACCATGACAATGGTAGAGTAGGGAGTGGAGGACGTCCCGGGCGGAGAACAGGAACGTCGTACCACCCTCTGAGGGACCTGGAGGATCGACGTCGCCGTCAGAGGGACCTGGAGGCCCGACGTCGCCGTCAGAGGGACCTGGAGGACCGACGTCGCCATGCGGTGATCCTGTGGGCGATCCGTCGTCCTGAAGAGGACCTGGGGGCGAGACGTCGCCCTCTGTGGAGCTTGGATGCGATCCTTCGCCCTGCGTGGAGCTTGGATGCGATCCTTCCCCCTGCGTGGAGCTTGGATGCGATCCTTCGCCCTGCGTGGAGCCTGGATGCGATTATTCGCCCTGCGTGGAGCCTGGATGCGATCCTTCGCCCTGCGTGGAGCCTGGATGCGATCCTTCGCCCTGAAGAGGACCCGGGGGCGAGACGTCGCCTTCCGAAGCCGGGTTCAGCTGCCGATCCGTTGCGGTCGGAATCGCGGAATGGCGAATCCGCGTTCGGTATAGGTCGGTCGTTCTGTGAGCCACAGCTGTCGGTAATCTTGGGAAGCAGCGTGACTGCTATCGAGGGGGGCGTGGCAGGGTGGATCTCTGACAGCTACAGACGGGGGCGTGGCAGGGTGAATCCCTGACAGCTACAGAGGGGGGCATGGCAGGGTGAATCCCTGACACTACTACACATTTGGTGCAGCAAGTTATATTTTTATAATGTCTGCTGTGATTTACTGCATCACAAAACTGCTTCATTTCACTTCTACAGCTTCTAAACACAACTTCTTGACCTGATTGAACAGTTTTTGTTCCGTAAATTGTAGGGATTGTTCCCAATTATATTAATGAACTGTTCTACTTACCGAGTGGAAAATTGCAATGGAGCAGGGGTTCTCCATACGACGGCCAATGACGTCAGCGCCACTGATGAATTTATTAATAAATAAATAAATTAATTAATTAATAAATAAATAAATAAATAAATAAAGTCCTTATAAATACATAAATAAATAAATGAATAAATAAATGAATAAATAAATAAATAAATAAATAAATAAATAAATAAATAAATAAATAAATAAATAAATAAATAAATAAATAAATAAATAAATAAATAAACGTGGTGAGGGAAGACGCAGGTAGTTGGTGAGAAAGAGGCAGTTTTAAAGATAGAAAATGTGGAGAAAAAAAAACATGACCTGGACTGAGTAGCCCTGCCATAATACATTTATAGCAAGCTATTCTTTTTTATCGTAGTCCCGATCCCGTTCATAAGACAAAACGGACTACAGTCTGGTTTCAGAGATCTACAGAAGTCTATGGGAATCCCTGCACGTTGAAAAACGACGCTAAAGGGATACCCAGTGCGTCAAAATGTGACTCCAGGGGATCCTGACCAAGCGTCCATATTTGACGAGTTGGGAGTGAGAATTTGGTCATTTTGTGGTTTGGTTTTTGTTCACAAAGCCTTTTTAATGGTTATTCATAAAATTATGCTAATTCATATATATATATATATATATATATATATATATATATATATATATATATATATATATATATATATATATATATATATTAAAATTTTCATAACATTTTTACACGAGAAAAATCAGTCAAAACGTTATTTTTAAAAAGTCATGTTTTTGACAATACTTATTTCCCCCTTATTCCACTTTTTAATGGTTTCTAATTGAATTATGCTTATGAATATGAAAATTCATATTTTCCAAACATAAACAATGATGAAAAAAAGGATGAAAAACCTCATATTTCTGTCAAAACATAAGATAGCATGTAACATTTTCAGTTTTTTTGTTTACGCATTGTACTTTGTAGCAGATTTTCATGAATTTTTCTTATGAAAATGCAAATTCATATATTTATAATATTTTTGAAAAAACTCTTCTACTAACTCTAAACTATTTTAGACACGACTACCTATATTTAAACACATGACTACCTTGTCATGTGTTTCACTGACTTCTAAATATTCTATTTTCATAACAATCATTTTTGTCAAAAGGGTATATATGTCAGTATTTTTGTTCATTTACTGCACCCATTTACGTTTTTTTTTTCATGGCATTATGCTTTTGAATATGAAAACATATTTTCACCATAAATATCATACCTTTAAAAAAAATTTTTTTTTAAACAAATTTCTAATGTCACCATCAATGTTAACTTTCTGCCATTATTAACTGTTTTTTTTTTATTATTATTAAATTAAGCTGAAAAATTCATATTAACTATAATATTTGTAAAAAAATTGTAAAATTCATGAAAAATGTTATTTTTGTCAAAACGTGATATTTCATGTCAGTATTTTCGTTCACTGACTGCACCCTTTTATGTTTTGTCATGAAAATATGATTCTGAATATGAAAACGTTTTCACTATAACAATCATACCTTTTATGTAAAACTTAATTTTTTTCAAAACAAATGTGTCATGTCACGCTCATCGTTCACTTTCTGCCATTTTTACCTTTTTTTCTTTTTTTTTTTTTTTTTTGAAATTTTGCTTAAAAATTCATATTAACTATTATATTTTTTATCAAAAGAGTAAACTTCTTGTCAAAACTTGATTTGTCTTTACCATTTTCATTCTCTTATTCCTTTTTCAATGGTTTTTATAAAAGTTTTGCTCATGAGTATGAAAATCGAAAAAGCGTTTTTCTTTCGTCCTGCGAGGAACATGGAACTTTTTTAATATAAAAATTCATATGTTCATAATTAACTCTTATTTGTATATTTGTTCAATTTTTACAGTTAGAACTGTAAACATTTTAGTTTTTCAATTTTTTTTATTTCATGTTTTTTCCCCGTTTTTCCACTTTGAAGAAGTTTTTAAATGAAATTATGTTCACAAATATGAAAATAATTTTTTTTTCCAATAGATGGTTGGGAAAACAAATGTCAAAATATGATTTCTAATTTAATTTTTTTTTGTTTTTTGTTCACTTATTCCTTTTTGTAACGTCTATTAATGAAATTATGCTGTTTAATATAAATATTAATATTTTCATAATTACTTTCATTTTTGTATGAAAAAAGTCGTTTTTAACAAAACTTGATTTTTAATGTAATTGTTTCCCCTTATTCCATTTTTTTTTTACACTTTTCAATGAAATTATGCTTACGAATATGAAAATTCGTATTTTCCCAATAGATGAAAACATTATGAAAAAAGTAATATTTCTGTCAAAACATGATTTACATGTAACATTTTTTTAGTTTTTTGTGTCATTGGGTTCTTGCATTTTAAATATATTTTCCTGAAATGTACCTTCGAAAATAAGAAAATTCGTATTTTCACAAGAATAATTTTTGTCAAAAGGTTATCATGTCTGTATTTTCGTTAACTTATTGCACCATTTTACTTTTTTTCATGAAATTATGCTTATGACTGTAAAAATTCATATATATTCACAACAACTCTATCTTGTTTAAATACAACGTAATTTATCTCAAAACAAATGTCACCATCATCATTCACATTTTGCAATTTTAACTGCTTTTTAATGAAATTATGTTTAAAAATCCACATTTCATATGAACTATAGTCTTATGAACATTTTCAAATTTTTCCAAAATTTAATTTGTCATGTCACTGTTTTTGTTCACTTGTTCCATTTTAATGGTTTGTAATCAATTTTTGCTTATGAGCATGAAAATTCATACTATCCTACTTTTTCTGGAAAAAAGTTTTTTTGTCAATTTGTAGGTTTTTTTGTTCACTTATTGACTATTGTAATGGTCATTTCTGAAATCATGCTAATTGATATAAAAATTCATATTTTCACAATAACTATAATTTTTGTATGAAAATTACATAATGCCAAGACAGGATTTATGAAACGTTATTAATGTTTAATGTAATTTTTTCCCCTTATTCCACCTTTTAACAGTTTCTTTTGAAATTATGCTTATGAATATTATTTTTTTTCCAATAGATGAAAAAGATGAAAATGTATGAAAAAGGTCATATTTTGGTCAAAACATGATTTAGCATGTAACATTTTTAGTTTTTCCGTTTAAGCCTCGTACTTTGTAATTTTTTCATAAAACTTTGCTTATGAAAATGAAAATTCATATACTTAAAATATATTTTTATGAACAAACGTTGTCAAAACTTTATTTGCCATGTCACGTGTTTCATTGAAGTTTTGCACGTTTTAATGTTTATTCCTAAAATGTACCTTCGGAATACAAAAATTCATATTTTCATAACAATAATCTATTTTGTCAAAAAATGAAATGTGATTCTTATGAGTTTGAAAATTTATATTTTTATATTAACTGTCCTACTTTTTCTGAGAATAAAAACATCTATTTTTTATAATGATTTCTCATGTACATTTTTCGTTCAGTTGTTGACTTTTTCCACATTTTCTTCATATCTTTTTTATACATGAAAAAGATATGGAAAAGTCTTATTTCTGTCAAAACACGATTTATGTAACATATTTGGGGTTTTTTTGTGTACTTTGTAACGTTTTTTCATGAAATTTGCTAATGTAAATAAAAATTTAAATATTTAAAATATTTTTATGAAAAAAACACTTTTTGCACTTTTAAAAAAAATTCTGAAATGTTGCTTTTGAATGTGAAAATGTAAACATTTTATTATATCAAGATTTTCATGAAAACAGTTCTTTTTGTCATAACGTGATTTTTCATTCACTTTTTGCATCCTTTTACGCTTTTCATGAAATTATGATTCCGAAAACCATATTTTCACTATATCATACCTTTTATGAAAATTTTTATTTTTCAAAACAAATATCATGTCACCGTCATCGTTCACTTGGCTTTTTTTTTATGCCTTATATTTTTATGAAGAGTACAATTTTTGTCAGTATTTTTGTTGACATTCACTTTGTAATGGTTATTATTAATATAAAAACTATTATTTTCATAATTATAATTTTTTTTATGAAACAGTCATGTTTTTGACAAAACTATTTTTTCCTGTTATTTCTCTTTTAAACTATTTTTTAATGCTTATAAAAATGTTAATTCATATTTTTGAAATAGATAATTGGGAAAAACATGAAAAAAGTATATTATATTTCTGTCAAAACATGTCTCGTCAATTTTTTTGTTATTTCGTTTATTGAGCTGTTTTGTAACAGCTACTAATGAAATTAGGCTAATTAATACGAAAATTCATATTTTCATAATTACGTTAATTTTTTTATGAAACAGTATCTATACAATATGTATCTTGAGTATAAAAATGTATATAGTCAAAAACGTATATATTTGTCAAAATTTTGTCATCATGACCTTTTGCACTTTTTAACATTTTTTTCTAAAATGTTGCTAATAAAAAGATTGATTATCGTCATCGTTCACTATTTGCCATTTTTCTTCAATAACTTGGTTGTCACCTTTTTAATTCTTTACTTCACTTTTTAACGGTTTTAAATTAAATTATGCTAATTAATATAACCATTTATTATTTATTATTAATTTACTGATTTAGTCACGTCTTGTTCACTGTTTACAGTTTTTCATTAAATTATGATTATAAATATAATCATTCATATTTTAATAACTCATATTTTTACGAAAAAAAGTGCTATTTTGTTTATGTCGTAAATTATCATTAACATGTAAAAACATTGTGGTCAAGAGCATGCGATATGTGAAAAATGACATGGTTCGAAAATGCGATTTCCTTTCGTCCCGCGAGGCTGAGACTTGCGGAATCGCTTTTTCAGCTCTTAAGGAAGCTCTTTCTTTACAGCACATACACGGCTTGGCCAAACATGTGAAACTTTTAGTTTTTTGATGAATTATGACTTTCTACACCCTATATGTTCACTTTTTACAGGTTTTCATAAAATTATGAATATGAAAATTAATATTTTTATAATAACTCATATTTTGTCTAACAAAAAGTGCTATTTTTGACAAAACATAATTTATTATGTCCTATATTATCATAAACATGTAAAAACATTGTTGTCAAGTGCATGCGATATGTGCAAAAATGACATGATAAGAAAAAACGTTTTCCTTTCGTCCTGCGAGGCTGAGACTTGCGGAATCGCTTTTTTAGCTCTTAAGAAGCTCTTTCTTTACAGTACATACACGGCTTGGCCAAACATGTGGAACTTTTAGTTTTTTGATGAATTATGACTTTGTACACCCTATATGTTCACTTTTTAAAGTTTTTCATAAAATTAAAATTATGAATATGAAAATTTATATTTTTATAATAACTCATATATTGTCTAACAAAAAGTGCTATTTTTGACAAAACATAATTTAATATGTCCTATATTATCATAAACATGTAAAAACATTGTGGTCAAGAGCATGCGATATGTGCAAAAATGACATGGTTCGAAAATGCGTTTTCCTTTCGTCCTGCGAGGCTGAGACTTGCGGAATCGCTTTTTCAGCGCTTAGGAAGCTCTTTCTTTACAGCACATACACGGCTTGGCCAAACATGTCGAACTTTTTGTTTTTTGATGAATTATGACTTTCCACACCCGATATGTTCACTTTGAACAGTTTTTTATCAAATTAAAATTATGAATATGAAAATATATATTTTCATAAAAACTATTATTTTGTATAAAAAAAGTTATATTTTTGACAAAATATGATTTATTAAGTCCTATGTCATCATCAACAGGCAAGAACATTGTGGTCAAGAGCATGCGATATGTGCAAAAATGACATGATTCGAAAAACCGTTTTTCTTTCGTCCTGCGAGGCTGAGACTTGCGGAATCGCTTTTTCAGCTCTTAGCAAGCTCTTTCATTACAGCACATACACGGCTTGACCCAAACATGTGGAACTTTTAGTTTTTTGATGAATTATGACTTTGCACACCCTATATGTTCACTTTTTACAGTTTTTCATAAAATTAAAATTATGAATATGAAAATATATATTTTCATAAAAACTAATATTTTGTATAAAAAAAGTTATATTTTTGACAAAATATGATTTATTAAGTCCTATGTCATCATCAACAGGCAAGAACATTGTGGTCAAGAGCATGCGATATGTGCAAAAATGACATGGTTCGAAAATGCGTTTTCCTTTCGTCCTGCGAGGCTGAGACTTGCGGAATCGCTTTTTCAGCTCTTAGGAAGCTCTTTCTTTACAGCACATACACGGCTTGGCCAAACGTGGAACTTTTAGTTTTTTGATGAATTATGACTTTTTACACCCTATTTGTTCACTTTTTAGAGTTTTTCATAAAATTAAAATTATGAATATAAAAATTTATCTTTTTATAATAACTCATGTTTTGTCTAACAAAAAGTGCTATTTTTGACAAAACATAATTTATTATGTCCTATATTATCATAAACATGTAAACACATTGTTGTCAAGTGCATGCTATATGTGCAAAAATGACGATTCGAATAAACGTTTTCCTTTCGTCCTGCGAGGCTGAGACTTGCGGAATCGCTTTTTCAGCTCTTAAGAAGCTCTTTCTTTAAGCACATACACGGCTTGGCCAAACATGTCGAATTTTTTGTTTTTTGATGAATTATGACTTTCTACACCCTATATGTTCACTTTTTAGAGTTTTTCATAAAATTAAAATTATGAATATAAAAATTTATCTTTTTATAATAACTCATATTTTGTCTAACAAAAAGTGCTATTTTTGACAAAACATAATTTATTATGTCCTATATTATCATAAACATGTAAAAACATTGTTGTCAAGTGCATGCGATATGTGCAAAAATTACATGATTCGAAAAACCGTTTTCCTTTCGTCCTGCGAGGCTGAGACTTGCGGAATCGCTTTTTCAGCTCTTAGGAAGCTCTTTCATTACAGCACATACACGGCTTGGACAAACATGTGGAACTTTTTGTTTTTTGATGAATTTTGACTTTCCACACCCTATATGTTCACTTTTTACAGTTTTTTATCAAATTAAAATTATGAAAATGAAAATATATATTTTCATAAAAACTAATATTTTGTATAAAAGAAGTTATATTTTTTGACAAAACGGGATTTATTAAGTCCTATTTCATCATCAACAGACAAGAACATTGTGGTCAAGAGCATGCGATATGTGCAAAAATGACGATTCGAAAAACCGTTTTTCTTTCGTCCTGCGAGGCTGAGACTTGCGGAATCGCTTTTTCAGCTCTTAGGAAGCTCTTTCTTTACAGCACATACACGGCTTGGCCAAACATGTGGAACTTTTAGTTTTTTGATGAATTATGACTTTTTACACCCTATTTGTTCACTTTTTAAAGATTTTCATAAAATTTAAATTATGAATATAAAAATTTATCTTTTTATAATAACTCATATTTTGTCTAACAAAAAGTGCTATTTTTGACAAAACATAATTTATTAAGTCCTATTTCATCATCAACAGACAAGAACATTGTGGTCAAGAGCATGCGATATGTGCAAAAATGACATGATTCGAAAAACCGTTTTTCTTTCGTCCTGCGAGGCTGAGACTTGCGGAATCGCTTTTTCAGCTCTTAAAAAGCTCTTTCATTACAGCACATACACGGCTTGGCCAAACATGTGGAACTTTTTTTTTTTTTGATGAATTATGACTTTCCACACCCGATATGTTCACTTTAAACAGTTTTTTATCAAATTAAAATTATGAATATGAAAATATATATTTTCATAAAAACTAATATTTTGTATGAAAAAAGTTATATTTTTTGACAAAATATGATATTTTAAGTACTATGTCATTATCAACAGGCAAGAACATTATGGTCAAGAGCATGCGATATGTGCAAAAATGACATGGTTCGAAAATGCGTTTTCCTTTCGTCCTGCAAGGCTGAGACTTGCGGAATCGCTTTTTCAGCTCTTAGGAAGCTCTTTCTTTACAGCACATACACGGCTTGGCCAAACGTGGAACTTTTAGTTTTTTGATGAATTATTACTTTCTACACCCTATATGTTCACTTTTTACAGTTTTTCATAAAATTAAAATTATGAATAATAAAATTTTTATAATAACTCATATTTTGTCTAACAAAAAGTGCTATTTTTGACAAAACATAATTTATTATGTCCTATATTATCATAAACATGTAAAAACATTGTTGTCAAGTGCATGCGATATGTGCAAAAATGACATGATTCGAAAAAACGTTTTCCTTTCGTCCTGCGAGGCTGAGACTTGCGGAATCGCTTTTTCAGCTCTTAGGAAGCTCTTTCTTTACAGCACATACACGGCTTGGCCAAACATGTGAAACTTTTAGTTTTTTAATGAATTCTGACTTTCTACACCCTATATGTTCACTTTTTACAGTTTTTCATAAAATTAAAATTATGAATATGAAAATATATATTTTCATAAAAACTAATATTCTGTATAAAAAAAGTTATAATTTTGACAAAATATGATTTATTAAGTCCTATGTCATCATCAACAGGCAAGAACATTGTGGTCAAGAGCATGCGATATGTGCAAAAATGGCATGGTTCTAAAATGCGTTTTCCTTTCGTCCTGCAAGGCTGAGACTTGCGGAATCGCTTTTTCAGCTCTTAGGAAGCTCTTTCTTTACAGCACATACACGGCTTGGCCAAACGTGGAACTTTTAGTTTTTTGATGAATTATTACTTTCTACACCCTATATGTTCACTTTTTACAGTTTTTCATAAAATTAAAATTATGAATAATAAAATTTTTATAATAACTCATTTTTTGTCTAACAAAAAGTGCTATTTTTGACAAAACATAATTTATTATGTCCTATATTATCATAAACATGTAAAAACATTGTTGTCAAGTGCATGCGATATGTGCAAAAATGACATGATTCGAAAAAACGTTTTCCTTTCGTCCTGCGAGGCTGAGACTTGCGGAATCGCTTTTTCAGCTCTTAGGAAGCTCTTTCTTTACAGCACATACACGGCTTGGCCAAACATGTGAAACTTTTAGTTTTTTAATGAATTCTGACTTTCTACACCCTATATGTTCACTTTTTACAGTTTTTCATAAAATTAAAATTATGAATATGAAAATATATATTTTCATAAAAACTAATATTCTGTATAAAAAAAGTTATAATTTTGACAAAATATGATTTATTAAGTCCTATGTCATCATCAACAGGCAAGAACATTGTGGTCAAGAGCATGCGATATGTGCAAAAATGGCATGGTTCTAAAATGCGTTTTCCTATCGTCCTGCAAGGCTGAGACTTGCGGAATCGCTTTTCAGCTCTTAGGAAGCTCGTTCTTTACAGCACATACACGGCTTGGCCAAACATGTGAAACTTTTAGTTTTTTGATGAATTCTGACTTTCTACACCCTATATGTTCACTTTTTACAGGTTTTCATAAAATTATGAATATGAAAATTAATATTTTTATAATAACTCATATTTTGTCTAACAAAAAGTGCTATTTTTGACACAACATAATTTATTATGTCCTATATTATCATAAACATGTAAAAACATTGTTGTCAAGTGCATGCGATAAGTGCAAACATGACATGATTCGAAAAACCGTTTTCCTTTCGTCCTGCGAGGCTGAGACTTGCGGAATCGCTTTTTCAGTTCTTAGGAAGCTCTTTCATTACAGCACATACACGGCTTGGCCAAACATGTGGAACTTTTAGTTTTTTGATGAATTATGACTTTGTACACCCTATATGTTCACTTTTTAAAGTTTTTCATAAAATTAAAATTATGAATATGAAAATTTATATTTTTATAATAACTCATATATTGTCTAACAAAAAGTGCTATTTTTGACAAAACATAATTTAATATGTCCTATATTATCATAAACATGTAAAAACATTGTGGTCAAGAGCATGCGATATGTGCAAAAATGACATGGTTCGAAAATGCGTTTTCCTTTCGTCCTGCGAGGCTGAGACTTGCGGAATCGCTTTTTCAGCGCTTAGGAAGCTCTTTCTTTACAGCACATACACGGCTTGGCCAACCATGTCGAACTTTTTGTTTTTTGATGAATTATGACTTTCCACACCCGATATGTTCACTTTGAACAGTTTTTTATCAAATTAAAATTATGAATATGAAAATATATATTTTCATAAAAACTATTATTTTGTATAAAAAAAGTTATATTTTTGACAAAATATGATTTATTAAGTCCTATGTCATCATCAACAGGCAAGAACATTGTGGTCAAGAGCATGCGATATGTGCAAAAATGACATGATTCGAAAAACCGTTTTTCTTTCGTCCTGCGAGGCTGAGACTTGCGGAATCGCTTTTTCAGCTCTTAGCAAGCTCTTTCATTACAGCACATACACGGCTTGACCCAAACATGTGGAACTTTTAGTTTTTTGATGAATTATGACTTTGCACACCCTATATGTTCACTTTTTACAGTTTTTCATAAAATTAAAATTATGAATATGAAAATATATATTTTCATAAAAACTAATATTTTGTATAAAAAAAGTTATATTTTTGACAAAATATGATTTATTAAGTCCTATGTCATCATCAACAGGCAAGAACATTGTGGTCAAGAGCATGCGATATGTGCAAAAATGACATGGTTCGAAAATGCGTTTTCCTTTCGTCCTGCGAGGCTGAGACTTGCGGAATCGCTTTTTCAGCTCTTAGGAAGCTCTTTCTTTACAGCACATACACGGCTTGGCCAAACGTGGAACTTTTAGTTTTTTGATGAATTATGACTTTTTACACCCTATTTGTTCACTTTTTAGAGTTTTTCATAAAATTAAAATTATGAATATAAAAATTTATCTTTTTATAATAACTCATGTTTTGTCTAACAAAAAGTGCTATTTTTGACAAAACATAATTTATTATGTCCTATATTATCATAAACATGTAAACACATTGTTGTCAAGTGCATGCTATATGTGCAAAAATGACGATTCGAATAAACGTTTTCCTTTCGTCCTGCGAGGCTGAGACTTGCGGAATCGCTTTTTCAGCTCTTAAGAAGCTCTTTCTTTAAGCACATACACGGCTTGGCCAAACATGTCGAATTTTTTGTTTTTTGATGAATTATGACTTTCTACACCCTATATGTTCACTTTTTAGAGTTTTTCATAAAATTAAAATTATGAATATAAAAATTTATCTTTTTATAATAACTCATATTTTGTCTAACAAAAAGTGCTATTTTTGACAAAACATAATTTATTATGTCCTATATTATCATAAACATGTAAAAACATTGTTGTCAAGTGCATGCGATATGTGCCAAAATTACATGATTCCAAAAACCGTTTTCCTTTCGTCCTGCGAGGCTGAGACTTGCGGAATCGCTTTTTCAGCTCTTAGGAAGCTCTTTCATTACAGCACATACACGGCTTGGACAAACATGTGGAACTTTTTGTTTTTTGATGAATTTTGACTTTCCACACCCTATATGTTCACTTTTTACAGTTTTTTATCAAATTAAAATTATGAAAATGAAAATATATATTTTCATAAAAACTAATATTTTGTATAAAAGAAGTTATATTTTTTGACAAAACGGGATTTATTAAGTCCTATTTCATCATCAACAGACAAGAACATTGTGGTCAAGAGCATGCGATATGTGCAAAAATGACGATTCGAAAAACCGTTTTTCTTTCGTCCTGCGAGGCTGAGACTTGCGGAATCGCTTTTTCAGCTCTTAGGAAGCTCTTTCTTTACAGCACATACACGGCTTGGCCAAACATGTGGAACTTTTAGTTTTTTGATGAATTATGACTTTTTACACCCTATTTGTTCACTTTTTAAAGATTTTCATAAAATTTAAATTATGAATATAAAAATTTATCTTTTTATAATAACTCATATTTTGTCTAACAAAAAGTGCTATTTTTGACAAAACATAATTTATTAAGTCCTATTTCATCATCAACAGACAAGAACATTGTGGTCAAGAGCATGCGATATGTGCAAAAATGACATGATTCGAAAAACCGTTTTTCTTTCGTCCTGCGAGGCTGAGACTTGCGGAATCGCTTTTTCAGCTCTTAAAAAGCTCTTTCATTACAGCACATACACGGCTTGGCCAAACATGTGGAACTTTTTTTTTTTTTGATGAATTATGACTTTCCACACCCGATATGTTCACTTTAAACAGTTTTTTATCAAATTAAAATTATGAATATGAAAATATATATTTTCATAAAAACTAATATTTTGTATGAAAAAAGTTATATTTTTTGACAAAATATGATATTTTAAGTACTATGTCATTATCAACAGGCAAGAACATTATGGTCAAGAGCATGCGATATGTGCAAAAATGACATGGTTCGAAAATGCGTTTTCCTTTCGTCCTGCAAGGCTGAGACTTGCGGAATCGCTTTTTCAGCTCTTAGGAAGCTCTTTCTTTACAGCACATACACGGCTTGGCCAAACGTGGAACTTTTAGTTTTTTGATGAATTATTACTTTCTACACCCTATATGTTCACTTTTTACAGTTTTTCATAAAATTAAAATTATGAATAATAAAATTTTTATAATAACTCATATTTTGTCTAACAAAAAGTGCTATTTTTGACAAAACATAATTTATTATGTCCTATATTATCATAAACATGTAAAAACATTGTTGTCAAGTGCATGCGATATGTGCAAAAATGACATGATTCGAAAAAACGTTTTCCTTTCGTCCTGCGAGGCTGAGACTTGCGGAATCGCTTTTTCAGCTCTTAGGAAGCTCTTTCTTTACAGCACATACACGGCTTGGCCAAACATGTGAAACTTTTAGTTTTTTAATGAATTCTGACTTTCTACACCCTATATGTTCACTTTTTACAGTTTTTCATAAAATTAAAATTATGAATATGAAAATATATATTTTCATAAAAACTAATATTCTGTATAAAAAAAGTTATAATTTTGACAAAATATGATTTATTAAGTCCTATGTCATCATCAACAGGCAAGAACATTGTGGTCAAGAGCATGCGATATGTGCAAAAATGGCATGGTTCTAAAATGCGTTTTCCTTTCGTCCTGCAAGGCTGAGACTTGCGGAATCGCTTTTTCAGCTCTTAGGAAGCTCTTTCTTTACAGCACATACACGGCTTGGCCAAACGTGGAACTTTTAGTTTTTTGATGAATTATTACTTTCTACACCCTATATGTTCACTTTTTACAGTTTTTCATAAAATTAAAATTATGAATAATAAAATTTTTATAATAACTCATTTTTTGTCTAACAAAAAGTGCTATTTTTGACAAAACATAATTTATTATGTCCTATATTATCATAAACATGTAAAAACATTGTTGTCAAGTGCATGCGATATGTGCAAAAATGACATGATTCGAAAAAACGTTTTCCTTTCGTCCTGCGAGGCTGAGACTTGCGGAATCGCTTTTTCAGCTCTTAGGAAGCTCTTTCTTTACAGCACATACACGGCTTGGCCAAACATGTGAAACTTTTAGTTTTTTAATGAATTCTGACTTTCTACACCCTATATGTTCACTTTTTACAGTTTTTCATAAAATTAAAATTATGAATATGAAAATATATATTTTCATAAAAACTAATATTCTGTATAAAAAAAGTTATAATTTTGACAAAATATGATTTATTAAGTCCTATGTCATCATCAACAGGCAAGAACATTGTGGTCAAGAGCATGCGATATGTGCAAAAATGGCATGGTTCTAAAATGCGTTTTCCTATCGTCCTGCAAGGCTGAGACTTGCGGAATCGCTTTTCAGCTCTTAGGAAGCTCGTTCTTTACAGCACATACACGGCTTGGCCAAACATGTGAAACTTTTAGTTTTTTGATGAATTCTGACTTTCTACACCCTATATGTTCACTTTTTACAGGTTTTCATAAAATTATGAATATGAAAATTAATATTTTTATAATAACTCATATTTTGTCTAACAAAAAGTGCTATTTTTGACACAACATAATTTATTATGTCCTATATTATCATAAACATGTAAAAACATTGTTGTCAAGTGCATGCGATAAGTGCAAACATGACATGATTCGAAAAACCGTTTTCCTTTCGTCCTGCGAGGCTGAGACTTGCGGAATCGCTTTTTCAGTTCTTAGGAAGCTCTTTCATTACAGCACATACACGGCTTGGCCAAACATGTGGAACTTTTAGTTTTTTGATGAATTATGACTTTGTACACCCTATATGTTCACTTTTTAAAGTTTTTCATAAAATTAAAATTATGAATATGAAAATTTATATTTTTATAATAACTCATATATTGTCTAACAAAAAGTGCTATTTTTGACAAAACATAATTTAATATGTCCTATATTATCATAAACATGTAAAAACATTGTGGTCAAGAGCATGCGATATGTGCAAAAATGACATGGTTCGAAAATGCGTTTTCCTTTCGTCCTGCGAGGCTGAGACTTGCGGAATCGCTTTTTCAGCGCTTAGGAAGCTCTTTCTTTACAGCACATACACGGCTTGGCCAACCATGTCGAACTTTTTGTTTTTTGATGAATTATGACTTTCCACACCCGATATGTTCACTTTGAACAGTTTTTTATCAAATTAAAATTATGAATATGAAAATATATATTTTCATAAAAACTATTATTTTGTATAAAAAAAGTTATATTTTTGACAAAATATGATTTATTAAGTCCTATGTCATCATCAACAGGCAAGAACATTGTGGTCAAGAGCATGCGATATGTGCAAAAATGACATGATTCGAAAAACCGTTTTTCTTTCGTCCTGCGAGGCTGAGACTTGCGGAATCGCTTTTTCAGCTCTTAGCAAGCTCTTTCATTACAGCACATACACGGCTTGACCCAAACATGTGGAACTTTTAGTTTTTTGATGAATTATGACTTTGCACACCCTATATGTTCACTTTTTACAGTTTTTCATAAAATTAAAATTATGAATATGAAAATATATATTTTCATAAAAACTAATATTTTGTATAAAAAAAGTTATATTTTTGACAAAATATGATTTATTAAGTCCTATGTCATCATCAACAGGCAAGAACATTGTGGTCAAGAGCATGCGATATGTGCAAAAATGACATGGTTCGAAAATGCGTTTTCCTTTCGTCCTGCGAGGCTGAGACTTGCGGAATCGCTTTTTCAGCTCTTAGGAAGCTCTTTCTTTACAGCACATACACGGCTTGGCCAAACGTGGAACTTTTAGTTTTTTGATGAATTATGACTTTTTACACCCTATTTGTTCACTTTTTAGAGTTTTTCATAAAATTAAAATTATGAATATAAAAATTTATCTTTTTATAATAACTCATGTTTTGTCTAACAAAAAGTGCTATTTTTGACAAAACATAATTTATTATGTCCTATATTATCATAAACATGTAAACACATTGTTGTCAAGTGCATGCTATATGTGCAAAAATGACGATTCGAATAAACGTTTTCCTTTCGTCCTGCGAGGCTGAGACTTGCGGAATCGCTTTTTCAGCTCTTAAGAAGCTCTTTCTTTAAGCACATACACGGCTTGGCCAAACATGTCGAATTTTTTGTTTTTTGATGAATTATGACTTTCTACACCCTATATGTTCACTTTTTAGAGTTTTTCATAAAATTAAAATTATGAATATAAAAATTTATCTTTTTATAATAACTCATATTTGGTCTAACAAAAAGTGCTATTTTTGACAAAACATAATTTATTATGTCCTATATTATCATAAACATGTAAAAACATTGTTGTCAAGTGCATGCGATATGTGCAAAAATTACATGATTCGAAAAACCGTTTTCCTTTCGTCCTGCGAGGCTGAGACTTGCGGAATCGCTTTTTCAGCTCTTAGGAAGCTCTTTCATTACAGCACATACACGGCTTGGACAAACATGTGGAACTTTTTGTTTTTTGATGAATTTTGACTTTCCACACCCTATATGTTCACTTTTTACAGTTTTTTATCAAATTAAAATTATGAAAATGAAAATATATATTTTCATAAAAACTAATATTTTGTATAAAAGAAGTTATATTTTTTGACAAAACGGGATTTATTAAGTCCTATTTCATCATCAACAGACAAGAACATTGTGGTCAAGAGCATGCGATATGTGCAAAAATGACGATTCGAAAAACCGTTTTTCTTTCGTCCTGCGAGGCTGAGACTTGCGGAATCGCTTTTTCAGCTCTTAGGAAGCTCTTTCTTTACAGCACATACACGGCTTGGCCAAACGTGGAACTTTTAGTTTTTTGATGAATTATGACTTTTTACACCCTATTTGTTCACTTTTTAAAGATTTTCATAAAATTTAAATTATGAATATAAAAATTTATCTTTTTATAATAACTCATATTTTGTCTAACAAAAAGTGCTATTTTTGACAAAACATAATTTATTAAGTCCTATTTCATCATCAACAGACAAGAACATTGTGGTCAAGAGCATTCGATATGTGCAAAAATGACATGATTCGTAAAACCGTTTTTCTTTCGTCCTGCGAGGCTGAGACTTGCGGAATCGCTTTTTCAGCTCTTAAAAAGCTCTTTCATTACAGCACATACACGGCTTGGCCAAACATGTGGAACTTTTTTTTTTTTGATGAATTATGACTTTCCACACCCGATATGTTCACTTTAAACAGTTTTTTATCAAATTAAAATTATGAATATGAAAATATATATTTTCATAAAAACTAATATTTTGTATGAAAAAAGTTATATTTTTTGACAAAATATGATATTTTAAGTACTATGTCATTATCAACAGGCAAGAACATTATGGTCAAGAGCATGCGATATGTGCAAAAATGACATGGTTCGAAAATGCGTTTTCCTTTCGTCCTGCAAGGCTGAGACTTGCGGAATCGCTTTTTCAGCTCTTAGGAAGCTCTTTCTTTACAGCACATACACGGCTTGGCCAAACGTGGAACTTTTAGTTTTTTGATGAATTATTACTTTCTACACCCTATATGTTCACTTTTTACAGTTTTTCATAAAATTAAAATTATGAATAATAAAATTTTAATAATAACTCATATTTTGTCTAACAAAAAGTGCTATTTTTGACAAAACATAATTTATTATGTCCTATATTATCATAAACATGTAAAAACATTGTTGTCAAGTGCATGCGATATGTGCAAAAATGACATGATTCGAAAAAACGTTTTCCTTTCGTCCTGCGAGGCTGAGACTTGCGGAATCGCTTTTTCAGCTCTTAGGAAGCTCTTTCTTTACAGCACATACACGGCTTGGCCAAACATGTGAAACTTTTAGTTTTTTAATGAATTCTGACTTTCTACACCCTATATGTTCACTTTTTACAGTTTTTCATAAAATTAAAATTATGAATATGAAAATATATATTTTCATAAAAACTAATATTCTGTATAAAAAGTTATAATTTTGACAAAATATGATTTATTAAGTCCTATGTCATCATCAACAGGCAAGAACATTGTGGTCAAGAGCATGCGATATGTGCAAAAATGGCATGGTTCTAAAATGCGTTTTCCTTTCGTCCTGCAAGGCTGAGACTTGCGGAATCGCTTTTTCAGCTCTTAGGAAGCTCTTTCTTTACAGCACATACACGGCTTGGCCAAACGTGGAACTTTTAGTTTTTTGATGAATTATTACTTTCTACACCCTATATGTTCACTTTTTACAGTTTTTCATAAAATTAAAATTATGAATAATAAAATTTTTATAATAACTCATATTTTGTCTAACAAAAAGTGCTATTTTTGACAAAACATAATTTATTATGTCCTATATTATCATAAACATGTAAAAACATTGTTGTCAAGTGCATGCGATATGTGCAAAAATGACATGATTCGAAAAAACGTTTTCCTTTCGTCCTGCGAGGCTGAGACTTGCGGAATCGCTTTTTCAGCTCTTAGGAAGCTCTTTCTTTACAGCACATACACGGCTTGGCCAAACGTGAAACTTTTAGTTTTTTAATGAATTCTGACTTTCTACACCCTATATGTTCACTTTTTACAGTTTTTCATAAAATTAAAATTATGAATATGAAAATATATATTTTCATAAAAACTAATATTCTGTATAAAAAAAGTTATAATTTTGACAAAATATGATTTATTAAGTCCTATGTCATCATCAACAGGCAAGAACATTGTGGTCAAGAGCATGCGATATGTGCAAAAATGGCATGGTTCTAAAATGCGTTTTCCTATCGTCCTGCAAGGCTGAGACTTGCGGAATCGCTTTTCAGCTCTTAGGAAGCTCGTTCTTTACAGCACATACACGGCTTGGCCAAACATGTGAAACTTTTAGTTTTTTGATGAATTATGACTTTCTACACCCTATATGTTCACTTTTTACAGGTTTTCATAAAATTATGAATATGAAAATTAATATTTTTATAATAACTCATATTTTGTCTAACAAAAAGTGCTATTTTTGACACAACATAATTTATTATGTCCTATATTATCATAAACATGTAAAAACATTGTTGTCAAGTGCATGCGATAAGTGCAAACATGACATGATTCGAAAAACCGTTTTCCTTTCGTCCTGCGAGGCTGAGACTTGCGGAATCGCTTTTTCAGTTCTTAGGAAGCTCTTTCATTACAGCACATACACGGCTTGGCCAAACATGTGGAACTTTTAGTTTTTTGATGAATTCTGACTTTCTACACCCTATACGTTCACTTTTTACAGGTTTTCATAAAATTAAAATTATGAATATGAACATTTATATCTTCATAAAACTCATATTTTGTAGAATAAAAGTTATATTTTTGAGAAAACATGATTTATTAAGTCCTATTTCATTATCAACAGACAAGAACATTGTGGTCAAGAGCATGCGATATGTGCAAAAATGGCATGGTTCGAAAATGCGTTTTCCTTTCGTCCTGCGAGGCTGAGACTTGCGGAATCGCTTTTTCAGCTCTTAGGAAGCTCTTTCTTTACAGCACATACACGGCTTGGCCAAACATGTGGAACTTTTAGTTTTTTGATGAATACTGACTTTCTACACCCTATACGTTCACTTTTTACAGTTATTCATAAAATTAAAATTATGAATATGAAAATATATATTTTCATAAAAACTAATATTTTGTATAAAAAAAGTTATATTTTGGACAAAATATGATTTATTAAGTCCTATGTCATCATCAACAGGCAAGAACATTGTGGTCAAGAGCATGCGATATGTGCAAAAATGACATCGTTCGAAAATGCGTTTTCCTTTCGTCCTGCGAGGCTGAGACTTGCGGAATCGCTTTTTCAGCTCTTAAGAAGCTCTTTCTTTACAGCACATACACGGCTTGGCCAAACATGTCGAACTTTTGGTTTTTTGATAATTATGACTTTCCACACCCGATATGTTCACTTTGAACAGTTTTTTATCAAATTTAAATTATGAATATGAAAATATATATTTTTATAAAAACTAATATTTTGTATAAAAAAAGTTATATTTTTGACAAAATATGATTTATTAAGTCCTATGTCTTCATAAACATGTAAAAACATTGTTGTCAAGTGCATGCGATATGTGCAAAAATGGCATGGTTCGAAAATGCGTTTTCCTTTCGTCCTGTAAGGCTGATACTTGCGGAATCGCTTTTTCAGCTCTTAGGAAGCTCTTTCATTACAGCACATACACGGCTTGGCCAAAGATGTGGAACTTTTAGTTTTTTGATGAATTATGACATTCTACACCCTATACGTTCACTTTTTACAGGTTTTTATAAAATTAAAATTATGAATATGAAAATTAATAGTTTTATAATTCATATTTTGTCTAACAAAAAGTGCTATTTTTGACAAAACAATTTATTATGTCCTATATTATCATGAACATGCAAAAATATTGTTGTCAAGTGCATGCGATAAGTGCAAACATGACATGATTCGAAAAACCGTTTTCCTTTCGTCCTGCGAGGCTGAGACTTGCGGAATCGCTTTTTCAGCTCTTAGGAAGCTCTTTCTTTACAGCACATACACGGCTTGGCCAAACATGTCGAACTTTTAGTTTTTTGATGAATTATGACTTTGCACACCCGATATGTTCACTTTTTACAGTTTTTTTTATCAAATTGAAATTATGAAAATGAAAATATATATTTTCATAAAAACTAATATTTTGTATAAAAAAAGTTATATTTTTGACAAAATATGATTTATTAAGTCCTATGTCATCATCAACAGGCAAGAACATTGTGGTCAAGAGCATGCGCTATGTGCAAAAATGGCATGGTTCGAAAATGCGTTTTCCTTTCGTCCTGCAAGGCTGAGACTTGCGGAATCGCTTTTTCAGCTCTTAGGAAGCTCTTTCTTTACAGCACATACACGGCTTGGCCAAACGTGAAACTTTTAGTTTTTTGATGAATTATGACTTTCTACACCCTATATGTTCACTTTATACAGTTTTTCACAAAATTAAAATTATGAATATTAAATTTTTTATAATAACTCATATTTTGTCTAACAGAAAGTGCTATTTTTGACAAAACATAATTTATTATGTCCTATATTATCATAAACATGTAAAAACATTGTTGTCAAGTGCATGCGATATGTGCAAAAATGACATGATTCGAAAAAACGTTTTCCTTTCGTCCTGCGAGGCTGAGACTTGCGGAATCGCTTTTTCAGCTCTTAAGAAGCTCTTTCTTTACAGCACATACACGGCTTGGCCAAACATGTGAAACTTTTAGTTTTTTAATGAATTCTGACTTTCTACACCCTATATGTTCACTTTTTACAGTTTTTCATAAAATTAAAATTATGAATATGAAAATATATATTTTCATAAAAACTAATATTCTGTATAAAAAAAGTTATATTTTTGACAAAATATGATTTATTAAGTCCTATGTCATCATCAACAGGCAAGAACATTGTGGTCAAGAGCATGCGATATGTGCAAAAATGGCATGGTTCGAAAATGCGTTTTCCTTTCGTCCTGCGAGGCTGAGACTTACGGAATCGCTTTTTCAGCTCTTAGGAAGCTCGTTCTTTACAGCACATACACGGGTTGGCCAAACATGTGAAACTTTTAGTTTTTTGATGAATTATGACTTTCTACACCCTATATGTTCACTTTTTACAGGTTTTCATAAAATTATGAATATGAAAATTAATTTTTTATAATAACTCATATTTTGTCTAACAAAAAGTGCTATTTTTGACAAAACATAATTTATTATGTCCTATATTATCATAAACATGTAAAAACATTGTTGTCAAGTGCATGCGATAAGTGCAAAAATGACATGATTCGAAAAACCGTTTTCCTTTCGTCCTGCGAGGCTGAGACTTGCGGAATCGCTTTTTCAGTTCTTAGGAAGCTCTTTCATTACAGCACATACACGGCTTGGCCAAACATGTGGAACTTTTAGTTTTTTGATGAATTATGACATTCCACACTTAATATGTTCACTTTTTACAGTTTTTCATGAAAATAAAATTATGAATATGAACATTTATATCTTCATAAAACTCATATTTTGTAGAATAAAAGTTATATTTTTGAGAAAACATGATTTATTAAGTCCTATTTCATTATCAACAGACAAGAACATTGTGGTCAAGAGCATGCGATATGTGCAAAAATGGCATGGTTCGAAAATGCGTTTTCCTTTCGTCCTGCAAGGCTGAGACTTGCGGAATCGCTTTTTCAGCTCTTAGGAAGCTCTTTCTTTACAGCACATACACGGCTTAACCAAACATGTCGAACTTTTTGTTTTTTGATGAATTATGACTTTGCACACCCGATAGGTTAACTTTTTACAGTTTTTTTTATCAAATTAAAATTATGAAAATGAAAATATATATTTTCATAAAAACTAATATTTTGTATAAAAAAAGTTATATTTTTAACAAAATATGACTTATTAAATCCTATGTCATCATCAACAGGCAAGAACATTATGGTCAAGAGCATGCGATATGTGCAAAAATGACATGGTTCGAAAATGCGTTTTCCTTTCGTCCTGCAAGGCTGAGACTTGCGGAATCGCTTTTTCAGTTCTTAGGAAGCTCTTTCATTACAGCACATACACGGCTTGGCCAAACATGTGGAACTTTTAGTTTTTTGATGAATTCTGACTTGCTACACCCTATACGTTCACTTTTTACAGGTTTTCATAAAATTAAAATTATGAATATGAAAATTAATAGTTTTATAATAACTCATATTTTGTCTAACAAAAAGTGCTATTTTTGACAAAACAATTTATTATGTCCTATATTATCATAAACATGCAAAAATATTGTTGTCAAGTGCATGCGATAAGTGCAAACATGACATGATTCGAAAAACCGTTTTCCTTTCGTCCTGCGAGGCTGAGACTTGCGGAATCGCTTTTTCAGCTCTTAGGAAGCTCTTTCATTACAGCACATACACGGCTTGGCCAAACATGTCGAACTTTTAGTTTTTTGATGAATTATGACTTTGCACACCCGATATGTTCACTTTTTACAGTTTTTTTTTATCAAATTGAAATTATGAAAATGAAAATATATATTTTCATAAAAACTAATATTTTGTATAAAAAAAGTTATATTTTTGACAAAATATGATTTATTAAGTCCTATGTCATCATCAACAGGCAAGAACATTGTGGTCAAGAGCATGCGATATGTGCAAAAATGGCATGGTTCGAAAATGCGTTTTCCTTTCGTCCTGCGAGGCTGAGACTTACGGAATCGCTTTTTCAGCTCTTAGGAAGCTCGTTCTTTACAGCACATACACGGCTTGGCCAAACATGTGAAACTTTTAGTTTTTTGATGAATTATGACTTTGTTCACTTTTTACAGTTTTTTATCAAATTAAAATTATGAATATGAGAATTAAAATTTTTATAATAACTCATATTTTGTCTAACAAAAAGTGCTATTTTAGACAAAACATTATTTATCATGTCCTATATTATCAAAAAAATGTAAAAACATTGTTGTCAAGTGCATGCGATATGTGCAAAAATGACATGATTCGAAAAACCGTTTTCCTTTCGTCCTGCGAGGCTGAGACTTGCGGAATCGCTTTTTCAGCTCTTAAGAAGCTCTTTCATTACAGCACATACACGACTTGGCCAAACATGTGGAACTTTTTGTTTTTTGATGAATTATGACTTTCCACACCCGATATGTTCACTTTGAACAGTTTTTTATCAAATTAAAATTATGAATATGAAAATATATATTTTCATAAAAACTAATATTTTGTAGAAAAAAAGTTATATTTTTGACAAAACGTGATTTATTAAGTCCTATTTCATCATCAACAGACAAGAACATTGTGGTCAAGAGCATGCGATATGTGCAAAAATGACATGATTCGAAAAACCGTTTTCCTTTCGTCCTGCGAGGCTGAGACTTGCGGAATCGCTTTTTCAGCTCTTAAGAAACTCTTTCTTTACAGCACATACACGGCTTGGCCAAACATGTGGAAATTATTTGTTTTTGATGAATTATGACTTTGCACACCCGATAGGTTCACTTTTTACAGTTTTTATCAAATTAAAATTATGAAAAAGAAAATATATATTTTCATAAAAACTAATATTTTGTATAAAAAAAGTTATATTTTTTGACAAAATATGATATATTAAGTACTATGTCATCATCAACAGGCAAGAACATTATGGTCAAGAGCATGCGCGATATGTGCAAAAATGACATGGTTCGAAAATGCGTTTTCCTTTCGTCCTGCAAGGCTGAGACTTGCGGAATCGCTTTTTCAGCTCTTAGGAAGCTCTTTCTTTACAGCACATACACGGCTTGGCCAAACGTGGAACTTTTAGTTTTTTGATGAATTATTGCTTTCTACACCCTATATGTTCACTTTTTACAGTTTTTCATAAAATTAAAATTATGAATATTAACACTTTTATAATAACTCATATTTTGTCTAACAAAAAGTGCTATTTTTGACAAAACAGAATTTATTATGTCCTATATTATCATAAACATGTAAAAACATTGTTGTCAAGTGCATGCGATATGTGCAAAAATGACATGATTCGAAAAACCGTTTTCCTTTCGTCCTGCGAGGCTGAGACTTGCGGAATCGCTTTTTCAGCTCTTAGGAAGCTCTTTCTTTACAGCACATACACGGCTTGGCCAAACATGTGAAACTTTTAGTTTTTTGATGAATTATGACTTTCTACACCCTATATGTTCACTTTTTACAGTTTTTCATAAAATTAAAATTATGAATATGAAAATATATATTTTCATAAAAACTAATATTTTGTATAAAAAAAGTTATAATTTTGACAAAATATGATTTATTAAGTCCTATGTCATCATCAACAGGCAAGAACATTGTGGTCAAGAGCATGCGATATTTGCAAAAATGGCATGGTTCGAAAATGCGTATTCCTATCGTCCTGCAAGGCTGAGACTTACGGAATCGCTTTTTCAGCTCTTAGGAAGCTCGTTCTTTACAGCACATACACGGGTTGGCCAAACATGTGAAACTTTTAGTTTTTTGATGAATTATGACTTTCTACACCCTATATGTTCACTTTTTACAGGTTTTCATAAAATTATGAATATGAAAATTAATTTTTTATAATAACTCATATTTTGTCTAACAAAAAGTGCTATTTTTGACAAAACATAATTTATTATGTCCTATATTATCATAAACATGTAAAAACATTGTTGTCAAGTGCATGCGATAAGTGCAAACATGACATGATTCGAAAAACCGTTTTCCTTTCGTCCTGCGAGGCTGAGACTTGCGGAATCGCTTTTTCAGTTCTTAGGAAGCTCTTTCATTACAGCACATACACGGCTTGGCCAAACATGTGGAACTTTTAGTTTTTTGATGAATTATGACATTCCACACTTAATATGTTCACTTTTTACAGTTTTTCATGAAAATAAAATTATGAATATGAACATTTATATCTTCATAAAACTCATATTTTGTAGAATAAAAGTTATATTTTTGAGAAAACATGATTTATTAAGTCCTATTTCATTATCAACAGACAAGAACATTGTGGTCAAGAGCATGCGATATGTGCAAAAATGGCATGGTTCGAAAATGCGTTTTCCTTTCGTCCTGCAAGGCTGAGACTTGCGGAATCGCTTTTTCAGCTCTTCGGAAGCTCTTTCTTTACAGCACATACACGGCTTAACCAAACATGTCGAACTTTTTGTTTTTTGATGAATTATGACTTTGCACAACCGATAGGTTAACTTTTTACAGTTTTTTTTATCAAATTAAAATTATGAAAATGAAAATATATATTTTCATAAAAACTAATATTTTGTATAAAAAAAGTTATATTTTTAACAAAATATGACATTAAATCCTATGTCATCATCAACAGGCAAGAACATTATGGTCAAGAGCATGCGATATGTGCAAAAATGACATGGTTCGAAAATGCGTTTTCCTTTCGTCCTGCAAGGCTGAGACTTGCGGAATCGCTTTTTCAGTTCTTAGGAAGCTCTTTCATTACAGCACATACACGGCTTGGCCAAACATGTGGAACTTTTAGTTTTTTGATGAATTCTGACTTGCTACACCCTATACGTTCACTTTTTACAGGTTTTCATAAAATTAAAATTATGAATATGAAAATTAATAGTTTTATAATAACTCATATTTTGTCTAACAAAAAGTGCAATTTTTGACAAAACAATTTATTATGTCCTATATTATCATAAACATGCAAAAATATTGTTGTCAAGTGCATGCGATAAGTGCAAACATGACATGATTCGAAAAACCGTTTTCCTTTCGTCCTGCGAGGCTGAGACTTGCGGAATCGCTTTTTCAGCTCTTAGGAAGCTCTTTCATTACAGCACATACACGGCTTGGCCAAACATGTCGAACTTTTAGTTTTTTGATGAATTATGACTTTGCACACCCGATATGTTCACTTTTTACAGTTTTTTTTTATCAAATTGAAATTATGAAAATGAAAATATATATTTTCATAAAAACTAATATTTTGTATAAAAAAAGTTATATTTTTGACAAAATATGATTTATTAAGTCCTATGTCATCATCAACAGGCAAGAACATTGTGGTCAAGAGCATGCGCTATGTGCAAAAATGGTATGGTTCGAAAATGCGTTTTCCTTTCGTCCTGCAAGGCTGAGACTTGCGGAATCGCTTTTTCAGCTCTTAGGAAGCTCTTTCTTTACAGCACATACACGGCTTGGACAAACATGTGGAACTTTTAGTTTTTTGATGAATTATGACTTTCTACACCCTATATGTTCACTTTTTACAGGTTTTCATAAAATTATGAATATGAACATTTATATCTTCATAAAACTCATATTTTGTAGAATAAAAGTTATATTTTTGAGAAAACATGATTTATTAAGTCCTTATTTCATTATCAACAGACAAGAACATTGTGGTCAAGAGCATGCGATATGTGCAAAATGACATGGTTCGAAAATGCGTTTTCCTTTCGTCCTGCTAGGCTGAGACTTGCGGAATCGCTTTTTCAGCTCTTCGGAAGCTCTTTCTTTACAGCACATACACGGCTTGGCCAAACATGTGGAACGTTTAGTTTTTTGATGAATTCTGACTTTCTACACCCGATATGTTCACTTTTTACAGGTTTTCATAAAATTAAAATTATGAATATGAAAATTAATATTTTTATAATAACTCATATTTTGTCTAACAAAAAGTGCTATTTTTGACAAAACATAATATATTATGTCCTATATTATCATAAACATGTAAAAACATTGTTGTCAAGTGCATGCGATATGTGCAAAAATGACATGATTCGAAAATGCGTTTTCCTTTCGTCCTGCAAGGCTGAGACTTGCGGAATCGCTTTTTCAGCTCTTAGTAAGCTCTTTCTTTACAGCACATACACGGATTGGACAAACATGTGGAACTTTTAGTTTTTTGATGAATTATGACATTCCACACCCAATATGTTCCCTTTTTACAGTTTTTCATGAAAATAAAATTATGAATATGAACATTTATATTTTCATAAAACTCATATTTTGTAGAATAAAAGTTATATTTTTGAGAAAACATGATTTATTAAGTCCTATTTCATCATCAACAGGCAAGAACATTGTGGTCAAGAGCATGCGATATGTGCAAAAATGACATGATTCGAAAAACCGTTTTTCTTTCGTCCTGCAAGGCTGAGACTTACGGAATCGCTTTTTCAGCTCTTAAGAAGCTCTTTCATTACAGCACATACACGGCTTGGACAAACATGTCGAACTTTTTGTTTTTTGATGAATTATGACTTTCCACACCCGATATGTTCACTTTGAACAGTTTTTTATCAAATTAAAATTATGAATATGAAAATATATATTTTCATAAAAACTAATATTTTGTATAAAAAAAGTTTTATTTTTGACAAAATATGATTTATTAAGTCCTATGTCATCATCAACAGGCAAGAACATTATGGTCAAGACCATGCTAAATGTGCAAAAATGACATGGTTCGAAAATGCGTTTTCCTTTCGTCCTGCGAGGCTGAGACTTGCGGAATCGCTTTTTTAGCTCTTAAGAAGCTCTTTCTTTACAGCACATACACGGCTTGGCCAAACATGTGAAACTTTTAGTTTTTTAATGAATTATGACTTTCTACAACCTATATGTTCACTTTTTAAAGTTTTTCATAAAATTTAAATTATGAATATGAAAATTTATATTTTTATAATAACTCATATATTGTCTAACAAAAAGTGCTATTTTTGACAAAACATAATTTATTATGTCCTATATTATCATAAACATGTAAAAACATTGTTGTCAAGTGCATGCGATATGTGCAAAAATGACATGATTCGAAAAACCGTTTTCCTTTCGTCCTGCGAGGCTGAGACTTGCGGAATCGCTTTTTCAGCTTTTAGGAAGCTCTTTCATTACAGCACATACACGGCTTGGACAAACATGTGGAACTTTTTGTTTTTTGATGAATTATGACTTTCCACACCCTATATGTTCACTTTTTACAGTTTTTTATCAAATTAAAATTATGAATATGAAAATATATATTTTCATAAAAACTAATATTTTGTATAAAAAAAGTTATATTTTTGACAAAATATGATTTATTAAGTCCTATGTCATCATCAACAGGCAAGAACATTGTGGTCAAGAGCATGCGCTATGTGCAAAAATGGTATGGTTCGAAACATGTGAAACTTTTAGTTTTTTGATGAATTATGACTTTGTTCACTTTTTACAGTTTTTTATCAAATTAAAATTATGAATATGAGAATTAAAATTTTTATAATAACTCATATTTTGTCTAACAAAAAGTGCTATTTTAGACAAAACATTATTTATCATGTCCTATATTATCAAAAAAATGTAAAAACATTGTTGTCAAGTGCATGCGATATGTGCAAAAATGACATGATTCGAAAAACCGTTTTCCTTTCGTCCTGCGAGGCTGAGACTTGCGGAATCGCTTTTTCAGCTCTTAAGAAGCTCTTTCATTACAGCACATACACGGCTTGGCCAAACATGTGGAACTTTTTGTTTTTTGATGAATTATGACTTTCCACACCCGATATGTTCACTTTGAACAGTTTTTTATCAAATTAAAATTATGAATATGAAAATATATATTTTCATAAAAACTAATATTTTGTAGAAAAAAAGTTATATTTTTGACAAAACGTGATTTATTAAGTCCTATTTCATCATCAACAGACAAGAACATTGTGGTCAAGAGCATGCGATATGTGCAAAAATGACATGATTCGAAAAACCGTTTTCCTTTCGTCCTGCGAGGCTGAGACTTGCGGAATCGCTTTTTCAGCTCTTAAGAAACTCTTTCTTTACAGCACATACACGGCTTGGCCAAACATGTGGAAATTATTTGTTTTTGATGAATTATGACTTTGCACACCCGATAGGTTCACTTTTTACAGTTTTTATCAAATTAAAATTATGAAAAAGAAAATATATATTTTCATAAAAACTAATATTTTGTATAAAAAAAGTTATATTTTTTGACAAAATATGATATATTAAGTACTATGTCATCATCAACAGGCAAGAACATTATGGTCAAGAGCATGCGCGATATGTGCAAAAATGACATGGTTCGAAAATGCGTTTTCCTTTCGTCCTGCAAGGCTGAGACTTGCGGAATCGCTTTTTCAGCTCTTAGGAAGCTCTTTCTTTACAGCACATACACGGCTTGGCCAAACGTGGAACTTTTAGTTTTTTGATGAATTATTGCTTTCTACACCCTATATGTTCACTTTTTACAGTTTTTCATAAAATTAAAATTATGAATATTAACACTTTTATAATAACTCATATTTTGTCTAACAAAAAGTGCTATTTTTGACAAAACAGAATTTATTATGTCCTATATTATCATAAACATGTAAAAACATTGTTGTCAAGTGCATGCGATATGTGCAAAAATGACATGATTCGAAAAACCGTTTTCCTTTCGTCCTGCGAGGCTGAGACTTGCGGAATCGCTTTTTCAGCTCTTAGGAAGCTCTTTCTTTACAGCACATACACGGCTTGGCCAAACATGTGAAACTTTTAGTTTTTTGATGAATTATGACTTTCTACACCCTATATGTTCACTTTTTACAGTTTTTCATAAAATTAAAATTATGAATATGAAAATATATATTTTCATAAAAACTAATATTTTGTATAAAAAAAGTTATAATTTTGACAAAATATGATTTATTAAGTCCTATGTCATCATCAACAGGCAAGAACATTGTGGTCAAGAGCATGCGATATTTGCAAAAATGGCATGGTTCGAAAATGCGTATTCCTATCGTCCTGCAAGGCTGAGACTTACGGAATCGCTTTTTCAGCTCTTAGGAAGCTCGTTCTTTACAGCACATACACGGGTTGGCCAAACATGTGAAACTTTTAGTTTTTTGATGAATTATGACTTTCTACACCCTATATGTTCACTTTTTACAGGTTTTCATAAAATTATGAATATGAAAATTAATTTTTTATAATAACTCATATTTTGTCTAACAAAAAGTGCTATTTTTGACAAAACATAATTTATTATGTCCTATATTATCATAAACATGTAAAAACATTGTTGTCAAGTGCATGCGATAAGTGCAAACATGACATGATTCGAAAAACCGTTTTCCTTTCGTCCTGCGAGGCTGAGACTTGCGGAATCGCTTTTTCAGTTCTTAGGAAGCTCTTTCATTACAGCACATACACGGCTTGGCCAAACATGTGGAACTTTTAGTTTTTTGATGAATTATGACATTCCACACTTAATATGTTCACTTTTTACAGTTTTTCATGAAAATAAAATTATGAATATGAACATTTATATCTTCATAAAACTCATATTTTGTAGAATAAAAGTTATATTTTTGAGAAAACATGATTTATTAAGTCCTATTTCATTATCAACAGACAAGAACATTGTGGTCAAGAGCATGCGATATGTGCAAAAATGGCATGGTTCGAAAATGCGTTTTCCTTTCGTCCTGCAAGGCTGAGACTTGCGGAATCGCTTTTTCAGCTCTTCGGAAGCTCTTTCTTTACAGCACATACACGGCTTAACCAAACATGTCGAACTTTTTGTTTTTTGATGAATTATGACTTTGCACACCCGATAGGTTAACTTTTTACAGTTTTTTTTATCAAATTAAAATTATGAAAATGAAAATATATATTTTCATAAAAACTAATATTTTGTATAAAAAAAGTTATATTTTTAACAAAATATGACATTAAATCCTATGTCATCATCAACAGGCAAGAACATTATGGTCAAGAGCATGCGATATGTGCAAAAATGACATGGTTCGAAAATGCGTTTTCCTTTCGTCCTGCAAGGCTGAGACTTGCGGAATCGCTTTTTCAGTTCTTAGGAAGCTCTTTCATTACAGCACATACACGGCTTGGCCAAACATGTGGAACTTTTAGTTTTTTGATGAATTCTGACTTGCTACACCCTATACGTTCACTTTTTACAGGTTTTCATAAAATTAAAATTATGAATATGAAAATTAATAGTTTTATAATAACTCATATTTTGTCTAACAAAAAGTGCTATTTTTGACAAAACAATTTATTATGTCCTATATTATCATAAACATGCAAAAATATTGTTGTCAAGTGCATGCGATAAGTGCAAACATGACATGATTCGAAAAACCGTTTTCCTTTCGTCCTGCGAGGCTGAGACTTGCGGAATCGCTTTTTCAGCTCTTAGGAAGCTCTTTCATTACAGCACATACACGGCTTGGCCAAACATGTCGAACTTTTAGTTTTTTGATGAATTATGACTTTGCACACCCGATATGTTCACTTTTTACAGTTTTTTTTTATCAAATTGAAATTATGAAAATGAAAATATATATTTTCATAAAAACTAATATTTTGTATAAAAAAAGTTATATTTTTGACAAAATATGATTTATTAAGTCCTATGTCATCATCAACAGGCAAGAACATTGTGGTCAAGAGCATGCGCTATGTGCAAAAATGGTATGGTTCGAAAATGCGTTTTCCTTTCGTCCTGCAAGGCTGAGACTTGCGGAATCGCTTTTTCAGCTCTTAGGAAGCTCTTTCTTTACAGCACATACACGGCTTGGACAAACATGTGGAACTTTTAGTTTTTTGATGAATTATGACTTTCTACACCCTATATGTTCACTTTTTACAGGTTTTCATAAAATTATGAATATGAACATTTATATCTTCATAAAACTCATATTTTGTAGAATAAAAGTTATATTTTTGAGAAAACATGATTTATTAAGTCCTTATTTCATTATCAACAGACAAGAACATTGTGGTCAAGAGCATGCGATATGTGCAAAAATGACATGGTTCGAAAATGCGTTTTCCTTTCGTCCTGCTAGGCTGAGACTTGCGGAATCGCTTTTTCAGCTCTTCGGAAGCTCTTTCTTTACAGCACATACACGGCTTGGCCAAACATGTGGAACGTTTAGTTTTTTGATGAATTCTGACTTTCTACACCCTATACGTTCACTTTTTACAGGTTTTCATAAAATTAAAATTATGAATATGAAAATTAATATTTTTATAATAACTCATATTTTGTCTAACAAAAAGTGCTATTTTTGACAAAACATAATATATTATGTCCTATATTATCATAAACATGTAAAAACATTGTTGTCAAGTGCATGCGATATGTGCAAAAATGACATGATTCGAAAATGCGTTTTCCTTTCGTCCTGCAAGGCTGAGACTTGCGGAATCGCTTTTTCAGCTCTTAGTAAGCTCTTTCTTTACAGCACATACACGGATTGGACAAACATGTGGAACTTTTAGTTTTTTGATGAATTATGACATTCCACACCCAATATGTTCCCTTTTTACAGTTTTTCATGAAAATAAAATTATGAATATGAACATTTATATTTTCATAAAACTCATATTTTGTAGAATAAAAGTTATATTTTTGAGAAAACATGATTTATTAAGTCCTATTTCATCATCAACAGGCAAGAACATTGTGGTCAAGAGCATGCGATATGTGCAAAAATGACATGATTCGAAAAACCGTTTTTCTTTCGTCCTGCAAGGCTGAGACTTACGGAATCGCTTTTTCAGCTCTTAAGAAGCTCTTTCATTACAGCACATACACGGCTTGGACAAACATGTCGAACTTTTTGTTTTTTGATGAATTATGACTTTCCACACCCGATATGTTCACTTTGAACAGTTTTTTATCAAATTAAAATTATGAATATGAAAATATATATTTTCATAAAAACTAATATTTTGTATAAAAAAAGTTTTATTTTTGACAAAATATGATTTATTAAGTCCTATGTCATCATCAACAGGCAAGAACATTATGGTCAAGAGCATGCTAAATGTGCAAAAATGACATGGTTCGAAAATGCGTTTTCCTTTCGTCCTGCGAGGCTGAGACTTGCGGAATCGCTTTTTTAGCTCTTAAGAAGCTCTTTCTTTACAGCACATACACGGCTTGGCCAAACATGTGAAACTTTTAGTTTTTTGATGAATTATGACTTTCTACACCCTATATGTTCACTTTTTAAAGTTTTTCATAAAATTTAAATTATGAATATGAAAATTTATATTTTTATAATAACTCATATATTGTCTAACAAAAAGTGCTATTTTTGACAAAACATAATTTATTATGTCCTATATTATCATAAACATGTAAAAACATTGTTGTCAAGTGCATGCGATATGTGCAAAAATGACATGATTCGAAAAACCGTTTTCCTTTCGTCCTGCGAGGCTGAGACTTGCGGAATCGCTTTTTCAGCTTTTAGGAAGCTCTTTCATTACAGCACATACACGGCTTGGACAAACATGTGGAACTTTTTGTTTTTTGATGAATTATGACTTTCCACACCCTATATGTTCACTTTTTACAGTTTTTTTATCAAATTAAAATTATGAATATGAAAATATATATTTTCATAAAAACTAATATTTTGTATAAAAAAAGTTATATTTTTGACAAAATATGATTTATTAAGTCCTATGTCATCATCAACAGGCAAGAACATTGTGGTCAAGAGCATGCGCTATGTGCAAAAATGGTATGGTTCGAAACATGTGAAACTTTTAGTTTTTTGATGAATTATGACTTTGTTCACTTTTTACAGTTTTTTATCAAATTAAAATTATGAATATGAGAATTAAAATTTTTATAATAACTCATATTTTGTCTAACAAAAAGTGCTATTTTAGACAAAACATTATTTATCATGTCCTATATTATCAAAAAAATGTAAAAACATTGTTGTCAAGTGCATGCGATATGTGCAAAAATGACATGATTCGAAAAACCGTTTTCCTTTCGTCCTGCGAGGCTGAGACTTGCGGAATCGCTTTTTCAGCTCTTAAGAAGCTCTTTCATTACAGCACATACACGGCTTGGCCAAACATGTGGAACTTTTTGTTTTTTGATGAATTATGACTTTCCACACCCGATATGTTCACTTTGAACAGTTTTTTATCAAATTAAAATTATGAATATGAAAATATATATTTTCATAAAAACTAATATTTTGTAGAAAAAAAGTTATATTTTTGACAAAACGTGATTTATTAAGTCCTATTTCATCATCAACAGACAAGAACATTGTGGTCAAGAGCATGCGATATGTGCAAAAATGACATGATTCGAAAAACCGTTTTCCTTTCGTCCTGCGAGGCTGAGACTTGCGGAATCGCTTTTTCAGCTCTTAAGAAACTCTTTCTTTACAGCACATACACGGCTTGGC
>NC_139590.1:17208278-17348278 GCF_946808225.1 Silurus aristotelis | reverse complement strand
CAGTGTTCATGCAGGACAACGCTCCATGTCACACGACAAAACGGGTAAAGCAGTTCCTTGAAACTGAAAACATTAAAATAATGACATGGCCTGCCCAGAGTCCTGATCTCAACCCAATAGAGAACCTCTGGAAAATCCTTGGTGACAAAGTTATGGCCAAGAAACCCACTACAGTCACCGAACTGTGAAGGAGACTGAAAGGAAAGTGGACCAAAGTCACACCAGAGCAGTGTGAGAGACTAATGCTGTTCTGTGGCCGCAGATGTGAAAGTATTCAGACCCCTTTAAATATTTCACTCTTTGTTATATTGCAGCCATTTGCTAAAAATCATTTAGGTTCATTCTTCTTCCTCATGAATGTACACATAGCACCCCATACTGACAGAAAAACACAGAATTGTTGACATTGTTGCAGATTTATTAAAAAAGAAAAACTGAAATATCACATGGTCCTAAGTATTCAGACCCTTTGCTCAGTATTTAGTAGAAGCCCCCTTTTGATCTAATACAGCCAGGAGTCTTTTTGGGAAAGATGCAACAAGTCTTTCACACCTGGATTTGGGGATCCTCTGCCATTCCTCCTTGCAGATCCTCTCCAGTTCTGTCAGGTTGGATGGTAAACGTTGGTGGACAGCTATTTTTAGGTCTCTCCAGAGATGCTCAATTGGGTTTAAGTCAGGGCTCTGGCTGGGCCATTCAAGAACAGTCACGGAGTTGTTGTGAAGCCACTCCTTCGTTATTTTAGCTGTGTGCTTAGGGTCATTGTCTTGTTGGAAGGTAAACCTTCGGCCCAGTCTGAGGTCCAGAGCGCTCTGGAGAAGGTTTTTGTCCAGGATATCCCTGTACTTGGCCGCATTCATCTTTCCCTCGATTGCAACCAGTCGTCCTGTCCCTGCAGCTAAAAAACACCCCCACAGCATGATGCTGCCACCACCATGCTTCACTGTTGGGACTGTATTGGACAGGTGATGAGCAGTGCCTGGTTTTCTCCACACATACCGCTTAGAATTAAGGCCAAAAAGTTCTATTTTGGTCTCATCAGACCAGAGAATCTTATTTCTCACCATCTTGGAGTCCTTCAGGTGTTTTTTAGCAAACTCCATGCGGGCTTTCATGTGTCTTACACTGAGGAGAGGCTTCCGTCGGGCCACTCTGCCATAAAGCCCCGACTGGTGGAGGGCTGCAGTGATGGTTGACTTTCTACCACTTTCTCCCATCTCCTGACTGCATCTCTGGAGCTCAGCCACAGTGATCTTTGGGTTCTTCTTTACCTCTCTCACCAAGGCTCTTCTCCCCCGATAGCTCAGTTTGGCCGGACGGCCAGCTCTAGGAAGGGTTCTGGTCGTCCCAAACGTCTTCCATTTGAGGATTATGGAGGCCACTGTGCTCTTAGGAACCTTAAGTGCAGCAGAAATCTTTTTGTAACCTTGGCCAGATCTGTGCCTTGCCACAATTCTGTCTCTGAGCTCTTCAGGCAGTTCCTTTGACCTCATGATTCTCATTTGCTCTGACATGCATTGTGATCTGGAAGGTCTTATATAGACAGGTGTGTGGCTTTCCTAATCAAGTCCAATCAGTATAATCAAACACAGCTGGACTCAAATGAAGGTGTAGAACCATCTCAAGGATGATCAGAAGAAATGAAAAGCACCTGAGTTAAATATATGAGTGTCACAGCAAAGGGTCTGAATACTTAGGACCATGTGATATTTCAGTTTTTCTTTTTTAATAAATCTGCAACAATGTCAACAATTCTGTGTTTTTCTGTCCATATGGGGAGCTGTGTGTACAATTATGAGGAAGAAGAATGAACTTAAATGATTTTAGCAAATGGCTGCAATATAACAAAAAGTGAAAAATTTATGTGTGTGTGTGTGTGTGTGTGTGTGTGTGTGTGTGTGTGTGTGTGTGTGTGTGTGTGTGTGTGTGTGTATGTGTGTGTATGTGGGAGAATGTATGTATGTACTGCATATATTAACATTGGTCCTTCTATTCCAGAAAATTGGTCCTAAAAGTTATCCGAAACATTGGCACAATCTCTTCATTATACATCACAATAGAAAAAAGTAAGATACAATTACTTTTCACCTGAACAGCTTGAAAATATTTTTTCAATATCTGAATATATTAAAAATTATACAAATAAAATGCCATTAAACAAAATGTTAAAGATGTGAAAAAAAAACTGACATTATTTTGAACCCATACACACATTTCCACCATATAAAGTGGATGACTGTGACAGTGTTTGCAGACATATGGTACTGTATACAATAAGAAATCATTCAGAATGTTGATTAAGAATGCAGAGAGACCTGTGTTTAAATTTTCACAAGGAGAAGCGTTATGTAATATATGCTGCAGATTATTTCTGAAAAGACATGCACAACTCACAAAACATCATCATGCTTAAATGTACAAATGCAATAAAATATATACACAATATTTCCATATGTTTAGATTAAAATATCAGTCACTGCATGTGATCTATTTTATATATTAATTTAGTCATTTTCCTTTATGAAGTTTTCTGTATCCAAATGTCTATATACTGTATATAGGTAAGAAAAGCAGATGTAGTTATCTGGGCTGTTCAGTATAATACTGTTCATGAACATACTTTTCAAATTATATTATATCATTAACAATGTCACTCTGGGCAACAGTCAAATACAAAACACAAGATTCAGAAAGCAAAAAAAAGAAGTTCTAAGGCTGCCAACAGGAAGGAGGAAAAGGAAACACGCTGCACACTAACATCCTCATGCGCAAACACACACATGCGCAAACAAACACTCACATGCACACACGCAAACACACACACTCGCGCGTGCACACACACGCACAGACATGCACAGAGAGCAGAATCAGCAGCAACTTCAAGAACTGTAAAAGTCTCCCTATGATGCACACTCAAGCTGTTAAAACCCTTTTTAGAATATTAACAAGTTGGGAAAGGCAGGAGGTTGGAGCAGTGCTCAAGCTGTTATGTAATAAGCACACTGTTTCTGAATTTGGCAAAACACATTCCTCCTCCAGAAGCCACTAACACCCCCCTTTTTCAAGCAGCTCCACTTCATTCCAACATTCAAATTCTTTAGACATCTGTAAATCCGTCACAGTGAGTCAAAGCAATGTGATTAGAAGGCCATTGAAACTGGCAGTGTAGTCTCCTACTCTGTGGGGTATCCAGCTATGTGCCACAACACAACCAGCAGTACAACTCTTTAATCAGGAGACTGCTAATGCACCAGTGTTCCTCTCCTCAACATGGAAATGAACCCCCATATCTACTCAGGTATATAGCTGCCTAATAATTCCCAACAACCTGCCAGCTCACTCCCATCATATGACAGCTACTAACTGCAAAAGGAGAAGACTTACACCAAGCAAGCCAACTGCATTTATTTAAACTGCTTTAAAACAATGTTCATTGTTAAAATGAATTGAATCAAATTGTATCACACACAGGAAAACACTGTGCTGTTCTATACACATGAGCCCACAGACACCTGTAATAAGCAATTGTCACTGAACAGACTCTAATTGGATGATGTGGTAGAATGTTGGGATACAGAACATAATTCATGCATCTGTTTTCATTCATCATTCAGTTATTCATTTGCTAATACACTGCACAGACTCCCACAGTCTTATTATTATATCAATTAGACAAAGATTAGACACTCACAAATAAACATTAGTAATGCTCTTTGTCTCATAAAGGAATAAATGAACAGAATCCTAGATTTTGGTCATTGGAAAGTCAGTGATCAGAGACTCCTAGACTCCTAAACTCCTAAACAGGACGCTCAAAGCCCTGAAAAACTACATCACCTTCAGATCAGATTTGACATTAGAAACTATTTTGACATTATACCTTTTTTTTCTGCAATGGTAATGGGATAGTCCATGGTGACTGAGCTCAATACAACAATCAACAGTAAACACAGATGGCCAAAGTTGGTTTCAAATAGGTATCAGTTAGCAACATCAGGACCCTGAACAACTTGTAAAGTACACTGACACTGCACATGAGAATTCTCATATCACCAAACATTTGTTCGACTCAAATAGTCCAATCATTTAGTCAAAGATTACTTATAAAAATAAATAAAATTTGGCTTATTTGGCAATTATAAAAGCTTTGCTGGGTCACGCCACAAAGCAGAATAAGAAAAAGTGTGGTCATTGAAAAGGTTGCCAAAGGTTTTATTGTTTTTTTTCTGCCAATATAATATTACATTAGTGTTTACTTAAAACAAATGTGTTTTACCAAAGCAACATGAAAACTTGTTTTGTTACTGTCAATAAATATATATAAATTTAACAAGTTAGTAATGTTAGTAGATTATAATATACAACTTGTTAAAATGCACCATCATCATCATCATCATCGTTAAAACAGAGAATAGCACATACACACTGACCCAATAAGAGTAGAAAAAAATTTCAAATGATTAAATGAGCTAATAAAAGGGCAATTAATTAAAAAAAAAAAAAAAAAGAAGAACTGCTAATGAATTATTTTCCTGTAAGAAGCAGCAGATAAGCATAAGCAACTCAGGAGATGAAACAGTGATTGATGTAGATGCTGCTAATAATAATAATAGTTATATTAATAATAATAATAATAATAATAATAATAATAATAATATCATTAATAAAAGTATAATTAATTCTCCATTATAAATGTATAACTCTTTCAAATGTAGCAGAACGTGTGTTTTCCCATCAGGTAATTAGGTTAGAAATGTAAAGGTGGGCAGGAAGTCTTTCAGGATCTGGACCAAAATCTTGAAAAAGAAAAATGTCATTTGGTGTTTTTGTTATGCATTTTATTTATTCTTTTTGAAGCCAACATTTGCAAACATGAACTTTCTAAGGTTTGGCCACCCTACTGTACTCTTAAAACAGGAACAGAGAAATTATCCGATCTACATACAGTCTATACATAAACTACTTCCCACATGAAATAAATTAGTAAATAGCAGTTTAACTCCGGCATGTTCACAATGTTCATGCAAAATACAGAGATTGAAATCAAGTTACAGCAAAGAGCCAGATTTCTGATCTACTGATCTGCTACTGTCATGAGTGTGAAAGAGATCAGAGAAGATAAACACATCGGACAATTAAGGCTTCATATATAATGCAAATCCAAACAGAAGGCAACAGAACACTATACATGTATATAATAAAAAGCAGGACTTTGGGTCATGTCAGTGATTTCATGGAGCATACCTCAGTGATCAGGGCATGGCAGAAACCAGAGTGATCCAGCTCTGTACAAAAACCTGATACTAGCTTTCTATCATAAAACTACTCCAGAAATAAATTAAACCCGTGCGCAAATACTCCGCATATGGATCTAATTAACATTATCAGCATAACATATGCTGCTAATGTTTGAAATGTCCAAATATAGTTAAGTTTGGCAATACAGGAGGAAGTCAGACGTTAGACATCCTACATACATTGCAGACGCTCCTTTCAGACAAACTCAGCCTGAATTCTAAACGCCATGCCACTACTACTAAGTAGTGCCCTACATAGGCTTCCACACGGGTTTCGTTTCAGTGTGTCTAGTGCACTTGGTTAAGGGATAAAGAAGGCGTTTGTAATTCAGCCTCGGTTTGCGCGTTTGAAAGAGCAAACTGGCGTTAAAGCCCTTCCAATAAAACACGGTTTGCATGCTTTCAGCAGGAAACACTACTCACATCCTTCCTCGGGATCTTCGGGGTGGTGTTCTTAAATTTGGACGTCTTGAAGCGGTTCATTCTCGGTTCTTCACTGAGCGTCTTCGTACCTTCCGGGTGGCGCTGTGTGTCCCTGAGCTCTGAGTGAAGCGCAAGGGGGAAAATCCTGCGCGCTGATTGGTTGAGCGGTTTTCATCAGTGTCCTGTTTAAGCAGAGCAAAGACACGAACCCGCACCAACAGCACTCACCATACACTCACCTTTATTTCGATCCGAAAATATGCCAATGTAAATATTATTTACACTCATATCTTATCCGCTATCTGATATGATCGGAAATGATAGCTTATCCTGAGCGACTTACTATGGTTAAGGGCCTTACTCAAGGGCCCAGTTTAAGAGCCTTGCTTAAGGGCCCAGCGGTGGTCGATTGGTGTGCTCCAGGGCCCAATGCTTTAAACATTGAGCTACCACCTTCCTACTTATACCAATACCAATATTTCTTAAAGTCTTTAAATATTAAATAGACTATAGACTGGGGCTCTCTTTGTTACACCTAAAAAATATATGAATAATTCATATAAATCATCAATAACAAAACCAACCTTTCACAAAACATAATCCGGCACACAAACAAACTGTCAAACACATTCAAACTGTCACGTCATGTTTCTACATTCCTTTCCCCCTGAGGCTGTTTCGCCTGATAAACTCTCCTGCTTTTTAAAAACAAATCTCTCAGAAGTTACAGATGATGCAGTGATCCCAGAATATATGACCAACTGATAAAATGCTGATTTTATGACAAAGGCACAGTGATGTTAATAAATAAATATTAAAGTCACGTTTGATATTTTAATATGAGAATCGACTCTCTCAGCTTAACATCAGTATCAAAAGTACTGATTGATCCACTAATCTCTAACATTCACTGGACTGGCCTTTCAGTTTTTCCTATTTCCTTTTATATTTATGTAATAATAAACACTATGAGCTTAGGTTTTTTAGCCCATAGCATGAGTGTTGTGTGGTTTGAAATGTTTACTGTATGATACAGAGAATAAAAACATCATGTTTTCAAAGTGTCATGGAATTAATTAATTATTTAAAAAACACAGATAGAATGAATGGTTATTTTATTAGAAAACCATTGTACAGTAAGTTTATAAACATGAAAACATACAGTAAGGTCATGAACATGGCAGAGTAACAGCTGAATTTGTTTACAGCAGTAACAGATTACAAAACCGAAGGATTTTAGTGCATTTGTGTCTCCTGTATAGAGAAAACGAGTTCATCTACGATTAGTTTTGACACATAAGAGATGAAAACCAGCAGAATAAGTAACTTGAGTAAAAAAAAAACAATGTCTATAATAGTAGGAAATGTATTTTAATGTGAATATTAAAACGTGCTGAAATAACTTAATCTACAAGCACACTGACTAATTATGATATAGTAAGAACCCTTCAAACAAATGCAGTTCATGATGAACGACTTTTTCTCAAAATGTCAAATATTTCTCAAGTAAACTGAACTAACTGCCTTGATTGGTCTTTACACACACACACACACACACACACACACACACACACACACACACACACACACACAGATGTCCCAGTGATTCTTTTCAGCAGATGGAGCACTCTTGTGGGTGGGCTAAGATGTTTAGCACTTTGTAACAGTCAGACATTCTGTTCCTTTACATTTTTTAAAACAGAACGTCTTCAGAATATAAGAGTGTGACTTTGTGGTTTCTCTGTAACAAGACAACCTGCAATGTCTCATTAACATTTAAAGAAAAGGGAATATTGAGGGAATAACTGTTTATACACTATATGGACAAAAGTATTGGGACATCTTTCAATTATATGACCCAACTGGTCAAATGGTGTAATGACAATAATCTCTTCCTCAATGTGGAGAAGAGCAAAGATCTTGTCATCGACTTTCAGAAGAGGACCTCCACAGCATTCCCCACTAACCATCAACGGTGCCGCAATGGAGAGGGTGAGCAGCACCAAGTCCCTAGTGGTGCATATCTCTGAGGGCCTCTCCCGGATGACAAACACCACATCCCTGGCCAAGAAAGCTCATTCACACTTCTACTTCCTCCGCAAACTGAGAAAAGCACGGGTCCCACCTCCCATCATGTGCTCCTTTTACCGGGGCACCAGCTGCATCACTGTGTGGTAAGATAAGATACGAATAAATAACATAAGATGTTACAGCAACAAAGAAATGTGCAAATATATAAAGTAGAGACATAGTACAAATATATATATACATCACAGTGTATAAATACAAAAGAAAAAGAGGCAAAAAACACAATAGTTACACTTTCAAACAAAGTGCACATAGGTAATATTGCAATGTATAAAATTGTGTTATTACACAATTGTTATTGCACAAAACTTTAAGTTATTGTTATTGCACAGTTAAAAACACAATAACAGTGTATATTATGTTGACTGCTTCACTGGCAGCAGCTCTGATTGTACAGTCTAATAACAGCAGGGAGAAAAGACCTTTGGTACAGAGGCTTCACTGCCTCCTGTTGAGTAACATCGTCAGTGTCTCTCTGCTCTCCCTTATGAAAATCTTTCACACCCACCTCATTAGCAGAGCCATCATAATAGCTGCTAATAGCTCACACCCTTCAAACCTCCACTTCAGCCTCCTGCCTACAGGGAGAAGGTACTGGAGTCTCCAGGCTCGCTCCACAAGGCTTTCAAACAGCTTCATCCATCAGGCTGTAAAGATGCTGAACTCCACTACATTGTCTATTGTACATTACATCCCCTCTCTCCCACCTACTCCTGAACCTAAAAATATACAGCTCACCAAACACTTCTTCATTGCAAATTAGACACTTTATACTCTCTGCTGGACTTTGCACACATGGACCTGTTTACAAACTTCCTAAAACACTGTTGCATGTTGCACATTCTTACAGTCTTTTTGCACTGTGTTTACATGTTTACATGGATTTGGATGTATATTTGCACCTTACAATTTGTTTCCATATATTTGTAAGTATAAATTTTACAATAACAAATTCACTGTTTACATTTAGTCAGATGTAAAGTCATTCAGCTGTTTAATGAGCACAGATCTGCACAAACACACTCTAAAATCTAGTGGAACATCTTCCCATAAGAGTGGAGGTTATTATAAAAGCAAATGGGGACTAAATGTGGAATGGGTTGTTCCAAAAAGCACACACGAATCTTGTGGTCAGGTGTCTACAAACGTATATAGTGTGACTTCCATAACATAAAACAAACTTGATGTTCCACAACATTACACATTATTATAAACAAATCTGCAAGAGTGAGAGGGAAAGTTTATAGGACTGTGGTGAGACCTGTGATGTTGTATGGTTTAGAGACAGTGGCATTGAGTAAAAGACAGGAGATGAAGCTGGAGGTAGAAGAGCTGAATATGTTGAGGTTTTTGTTGAGAGTGACGACGATGGACAGGATAAGAAACAAGTTTATTAGAGGGACAGCAAATGTAGGACGTTTTGGAGACAAGGTGAGGGAGGCGAGATTAAGATGGTTTAGACATGTGCAGAGAAGGGGCATGGGGAAGGAGAAAAAGAGGAGGGCCAATGAGGAGGTTGGGGTGATAGAGGCAGATGTAGAGGATGGGGGGGGGGGGGGGGTATGAAGACGGGTGATCCACTGTGACCCCTAATAGGAGCAGCCAAAAGAAGAAAAAGAAGAAGATCTGTTTCTTTAACCAATCAGATTTCAAATTCGTATCACAAGCGAAAAATTTAGTAATTTCACTGTACAGTTTTTGAGAAAAGTAAAGGCATATATATATATATATATATATATATATATATATATATATATATATATATATATATATATATATATATATTCGTTTTTGATTAATAATAGTAATACATATTTTTTTGTCTTGTTATCATCTATTGAATAATATATTAATATAAAATATAAAACACACATTATATATATTATTTGTTCTTTGATAAAAAAAAATATATATATATTATTATTATTTTTTATGTCTTTTTATTATCTTTTTATAACGGAAACGCCGTTCAGTCTGAAAGTGTGGTTAGGCCAGCAGCAGCTTGAAAATACTCAGTCAAGACCGCCGCGCTTTTTTTGTGTTGCGCGTCTAATCGTGCACTTACGGTATGGGTGGTGTGTGCGGTTGAAAATAGATGTGAAGACGCTTCAGAACGGCGTTTCTGTTATAAAAAAACAAAAAGACATGAAAATATTAATGTATTGCTTTTTTTTTTTTTTTTTTAATGAAAGCTCAAATAATACAATTTCGATTTTACAATCACTCCTGCAGTAGTTGCCCAATCATCCGGCACCTCTTCACCACCACCAAGCCCCTGTCTGACCTCTTCCCTGAACCTCACACTACACTCTTCCTCCTTCAGTTTACACCATCTTATTCTTCTTTCAATCCTTACTTTCCTCCTCTTCTTCTTCGCCTCCAAAACCACCCTACAGACCACCATCCGATGCTGTCTAGCTACACTGTCCCCCGCCAACACCTTACAGTCTCCAATCTCCTTCAGGTTGCATCTCCTACATAGAACATAATCCACCTGTGTGCACCTTCCTTCACTCTTATACGTCACCCTATGATCCTCCTTCTTCTTAAAATACGTGTTCACCACTGCCATTTCCATCCTTTTAGCAAAATCTACCACCATCTGCCCTTCCACATTCCTCTCCTTGAAACCATACCTACCCATCACCTCCTCATCACCTCTGTTCCCTTCACCTACATGCCCATTAAAGTCTGCCCCAATCACCAATCGTTCTTTCCCAGGTACACCATCTACCACTTCATCTAATTCACTCCAGAATCCTTTCCTTCTCCTCCATCTCACAGCCAACTTGTGGAGCATAGGCACTGATGACATTTATCATCATCCCTTCAACTTCCACCTTCACGATCATCACCCTATCAGAAACTCTCTTCACCTCCACTACACTCTTACTGTACTCTTCCTTCAGAATCACCCCTACACCATTTCTCTTTCCATCCACACCATGATAGAACAGTTTAAACCCACCTCCAATGTTCCTGGCCTTACTCCCTTTCCACTTGGTCTCCTGAACACACAACAGATCTACCTTTCTCCTCTCCATCATATCAGCTATCTCTCTCCCTTTACCCGTCATAGTACCAACATTTAAAGTACCAACCCGAACCTCTACTCTCCTACACTGCTCCTTTTCCTGCCGTCTCTGTAGACGTCTTCCTCCTCTCCTTCTCCTCCTTCGGCCAACAGTAGCCCAATTTCCACCGGTACCCTGTCGGCTAACGATACCTGTGGCGGTCGTTGGCAACCCGGGCCTCGACCGATCCGGTATGAAATTCTCATTTGTGATCCGCATATTTGATTTGGCACATGTTTTACGCTGGATGCCCTTCCTAACGCAACCCTCCCCATTTACCCGGGCTTGGGACCGGCACTAAGAGTGCACTGGCTTGTGCCCCCCTAATGGCTGGGTTATCTATCTATCTATCTATCTATCTATCTATCTATCTATCTATCTATCTATCTGTCTGTCTGTCTGTCTGTCTGTCTGTCTGTCTGTCTGTCTGTATATATATATATATATATATATATATATATATATATATATATATATATATATATATATATATATATATATATATATATATCAATCACAAACACGAAATTGTATTATTATTTTTTTCAGAAAAAATATAGCATTACATTTTATGTCTTTTTATTATCTTTTTATAACGGAAATGCCGTTCTGAAGCGTCTTTACATCTATTTTGACCACTTCCACCACCCATACCGTAAGCGCTTTACCTTGTATTTTCAAGCTGCGTCTGGTTTGACCGCAGTAAGAAGCGACAGTGTATGATAATGAAGTGTCACACAATACTTAAACGATTTGAACCATAACATGCTTTATAATAACACAATATTGTTTATTTTTTATTATTACATAGTGTTAATAGTCAAGATCCGAAACCACGAGAGCTAACTCTTAGCTAATCGATCGTGCGCATGCGCGGCGTGTGCACATGATCGCGTCAGTAGCGATGGCGACGTCCGCGCGGTGTGCAGCACGCTGGGTGTCTGCCTCAGTGTCCTCTAATGTCCGGACTTATAGCACTTTTGCCTCCCGGCCTAATGGAGCTAATCGAGTTTTGGCGAATGTCTGGAGCGTCGTGTTTTGGTCAGCGGGCAGCAGAGTTGGAGAAGGAACTAATAAAGCGGTGACATTGACGCGTCAGATAGGTGAGCAATAAGGCCTGGCTAGCAGCATGCTAACAGCTATCTCCAGAGTAAGAGGTAGAGCAGACATACAGGAGGCAGCGCGTGGAGTTCCGGGTTTATATCACACACATTTCGTAGGTTGGTTAAAGTTATTAAAATACTGCTGTGTGATTCACGTAACCCTGGTGCTTGTTTATAAAACAGTGTCCTGCTGGCTGCTAAAGTTTACCGGTTTGCTTGATGCCGCTAACCAGTGCCGAGCTGACGGCTTGTTTCAGTGGTGACCTGCAGGTTGAACCTCAGCATTAGATACAAACCTGCCTTTTTATCTTCATTCCTTCTTTAGGACTACACCAGACACGACCATTTTATGTTGTTGGTTCAGTTCTGAATCTACAGATGATTGGCACATCCAGCTTCTATCACGTTGGCAAGTGGAGATTTTAGGCTCTGCTTTACTGATCGGAAGGTCGGGGGTTCAAGCCCGATTTTCGCCAAACTTCAATTCGAGCCCTTGAGGAAGGACCTTCTAACCTGACTTTCTAACATCTAACAACGCTGGGATATGTGAAGTGGAAATTTCATTGTGCTTTGTGGTACACATGACAAGTAAAACCTTTATCTTTATGTATATTTACATTCTGTATTTTTCATAGCATTTCTAATCATGGGATTTCGCATACACTCTTATCCAGAATGACTTACAAATCTCTCGCTTAGACAGCTGAGCAATTGTGAGTTAAGGGACTTGCTCAAGGGCCCAGTGTGACATCATAGTAGTGCTGGGATATGAACCCATGACCTTCCGATCAAAAGTCCAACATCTCCACTTCCCTACCACTTCCCAGGAGCTAGAAACATTATTCAACATACTGTAACTTTTGCAATGGTTTAATGGTGTGTGTTTGCAGGAGGAAACCCTCATCATCTTCTCCCCAGGCTGCATTTCCATGTTAGTGCTAGTGCCAGTAAAAAACAGGACTTTTATGAGATTCTCGGGGTTCCACGCACAGCATCGCAGAAAGAGATAAAGAAAGCCTATTACCAAGTAAGACTTCAAATCTCTCTTGTTTGTATCTGTAGCATGCAATGATTTCCAGAGACAAATCCATAAAGGCAACATCTTTAAATATAACTTGTTGCATCTCTACATGGGGCTGTATTTTATTTCTTTTTTGCTTATCTTGTAGTTTTATCTTGAACAAAATCTCTTTACATGTTGTTTGGATTTACTGTGCAGTTCAGGCTTGTCAGTCTACACTGCCTGGACAGTAGATGTTAATTGAGTGTCAAGCTTTTTCACCATATTCCAGTAAACATATTCAGTAGATCTGTATCGTACATGAGGCCAATAATGATTGTTTGAATAAATTCTGTAATCAATTTCACACTGATGGAACACATGGATGTAGTAACTGCAGTAGATGCAATTATTACCACACGTCCAACCTTATACCCACATGTGAGGTGCGATCTCCACAACAGGGTCATGATTTATTACTAGGTGCTGTAATAAGCATGTACAGACTACAACTATTCATGTGCTATTTAGCTACACGTGATTGTGAAAATACTGCAGAAAGAAATTGGTATAAAGACAATATACAGTGCCTTGCGAAAGTATTCGGCCCCCTTGAACTTTGCGAACTTTTGCCACATTTCAGGCTTCAAACATAAAGATATGAAACTGTAATTTTTTGTGAAGAATCAACAACAAGTGGGACACAATCATGAAGTGGAACGAAATTTATTGGATACTTCAAACTTTTTTAACAAATAAAAAACTGAAAAATTGGGCGTGCAAAATTATTCAGCCCCTTTACTTTCAGTGCAGCAAACTCTCTCCAGAAGTTCAGTGAGGATCTCTGAATGAACCAATGTTGACCTAAATGACTAATGATGATAAATAGAATCCACCTGTGTGTAATCAAGTCTCCGTATAAATGCACCTGCACTGTGATAGTCTCAGAGGTCCGTTTAAAGCGCAGAAAGCATCATGAAGAACAAGGAACACACCAGGCAGGTCCGAGATACTGTTGTGGAGAAGTTTAAAGCCGGATTTGGATACAAAAAGATTTCCCAAGCTTTAAACATCCCAAGGAGCACTGTGCAAGTGATAATATTGAAATGGAAGGAGTATCAGACCACTGCAAATCGACCAAGACCTGGCCGTCCCTCTAAACTTTCAGCTCATACAAGGAGAAGACTGATCAGGGATGCAGCCAAGAGGCCCATGATCACTCTGGATGAACTGCAGAGATCTACAGCTGAGGTGGGAGACTCTGTCCATAGGACAACAATCAGTCGTATACTGCACAAATCTGGCCTTTATGGAAGAGTGGCAAGAAGAAAGCCATTTCTTAAAGATATCCATAAAAAGTGTTGTTTAAAGTTTGAGATTTGTCTTCCAACAAGACAATGATCCAAAACATAAAGCAAAATCTACAATGGAATGGTTCACAAATAAACATATCCAGGTGTTAGAATGGCCAAGTCAAAGTCCAGACCTGAATCCAATCGAGAATCTGTGGAAAGAACTAAAAACTGCTGTTCACAAATGCTCTCCATCCAACCTCACTGAGCTCGAGCTGTTTTGCAAGGAGGAATGGGCAAAAATTTCAGTCTCTTGATGTGCAAAACTGATCGAGACATACCCCAAGCGACTTACAGCTGTAATCGCAGCAAAAGGTGGCGCTACAAAGTATTAACTTAAGGGGGTTGAATAATTTTGCACGCCCAATTTTTCAGTTTTTTATTTGTTAAAAAAGTTTTAAATATCCAATAAATTTCGTTCCACTTCATGATTGTGTCCCACTGGTTGTTGATTCTTCACAAAAAATTACAGTTTTATAGCTTTATGTTTGAAGCCTGAAATGTGGCAAAAGGTCGCAAAGTTTAAGGGGGCCGAATACTTTCGCAAGGCACTGTATAACTCAACTACTATACATGCAATCACAGCACAGATAGACACATGATGGGAAAATAAACACTTGATAAGCTTCATTTATAAATCAACTTTTTGTAAAAATGTGTGCTGCTTGATCAGGATTGAATAACTAAAGTAAAAAAGATTTCCTGTCTACAAATAGCCATACAGCAGTTTGTTTCAGTGCAGCAATCAGTATTAATACACCTGATTGTCTCACTAGAATTTTTTTTACATTGTTAGCTAACACAGTTTAATCAGTGACACGTGACTTATGTGTAAAAATAATTAATGTGACCTGTATTCTAGTAGCAACACAATATTTCTAGTAGTTAATTGAACACACTAGTTCATTCTGTATTATTTAATAAATTACGTTTCAAAGGGAATTATTGAAAATGCATTACATAAAAAAATCTGATTCTCTAAATCTAATGCTCTGAAGATTAAAGAAGTAAAAGTTGGCGGGTTTAAGGTGTGGTGTAGCTGCAGTGGTGTTTGCTGCACAGATTCTTTCTTTCCCCAGGCAAGAGTCTGAGATATACTCCGCACATCTGCAACATATCCCTCTTTTCAATTCCTGCCTTTAGATTTTTTATTATATTGGAGTTTTGTGTAAACATTCTTACGGAGTGTAACAGGTAGAAATGATTGTCTGTGCTAATTGTCCTGTCGCAGTCCTGTTTTTGTTTCAACACATTGACATTTTCTTTTTTCTTTCAGCTGGCAAAGAAATATCATCCAGACACAAATAAAGATGACCCACAGGCCAAAGAGAAATTTGCACAGTTGGCTGAAGCCTATGAGGTCTCATTATAAAACACATGTAACAAAGTGCATAAAAGTGTGTTGCTGTGATGAACATATTTACATCTCATGTGCCTGGTCTTATTGCAGGTGCTTGGTGATGAGATGAAGAGGAAGCAGTATGACACATACGGCACAGCAGGGTTCGGTGCAGCTGGCGCTGGAGCAGGTCAGCAGCAGTACTGGAGCAGTGGTGCCAGCATAGACCCTGAGGAACTTTTCCGCAAGATCTTTGGGGAGTTTTCTGGAGCTCGAGGCTTTGGCAATCTCAATGGCATCTATGATCAGCCTCAGGAGGTCAGTATGTTTAAACACTGATGAACAGGGAGCTGGCTTGAAACACAAACTTGAGGAGGAATCATTTATTTCTCCAAGTAATACCACAGCACTGTTGAATCTGATTGGTCAGAAATGTACTTGTCTAAGATTCACCACCCTGTTGTTGTTGATTTCACTAAATCAGTATGGCATCAAATATTTTATAAGCCACATTAGACAGTTTGAATGGTTTGGGAAATGTGAATTTGCTTCTGAAAGTTTCGGAACTGCAAAGATGGTTTCAGCAAGATGTTGGGTTTTAGATCAAAATGAAGATGAATGAGACGACAGATCAGAATTTCAGCTTTCATGTCCTAGTACTTCTATATTTCTGTCTGAGTCTTATTTGAAAGAGGTGTTTTGGTAGAATGGTACATTATTATTGCCCCAAGTCTTCATGGTGAACCAAATAGCCCTTGGCTTTGCTTTCCAATACATACAAAAAGACTGTATTTGGTCAATGATTATGAAGTAGAAGTTTTTTAACAGCAGGACAGAATTAGTTTTTTCTAAGCTGGTAACAATGTTCATTATGTTTCTCCTCAGTATGTGATGGAGCTGACATTTACACAAGCTGCCAAAGGCGTGAATAAGGAACTCACAGTGAACATCGAGGCCGCCTGCCAACGCTGTCATGGTAAAGGACATGAGCCGGGCTCTGAAATCCAGCGCTGCAACCACTGCAACGGCACAGGAATGGTGAGTCGTGCGCTTGACGTCGACAAACTGAGCTACAGATAGAAAAATCAGCCATTATCCTATACATGGCCTTTGTGTCCTTATAGGAGACTGTGAATAAAGGACCATTTGTGATGGGCTCTACCTGTCGGCGGTGCGGCGGCCGTGGCTCAGTAATCACCTCCCCCTGTGTAGCATGTAAAGGAACGGGTCGGAGCAAGCAGAGACGCACCGTCATGGTTCCGGTTCCTGCTGGTGAGTGGCTCGGCTAAAACCAACATTCACATGCAGCGACCCCCAACGTTAAATTCAGTTACAAATAAGGGGTTGTTAGTGCTAACATGGATTCCCAGTTTCAATAACATGGCCTGTCCACACATATAGTAGGTGAAATATGTTTTCAGGTCCACATTAGTGTAGACAAGGCCGAAATTACTTCCAATGTAACTCTTAGTTACATTACAAAATATTTGTAATTGTTAGACTGTGTTCAGCACAGATATTCTACTGCACATGTTGCCAGATTGTGAGATGGGAAAGTTTTATATCTTCATATATTTGTTTGAGATCTGAACTGTGCTTTGAAGCTTGCTGTGTTGTTGGTTGCACAGGTATTGAAGATGGGCAGACAGTCAGAATGCCTGTGGGAAATAAAGAGATCTTTATCACATTTAGGGTGAGTTGTGATGTAGTGTATTTTAACTCCCTTCAAATAGCAATGTTTTTTTTCTACCCAGAATGAAGAAAAGTTTTTGAAAATCTGCTTATGAACCTGTAAAGGATTACTGCAACGATTCTTAAATCCACAGTAAATGAAGATTATGCAGGATTCAGAAAATGGGCATGAGAATTACTTAGTAAACCTAATAAACTCCTGCTACACCTGAATATTTTCCTAAAAGCACATCCAGAAGTGTTATTTTCCCAGTATAGATTTATAAATGAATTGAAAAACAGCTTGTTACATTTGTATCTATTTATCTGTTATGTTAGCTGCTCTAAGTAATGTTAGACCCACTTGCCACTTTTTGTCTTATAGTATCACAGATTATAATTTTGATTGGAAAGTCGGGGGTTCAAGCCCCATTTTAGCCAAACTTCCATTCGAGCACTTGAGCAAGGACCTCATATAATAAATTTTTTAATTATATTTAATATATAGTTTTTTACTAAATATTGTTTTAATTATTTTATTTTATTTTTTTATGAATTATCTAATTTGTTCATGATAAATTAGACACATTTGTCACAATTCTTTAAATTTTGTTTTTTATTAGCATGATGCTACATGCACTCATACAAATCTCTTGTTAATGAAATTTGTATCTGTATTTGCATTTGTCTAATGTCCAGCTTTACTGGTCTTCAGGTCCAGAAGAGTCCTGTGTTTAGGCGAGATGGTGCTGATATACACTCAGATGTTCAGATTTCAGTGGCTCAGGCCATCCTGGGAGGCACAGTGCGAGCACAGGGACTCAGTGAGACGGTCAACCTTTCTGTGAGTTAGATACAATATGCTCGCATTTTTGACAGATTTGTTGTTCAGGTGAATTGAAACGATGTCTAACTCTGATGATATATTTTGTAGATTCCTGCTGGTGTCCAGGCTGATCAGAAGATCAGGCTTTCTGGAAAGGGAATCCCACGTGTCAGTGGCTATGGTTACGGTGACCATTACATCCATATCAAGATTAAAGTTCCCAAGTACGTCCCTGTTGAACTTTGTTTAAATGATGTGTTAGTTTGAGTACAGTGTTTAAGCCTATAATAGCTATAAAAAGGGGGTCTGACTAAATTGGGGAAAGGGGCAGGGCTGTAGGGGGCAATCACTGTAGAATAGTTAATTGTGAGAAATATCTGATGGAGAATCTCTGATCATGCTGCTCTGTAGGATGCTAACTGATAGACAGCGAGCACTCGTTATAAGCTACGCAGAAGACGAGGTGGATGTGGAGGGAACTGTAAATGGAGTCACCACCACCACTACAGGTAAATTATACACACACACAGTTTATAGTTTCTAATATATGAAATGTTATCATCTTTATGTAAAGTTTCTATAACAATGTGTAGTTAATAAAACAAATAAGAAAAGTATATGTTTAAAAAAGATACATTTATTGGAAGGTAATTTACTATGAGGTGGCCGCTTCTCACACATTACCACCCTAGCATTGATTATTTACCTCCAAAAGTGTCAAGTGTTTCTTTCCTTTTTACATTGTGGATGAATACATTTTACTGTACTCTAGTCAGGTCTACCCCTACCCTCCACTCTACTCATAATATCTATACAGTTATCTGATTAGAAACACACATCTAAATAAGATAAATTGCTCTGTACTTCCTCAGGTAAAAGATCTACAGGAAACTGAGAGCACTGTGGAGGACGACGCAGGGCAGGTGCTCTGACAGACTGCTGGACACAGAAAAGAGAAACAAGACATTTGAGAATTTCCACTTCTCTTCTGAAGCAGCCCGTCATGTCAGGAGATACCATTCTTTCGATACAGGCCTAATAGAAGATGGTCTTCTCTACAAGGACTCTGCTCATCCACACTGAAGATGATCTAACTAGCTTTATGTGCAGTGGTGTCTAGTGTGTGGAAGGCATTCAGAGCTCGATAAACCCACCTTGTGGGATTTCTCTCTGCACAGATGAGAAAAGAGTGAGTTACAGGAACCTCTGCTCTGCTTCAATAGAGAGTAAATGAAATGCTGAACGTCAGTGTTTAAACAGAAGCCATATATACTTTAATTACCACTTTACCATAAATTAAATGTGACATTTAACAAACAGGAACATGAGTCAGATGTTTTGCATAAATTTTATTAGTCTAAAAGATATAACTAGTCAGAAATGTACAAGAGCACATATGGGCATAAAAGACTGAACTATCAGCAAAAACCGTTACTAATCCTTAACTGATTGTCAATTCAGCTGCTTCACTGTAGTACGCAGTCCTCATTTAAAGGTGCAATATGTAAAATTGAATAAATAAATCAGTTCGTCTGTGGGCTTTTAATTAGGTACAGTAAACTGTGTATATTTAAATCTTTTCTTGATCAATGTTGGATCATCCTGTCAGTGGAATCTGTTATACACATCTACCTTTACATAATAGTTTTGTGCATCAATGCCACCTGCATTCGCAAAGTGTGTTTTAAAAAATTCAAATGTAACCTGCTGTAGTGAATTTGTTGAACATGAGCAGAAGTCCAATGTTTCAGTGTTTGTGTAATGTTTAACCTTTTATATAACCCACATGGTAATTAATAGCACTTAAAGGAAAATTATTTAACATGACTCCAATTTTGGTGTCAAAATATGAGCAAAAATGTACACCATTATGTGTACAAGGGAAAGTGTAAAATGCACTTTCAATCCAAGAAAGAAACCACTGTGCATATATAATAAACAGTGTGCAAAAAAAGGTTGCACTTTCACTATAAGAGCATTAAGCTATTTGGGTAAAAGGGAGAGAGACTATAGGGAGGCCTGAAATATTTCCATTGCTCAAATCAACTGCATTGTGCAAACATAGTATTCATCTACTATTGAATTAAATCCTGACTCAGACTTTTATTACAGCTGGTAACATCAGCATCATATGACAAACTGTCTCTAAGATCCAGACTCACCCACTGTCAAAAAAAAAAAAAAAAAGTAATGAGAGCTTCTAAACTTCTGGATCATGTGTTAAATTAACAAAATGTCAAGAAAAGCATAATTTAATGGCACAAAGATGTTTAACACTAGTACTGCACAACCTGCTGAAATAAGTATGTATTTAATGTTTCCAAATTCATTCTACATTCTTCTCTGAACGTCCAAAAAGTGGTAACATATGCTGCCTTAACAAACACTTAAAACCCCCAGGACTGATAAATCAGTAACTAAAATCACAGCACAATGTGTTAAAACTAGTACTTTATCAGCATATATATTTAGCAACAATAGTCTATTATTTCAGTACTTCTTAAAAGCTACAGTATTAGTCATATAAAAACCATCATATCAGAGCAGAGTGGTAAATCATGTGACACTTGCATGTATTAAACTGTCTACTGCATCAAGAACTGATATGGTATAGTAGTGTTTGGTTTTGAATGCCCAGATTATTATTTTGGTCATTTAAAACACAGAGCAAAAGAACATACACTGCAACGCCAGTCTTGTCAAGTTGGAAAGAGCTAATAGCAGGCGTGCACACACACAGTCTGCCCTGCAGATAAACTGCTCTCTGGTTCATGCATAACAGCATTTATCATTATTGAAAGCAGTTATGTGTGATATGGAGTATAGATGTATCCATATGTGAAATATTCAGATTACACAGTAAAAAAATGGGCCCTGTCCCAAACAGTGCCCTAATCTCTGTGGTCCTGTTGTGGTGAGGATACATAGGTGTGTGCCTATGATGCAACAAAAAAAATAAACATCTGATCTAATTCAAATCATCTTTAGTTGCTGAATCACAGGCTGCTGGTTTCAAATCTTTAACTTCTTTATCTTACTCTCCATTCAGCATGTGTAGCTCTGTTTTTCCTGAAATGGAAGCCTGCAGTCTTTTATAAATAACACTGAAGAGCCTTACTGCAAACATTCATTACTTGAAAATATCTTAATTGTATTTATTTATTTTAGGGAATTAGTTTTGCTCTGTTATAGCTTCAATTCTGCTAAATGCCATTTAATTATTTACTAATAATTTGGAGTGTTTTCTCCATTTTATCTGCGAGCTGCTTCTGATGCACCCTGTCTTGAGCTTGAGCATAACTGCATATTGGCTAAGAGATAATGTGGTAAGATTCAGAGTGCAAAGTGCTTTTTTTCCCCATTTTTTTTTCTTTGTCTTGTTCTTTAAGAACCAGCACATCCTCTGGCTGCTACAAGTTTTTGATTGATGGCTCTTATTTTCTAGAATTTGAGCCTCCAAAACTTTATAAAATTAAATCAATCTTTAGGTAAACGTTGCTAAGGGGGAAATTTCATCTATAAAAGCAAGCAAGGCAAGTTAGCTGGCTGATAACAGGTTACAATGCACATGGCATGGGGTTAACCAATGAAAGGATGTGGAAATTTAACATGTAGATGTACTAATGTACTTGTGAACAATCTTCTCATGCCTTTTTTAAATAAGCAACACCTTAGAGCATCACAGAGACAATGATCAGAAGCTGCAAGTGTGCCATTTGGGCCAGGGTATAAATGTGTTATTCCAAAACTTCTGAAATGAATTGAATAAACCACAGAGAAGTATTATAACCGTATTAATAGTTATCTATATGCAATACACTATGCAGCAAAAGTCTAACACATTCACTCAGTAAGTGAAAGCTGAGTGGGACAACATTTCCCAGGTAAAGAAGCATATAAAGAATGTATTCATCAGTCAGACCCAAAAGGTCATCCTTCTTTTAAGAGGTTAATGATGGAAGTTCCTCCTTCATGCTTGTCTGAGAACAGGCTTAGCAATTTTCTTAAGATCAGGATACCGGTAAGGGGAAGGTGCTCAAACATCGGCATAGGAATTACACATTTACAATTCCATTGACACATGAATGGATCATATGAGGTACCAGGCAACCAATCCGGCAAGAGCAGCGATCCACGCTGCTAGCAGCACTCGGCCTGTGGGGTTTCTGAGAAGCGCTGCAGCCATTTGATAAACATATGCTGATCCTCCACTGGCTGCTACAACAAGAAAGAGACAGATGCTTTCAGCAAATAATTTGCAGCACTTATTTTCAAAATATTTTGTAAGACTAACTGATGGATCAGGTTTACCCATTTTGGCAGCATAGTAAGGACATTTGCTGATGTCTCCTGTCATGTGATCGTGGATGGGACCTCCATCCAGAACATCATCTTGAATAGTCTTCCCAATTTCCTCCAACTCCTGAAAAACCTACATTAAACACAGAATCAATCAGTCACAAGGAATTAAATGTTAATGTATACTACTGTTAGTGCCCACAGAATATTACATTGATATTTCAGTTCAACTCCACATACACAGCAATACTCTATCTTTCAATACTTAAATCATTAGAAGGCTGAAGGCCAAATACCAGAGGTCCTGCTTGCAACTGCATCAGTGCAAAGTATCACTTTATAATGTCAGGTCAATCTTTACAATTGCTGTATTTTATTTTTACCAAAACAGTGGCATGTGTATGTGAGATATGAGAAAACCAGCCTCTAATTTATGCTGTAGTCACCACAAACTTCACAATTAGCATAAAAGTAAACTCTTATCAACATTCATGTGCTGCTCACCTCACCCACATTACTCTACCTCTTCTCAGTGTAATTGATCAACTCTCACTGTATATTTTCATTACCCAATTCCAAACCAGCTCTTTCCCTTTCTACAGCAAACGTTACTCACAACTGTTCCACACAAAAACTATAAAAATAAACTTTAAAGATTTTGTCACTGTTTATAGGTTTCACTGTTTATTGGATTTCCTGTTAGGAATGCCTATTAGATACCTACCTACAAGATCCTGACAGCCATGTCCACAACAGTGGATAAAAAAATCACACTAGTGCAGGTGTGATTGCAAATCGTAAATGAGATGTTTGTTTTCAAGAAACAAGAGTAGAAGAAAGCAGAAAAACAGTCTGAGGATGAAAACAATAAAGTTAAAATGTAAAAAAATAAAAAATGTAGTTTTTAACATGGTGAAACACCATGGCAATGGTGAAAAGTGGAAAGAAAGTATTATTAACATTTGTTGGATGTCTAAGGAAATCAGTCTAAGAAACAGCTGTCTGTAAGTATATATACACACACACACACACACACACACACACACACACACACACACACACACACACACACACACATATAGACAGACAGACAGCTGTTTCTTAGACTGAGATAATGTGAAGCTAACTGTCATCAAATTTTAAAAAAGGGTTTAAAAAGGGTTCTTGAGGGTCAAAAAATGGCATATGGTATAAAAATGTGAAATTTCTGAGACGGAGCGGTGGAAAGAGCTTCTGTCACTGTTTGGTGTGGCAGATGCTAGAGAACATGACTGAGCACTAACCAGACATGGATTCTAACACTGGGACAGTAAATATCTTCAGTGCAGTATCCTACCTCCATGTTGAACTGGAACGCTCTCACAGCCTCCTGAACAATTTTTTCTTTGGTGCTGGTATCAAGCTCCAGCTCATTCATTCGACTCCGGTACAGCTGCTTGAATGCTTTGTTGCTGTGGATGCTGTCAAACTGGTAGAAAAACACTCCCTCTCCTGTAGGGGGCAGCTTGAGAGCACGCTGGGCCACTTTCTTTAACACCTGACCTCCTGAGAGGTCACCCATGTAGCGTGTGTATGCGTGAGCCACCAGTAAAACCGGGTCGTCGTGAGCGATTTCATGAATGCGCTCCACATAGCGCTGAGTGGCAGGAGAGCAGCTGATCTGATCTTTCCAGTCCTTGCCGTAGAAGTACTCAAGATCCCGAGCAAGTGCGTCACGCCGGTGAAGCTCGCTGGGGAAGTAAAGAGGTGCAAACTGTGGGTGATCCTTGTTTTTCTCAATTTCTTCCTCTATAGCTGAATAGGTGTAGTAAAGTGCCACAGCTCCAAGCTGGAAGCAGAGAAATGCAGGTTAATTTCCTTTGTTTTTAAGGATTTCTGTTTCAGTGACGACAGTGTAATGGAAAAGAGAGAGAGAGAGAGAGAGAGAGAGAGAGAGAGAGAGAGAGAGAGAGAGAGAGAGAGAGAGTGTGTGTGTGTAAGTGAATAAATGAGAGAGAAAGAATTAGCCAGTCTAAACTGCAGGAATGCCGTAATTCCCTGTACACGCCAACTTTTTTTTTATTTATTTTTTTATGTCTAACCTTAAAGAGCTCCTTGCGTATGCGTCCACGAAGGAAATCTTTGACGAACTGTGTGTTTTCAGCTTGCTCATGAACTGCTTTGGTTCCTGCAGCCAGCAGCTCAGAGAGGTCTTCTGGTCTGAAAGGTAATGAGTTTCAGTAGCTTGACTAGAAATTCTGAAACTAAATAAATAAAGGTTTGTTGACAAATGCATACACATTATGTGTATAAGCACTATGTAGAACTTGAACATTATAAAAGATTAATAAATTACTTGTATTAAAACAATACACTAACACCTGAAGCCAATATGTCCAGGATATTAGGTTTTCCCATTTGCTGTTCTGTCATATGAGTCCAATAGGCTGTTTTAACGGTCACTGGTATTTTTATTTCACCATCTCAAAATCCTGAGAAAGGCTTTCACACACAAAAAGATAATTAAATAAAAAATAAAAAAGACTACATTTTATGATTGCTTAAACATACAGCACACCATTTTTTCTTCTTCTTCTTTCGACTTCACCCATTAGGGGTTGCCACAGCAGATCATCCGTCTCCATACCCCCCTGTCCTCTACATCTGCCTCTTTCAAACCAACTACCTGCATGTCTTCCTTCACCACATCCATAAACTTCCTCCTTGACCTTCTTATCTTCTCCTTCCTGGTGGCTCTATCCTCAGCATTCTCCTACTGATATACCCCATGTCCCTCCTCTGCACATGTCCAAACCATCTCAATCTCGCCCCCCTCACCTTATCTCCAAAACGTCCTACATGCGCCGTCCTCTAATAAACTGTCCTCATTTCTAATCCTGTCCATCGTTGTCACTCCCAACGAAAACCTCAACATCTTCAGCTCTGCTACCTCCAGCTCCACCGCCTGTCTTTTACTCAATGCCACTGTCTCTAAACCATACAACATCTCAGGTCTCACCACAGTCCTATAAACTTTCCCTTTCACTGTCGCAGATACCCTTCTATTACAAATCACTACACTCTTCTCCACCCACTCCACCCTGCCTGCACTCTTTTCTTCACTTCTCTAACACACTCTCCATTACTTTGCACTGTTGACCCCAGGTACCTGAACTCCTCCACCTTCTCCACCTCTTCACCCTGCAACTGCACCACTCCACTGCCCTCCCTCTCATTCACACACATCTACTCGGTCTTACTCCTACTGACTTTCATTCCCCCGCTCTCCAGCACATACCTCCACCTCCCCAGGCTCTTCTCAACCTGCTCACTACTCTCACCACAAATAACAATATCATCCGCAAACATCATAGTCCATGGAGACTCCTGTCTGACCTTATCCGTCAACCTGTCCCAGTCACCACTGCAAACAGGAAAGGGCTCAGAGCCGATCCTTGATGCAGTCCAACCTCCACTTTGAACCAGTCTGTCGTTCCTACTGCACACTTCACTGCTGTCACACTGTCCTCATACATGTCCAGCACCACCCTCACATACTTCTCTGACCCACCTGACTTCCTCATACAATACAATTCCTCTCTCTGCACTCTGTCGTATGCTTTCTCTAAATCCACACACACACAATGCAACTCCTTCTGATCTTCTCTATTCTTCTCCATCAACATTCTCAAAGCAATACAGCACACTCTACCATGTTAAAATATTTAATTATTGTTTGCACTACTCCTTTCCAAATCCCACCACACTTATTAGCACTATAAAGAAATGTGGAACTGGTGACCAGTCAAGCACAGAACACTCTAGCACGAAAACCGTTACGCACAACACCTTCACTTGAAATCTAACAAAATGTCAATAAATCACTATCATGCAAAAACAAAAACAATAGTCACACTCAAATAACATTTTCATGTGAGACGTGAAAATCACACAACTCACAGCAAATGCTTCATCATCAGAGACATTGGAGCAGGATAATGACTATAGAGACATAAAGCCTCTCTGTATTAATGCACATAATTAGCTTGTAGGTTTTGAACTGGGTAATTTGGCGTTGTGTAACATGGGACTGGGTCGGTTAATGAATTCAACATTTGTGGACCCCTGATTAAAGGAAACTTCCTAAAAATGTCATAAAATGAATGGAAAGCTGAAGGGTTTTAACTTTCTCAACATGCTCACATAGTTTTTACTTAATGTGTATCACTACAAACGGCATATAATACAGATACTTTTAACAAAAATCCCTTCTACTGGTGCAATAGAACATTATCAATGTCAGGTTCCTTTACTGCTCTACTCCATAATGGTTTTTCCACTAGTTCCATTCCTTTATCTTTCTATAATGTTTAGTCATGTGTTTATATTTTAAACTGTCACAATACCTGACATTGTAGTTTTCCTCTTTATCCTCGTACACGGGACCTTCACCATTTCCTTCACTTGCTGAATCTTCTGTCTTTACTGCAGACATGTTGCACCCTCAGTATCTGCTGACTGGTGTGGAAGTGGTTACGACACGTGCTTTTTGAATACTCGGTCAAGTTTAAACTAAGAATACTGTAGGAACACAAGTGGAGCCTCCATGTAAAAGATGAAAAAGACACTTCGGTATTGCTTCTTATTCAAACTCAAACTCCTGATCTATTCATGTGTTTAGGTATTAGGTCACAAATCTGCACACGACAGACCATAATATTAAAATTGTGGGGAAAATTGATCTAGTTTGCAAATGTATTTTTAAATAATAAAAAAAAAAGGTAAATGTTATGAGTGTGTTAGTGGACATGACCATTAAAGTGTCTCAATATAAGTACACCTGTTTCTGGAAAGTCCCAGAGTCTGTAATAAAACATTTCCAAACTTACAGCATAATTACATTTAATAAGATTTATCAATAAAAAAACCCACAATGCAATATGAATAACTGTGACTCATTAATAACATTTCATTCCACTGACTCCTGTTCAGCACATGTGAACAGCGGACATTGGAAACACAAGCTAACGGTGAAGTTTCACATTTCGCTGCACTCAAAAGTTAGATTTAGGTACATTGAACTATGCTGTGAATTCCTTTCATGAAAAATCAAGACATCACAGTGCATTTTCTTCAGAATGCAGTGCATTCAGAAAGTATTCATAGCGCTTCAACTTTTTCCACATTTTGTTGTTACAGTTTTATACCAAAATTTATTAAATTAATTAATCCAGTAATTAAACGAAAAACATCCCATGTACATAAGTCTTTTTGAGTTTGATGCTACAAGCTTGGCACCTATTTGTAGGCAGTTTCTCCCATTCTTCTTTGCAGAACCTCTCAAGCGCCAACAGGTTGGATGGGGAGCGTTGAAGTACAGCTATTTTTTTTAGATCTCTCCAGAGATGTTCAGTCGAGATCAAGTCTGGGCTCTGAATTCAAGGACATTCACAGAGTCGTCCTTTAGCCACTCTTACCTTGGCTGTGTGCTTAGGGCTGTTGTCCTGTTGGAAAATAACCGTCGCCCCAGTCAGAGGTCCAGAGCGCTCTGGAGCAGGATTTCATCAAGGATGTCTCTGTACATTGCTGCATTCATCTTCCCTTGATCCTGACTTGTCTCAGAGTTCCTGCTGCTGAAAAACATCCCCAAAGCATGATGCTACCACCACCATGCTTTACTGTAGGGATGGTATTGTCCAGGTGATGAGCGGTACCTGGTTTCCTCCAGACACTTGGCATTCAGGCCAAAGATTTCAATCTTTATTTCTCATGGTCTGAGAGTTCTTCAGGTGCCTTTTGTGAAAAACCAAAAACTAACCCTAACCCTGGCAGGATTTATGTGCCTTTTACTGAGGATTGGCTTCTGTCTGGCCACTCTTCCATACAGGCCTGATAAGTGGAGTTCTGCAGAGACGGTTGTTCTTCTGGAAAGTTCTCCCCTCTCTACAGAAAAACGCTGGAGCTCTTTCAGAGTGAATATCAGGTTCTTAGTCAGATAGGTCTACAGACAATTCCTTGGACTTCTGCTCTGATATGCACTGTTAACTGTGGGGCCTTTATATAGACAGGTGTGTGCCTTTCCAAATCATGTCCAATCAACTGAATTTACCACAGGTAGACTCCAATCAAGTTTTAGAGACGTCTCAAGAATGATCAGTGGAAACAGGATAACTGTCACGCAAAGGCTGTGAATATTTATGTACATTTGATTATTTTTTTTTGCTTATTTTTAATACATTTGCAATGATTCTTTCACATTGTCAACAAAGCAGTTTGCAGTGTTGCTGCGTACACAAACAGACTGCATATTTAATCATGGTCATGTCCGGTGGCACATAACCTAATCCATTTTGCATGCCGAGCATCTAGTGTGACTGCAGCCTTAGTCAGAGAAGTAACCATGACACCAAGGGTCAGGCTCGACATGATGCTCCCACCACCGTGCTTCAAGGTTTTAAGATGTAAAAAATAGAAACATTTGGAAAGGTACGAATGGGACCAAAACACACAGCACCAAGTTTTACTTCAGCAAGTTTCTGTGTATAATTTCAGCTATTGCCATTTACTAAAGCAAAACTCAGCAGCAATAGAGCACAGCCTCGGGTCCTGGTTCTGAATCAAGGCCAGAGAACAATTTATGGCGAAGAAATGGTGAGACTGCTGAACCAACAAACTTCTGCCGAAGCAACAAAGATTTGTCACACGCAGGGCAAAAACCTGTTTATACAACTGAGTCAGCTGATAGTGAGGAAGGAGACAAGAGCCCAATAGACAAGGCCATGACTTTGTCAGTAAACTCTTTGTGTTGTCCGCGACTGACCTCACTGTGAATTTACAACTTCATATGTGTGTTTTAACTAATGTCCATGCTGCAGTGTCTCACACAAGCTAATGCTCATGGCTTCAGTCAATTAGCTGCTATTGATAAACCCTGATACTCACTACACCTAGTATTTATACACCCCATTTGGAACACAGCCGGATATTTTATGCCATGCCTGCATCCCAGTGAGTCTCACCGCAAATACAGCCGTCTGCAAACCAAGGTCATTTGAAATCAAGAGGTTATTAACAGTAAGCAAAAATAAGCGACTAGCTCGGTGTAATCTATCAGCGTGGGTACTGACAGCTCGCTAGCATCCTCCAGCTAACGTCTCTCAGCAACATTTGTTAAATTATTTTCGGGCTCTCAGTGATCAGCCCCAAACCCTTCACATGCTCCCTAAAAGCTTATGAAACAAAGGCTAACTGCTAATACTCACCAGTGTTAACAAATTCAGGAACACACTCTCCTCTTCTGTTTACTTCGTACTTCCGGTCAGAAGGGGGACGTGCGTATTTGCCACGTGCTAACAGTGGTTCGCAGGCGTCGTAGCGGTCGCCATATTGCAACGGTCTCCAAAGGAGCAGCTGCAAATCTCAGATATGAGGATCTGTAGATGAGCAAGATTGCTGCTGAAGATGTGGGATCGTTGAATGAACGTCACGTTCAGCTTTGTGTTTTATGTACCAGAAAATGCAATAGAGTCTTACTTTAATATATGAATGGGATGTTCAGTGAACTTTGGCTGCAAGATATATGAAAAAACATCCACATGTGATAAATGACTTATACTGGGGATACTAGAACCATGCCTATACTAACACACCCAGAGGGGCAATTAAACCAGTTCACCTAGTTTTTTTATTTAATTGTATATTTTAGGAAACCCACCTGGATATGGACAGAACATTCTGAAGAAACTTTATACAGTCACTATTTGTACATTTATATAATTTTGCAGATGACCTTATCCAGAGGATCTACAATAATCTTATTTACATAATTGAGTATAGTTTGGGGCCTTTAAGAGTGTAACCTGAGCCAACTAATGTTAATAATACAACCCCATTTCCAAAAAGTTGGGACAAGCTGTGTGAAATTAAGTAATGCAGTGCCAAATGTTTTAAATTGGTGAATAGACTGCTGGCATGTGAGTTCAGCACCATGCTATTGTAATAGATGCAGGAATGTGGTTGCTCTAAGACCTTGCTCTTGGTGTATCCCAGATAAGGCAGCATCCATGGTTTTCAAAAAGAATTCAAAATTTTGATTTGTCCGACCACAGAACAATTATTTACTTTGCTCAGTCCATTTAAAATGAGATCTGGACAGAAACAATGGAAGCATTTCTGGAACATTTTCACATATGGCTTCTTCTGTGCATGATGGAGCCTAAACCTGAATTTGTGGTTGGCATAGCAAACTGTATTCACAGGCAAAGATTTCTGGAGGTGTTTCTGAGCCCATGCAGTCATTTCCATTACAGGATCATCGCAGTTTTTAACGCAGTTCCACCCGAGGGAAAGATTACATGCAACCAATATTGAATTTTTAACCCTTGCATACAGAGATTTCTCAAAATCTTCAGAATCTTTTGATGATATTATGTACAGTAGATTATGAGATATCCACAGTTTGATGTTGAGGAACATTATTTTGAAAACTATTCACAATTTGTAGACAAAGTTTTTTTTTTAGATTGGTGAACCTCTGCCAATCTTTATTTCTGAGAGTCTTTGCATCTATAAGATACTCTTTTTATTTTTTTTTAAATACCCAATCAGGTTCCTGACCTGTTGCCAATTAACCTAATTTGTTAGAATTGTAATTGTAATAATAATACTACTAATAATAATAATATTATTATCATTATTAATTGCTTTTTCATAGTCAAGACTTAGTAAAAAAATTTTCAGTGTGTAAAGTACTACAAATTTTGAGATTGTTGCTAGAGTGTTGTTTCTTAGACCCTCCACAATCTTTGTGGCAAATCTCAAAACATTTTATGAAAACTTTACCTTCAGCTGTTATGGATAGCCAATTCATAAGAAGAAAATAAATAAATTGTCAATAGCGTATCAATGCACCTTCTGTAAAAAAAACAAAAACAAAACACTCAACACTGACTATTTAAAGATGTTTAATTTAATGTTCTTTTTTTTTAACTGTTTTAAAAGTTTATAGAGGTGAACACTGTACAGGTGCTATCAAAAACATGGATTTCCAAATCCAAAACTTGTCTGTGCATCTGTAATCTCCTGCAGCAGTGCCTCTGATGCATTGAACTGTGTAGTCAAAGGGTAAAATAATTAGATGACTCATATACAGTACATTCAAATGAACTTCTCTGTGTAAATTTTAAGTTTCGGAATATTATACTGTTACTCAAATGATCATGCAAAAAAAAAAACCATCACCAGGTATTAAAAAGGAACCAACCTTCACAGCGTACTTGTATGACTGCTCTGCTTCAAGTTTCCTTCCAGTCTGAAAAAGCATTAATGCTCATTAATGTCAATCAAGTAAAGATTAAAGCATGGCTCAGCATGCTGTTGTAGTGCAATAAATGGAAGATACAGTGATGAAATCCAAAGCAGAGTTACTTTTCACAACCTGAAAGTGATTCTTTTTAACAGTGTTGACTTTAGCCATAAAGGAAAGATGATATTACTCACCTGTAAACAAATCAGTGACAGGTAACCCCAGACTTCAGGGTTCCTGTTATTAATGGCGTTAGCTTCAGTCAGAGCATCCTCAGCCTCAGTTAACTCGCTCAACTGATCCCACAGAGAAACAAAATGCAAAATGGGTGCAGTGAGACAAAGCAATGAGAAGTCATTAGACACTAGAATTTACTGCCATGATTACCTTTTACTGCAGAACTCTATTATAGGAAGAATAAAACACATGAGCATGTGATGTTCTGTAATCATGAACTCACCCTGTAGCAGGCAATCCCCAGCCCAAGCCAGGTGAGATAGGAGGGAGAAGTTTTGCACGCATGCATGTATGTAGATTTTGCTTTATCATACTGCAACAGATTGTTAAAAATTTAAATAAAAAATGTCATCAATGTCATTGATCTAATTACACTAAGTCCTTGTATAATGTGCAATGGAGAATACACTAATTTTGTGAAGCAAACTGTTATCTTACCTGCCCTTTCTGTAAGTAGATGGAGCCCAGATGCAGATAAACAAGATGTATGTCTGAAGGCTCTGTCACAAAGTCCAGTGTTCTCTCATAAGACTTTTGAGCTTGATTGAAATCCTTTATCATGTAGTACATGTGACCAAAAAGAGCCCATACATCAGGGTTCTGAAAAACAATTACAAGAAAAACATTTTAGCATTGACATTTAGCATTTTACAGGGCGATGATCAGTGATTTTAATTGAGATTACTAGCACAGTATGCTAGACTTAATGCTCTATGGATAACTGGACAGATAATAAGAGAAACCTTAATAGAAATACATTTTTACATAAATTATGGATAAACTATATTTGAACTGATATGCATGAGCAGATCCTTTATTTCTCCACACTTTAGCTGTTCCATCACTTTTTGCTAGAAGCTAATCCTGGGTCCAGATCATTTGTTACTCTCTTCTGTAAAACTAATTTGTAAAACTGTGAACAGCGTTAAAGGAACATCTTTAACATCGTTTTGAACGTCTTGAACATAATCCTGGTTATTTTTCACCATGTTTTATAGTATATGTTTTAAAGATTATTTAAAAAATAATTACAGATCAAAGTCTGGTAATGCATAGTGAAGGCAATGTTTAGGAAAAGTTTGCATCATAGATCACTTTCTACATATTGTGCAGCTTCAAGGCTGGAGAGATCCAGAATACACAACACATACCTGAAAATTATAATGAAGGGCCTGCTGCAGACTCGCCTCAGCACTGCTGTACTCTCCTCTCAACAGCTGGACTTGAGCCACAGCCAAATGATATGAGCTGCTGGGTCCTCCATCTGGACACAACAACTCCTGAGCCAAAGCCCTCTGAGCCATCTTGCACACACACACACACACACACACACACACACACACACACACACACACACACACAGAGACAGAGAGAAATGCTCCCCAATATACAAATGTAACTATACACTCAGCATATAACTACATAAGGAATTAATCATATTGGGCAATGTCACAGCAGTTTACCAATACACAATATACTTTTTATTTATTTGTTGTTATATTTACTGTTGTAAAACATCTGGAAAACAAGTTCACTCCTGTCCATTACATTACACGCTATACAGGTATTGCCTCACCACCACCTCTTTTTTTCTTTCTTTTAAAGGTAAAAACACAAAAAAACGCATGACAGAAAACATACCGACTGTTGCAAAGTGCTGCCACTGAAGACTCTTTTTATAAGTATTGAATAAACATTTCCTTACAGAAAGCTCTATAATATAATTGAGTATTGTGCTCTGCTATATATAATTGTAAATCCAGTTATTAATAGCCCTAGATTATGCAGAGCAACTGCTACTTGGGTCCCTGTGAATAAGATGTTGCTATAGAAATGTTCATGTGTTAGAACATGCACATTAATATAGACCTGTTCTTTGCCTGCAACTTTTGTAGTTCTAAATATACAGTATATATATACAGTGAGGAAAATAAGTATTTGAACACCTTGCTATTTTGCAAGTTCTCCCACTTAGAAATCATGGAGGGGTCTGAAATTGTCATCGTAGGTGCGTGTCCACTGTGAGAGACATAATCTAAAATAAAAAATCCAGAAATCACAATATATGATTTTTAAACTATTTATTTGTATGATACAGCTGCAAATAAGTATTTGAACACCTGTCTATCAGCTAGAATGCTGACCCTCAAAGACCTGTTAGTCTGCCTTTAAAATGTCCACCTCCACTACATTTATTATCCTAAATTAGATGCACCTGTTTGAGGTCGTTAGCTGCATAAAGACACCTGTCCACCCCATACAATCAGAAAGAATCCAACTACTAACATGGCCAAGACCAAAGAGCTGTCCAAAGACACTAGAGACAAAATTGTACACCTCCACAAGGCTGGAAAGGGCTACGGGGAAATTGCCAAGCAGCTTGGCAAAAAAAAAGGTCCACTGTTGGAGCAATCATTAGAAAATGGAAGAAGCTAAACATGACTTTCAATCTCCCTCGGACTGGAGCTCCATGCAAGATCTCACCTCGTGGGGTCTCAATGATCCTAAGAAAGGTGAGAAATCAGCCCAGAACTACACGGGAGAAGCTGGTCAATGACCTGAAAAGAGCTGGGACCACCGTTTCCAAGGTTACTGTTGGTAATACACTAAGACGTCATGGTTTGAAATCATGCATGGCACGGAAGGTTCCCCTGCTTAAACCAGCACATGTCCAGGCACGTCTTAAGTTTGCCAATGACCATTTGGATGATCCAGAGGAGTCATGGGAGAAAGTCATGTGGTCAGATGAGACCAAAATAGAACTTTTGGGTCATAATTCCACTAAACGTGTTTGGAGGAAGAAGAATGATGAGTACCATCCCAAGAACACCATCCCTACTGTGAAGCATGGGGGTGGTAGCATCATGCTTTGGGGGTGTTTTTCTGCACATGGGACAGGGCAACTGCACTGTATTAAGGAGAGGATGACCGGGGCCATGTATTGCGAGATTTAGGGGAACAGCCTCCTTCCCTCAGTTAGAGCATTGAAGATGGGTCGAGGCTGGGTCTTCCAACATGATAATGACCCGAAGCACACAGCCAGGATAACCAAGGAGTGGCTCTGTAAGAAGCATATCAAGGTTCTGGCGTGGCCTAGCCAGTCTCCAGACCTAAACCCAATAGAGAATCTTTGGAGGGAGCTCAAACTCCGTGTTTCTCAGCGACAGGCCAGAAACCTGACTGATCTAGAGAAGATCTGTGTGGAGGAGTGGGCCAAAATCCCTCCTGCAGTGTGTGCAAATCTGGTGGAAAAACTACAGGAAACGTTTGACCTCTGTAATTGCAAACAAAGGCTACTGTACCAAATATTAACATTGACTTTCTCAGGTGTTCAAATACTTATTTGCAGCTGTATCATACAAATAAATAGTTAAAAAATAATATATTGTGATTTCTATTAATAAATGTAATCATTTTCAACCTAAAAGTCCATAAAAACATTTCCCTATACGTTTTGGTTTATAGTGTTATCCGCGAGAGACCGGGAAAATCAGCTAAACAAACTAGTTATGTGGTAGTTATGTGCGAGATTTGAACCGCAGTAAAGCGGAGGATTACTATACTAAACAAAATTATAAACCCAACACTTTTGTTTTTGCCCCCATTGTTCATGACCTGAACGCAAAGATCTAAGACTTTTTCTATGTACACAAAAGGTCTATTTTTTGTTATAAATATATACAAACTGATGACAAAATATTTTAATTGGTTCTGGTAAGAGTGTTTTATATATTTTGTTGTGCAGCTCTGGATTACCTGTAATGCATGACACTGTAGTAAAAACTTCACTGTCTCCATGTAAATAGTGTTGCCAACTTTAGTAGGAGACTGATGGTCTTGTGAAAGGCTTTGTACAGGATCAGCTTCTGTTTCGTCACCTTCTTCCGCTCTAATTTCCCGTCCTTCTGTCTCATCCTCAGTTTCTTCCATCACTGTGGAATAAAGACTTTATTCAGATATTGCTACAGTAGTAGTATCATACATGCATAATCCTGCATAGGATTTAAATCAGATTAAATGGTCAGAATTAACTGCTAATGAATAAATAGTAATAAGTAAATATTACCAATAAATACCCGATAATTAGATTAAATGCAGAAGTGAGATCTAGAAATCTAGAACAATGTTATTGATGCCAAAACTATAAAGCCAAAGAATTGTATAATGTAGATACAAGAAAAAGAGATAATTCACCTGGTTTGTTTGCAGTGTCACACACACTCTCTGACCTCTGTTCCTGGTTGTTACAGACCAGTGCTGCTCTCAGCTCTTTAGTCGCTTCAATGAACGCCATTTCTGCTTGGAAGAAGTTCTCCTGGGACAAGTGAAACAAGCCTGTGCACATAAAGCAGGGGTAGTCTGAGATGATGAACTTCGGATTGGAAGGCAGTGAGTTCAAATTGCAATCATTCATATTGCTCCCAGTCCTGAGCCCTTGAGCAAATGGCTCATTTGTATAAATGAGATAATTGTAAGTCCCTCTAAATAAGAGCATCTACCAAATGCCTAATGCGTGAATGTCTAAGAGAGGCGTTCGAGAGTTTTTACACTTACCTGAATTCAGACATGGTACAAATAGATATTATTTTGTCTTAATATACCATGCCAAAAGTTATTACAGTTACTTAAGCACAGCATGTAGACTTTATTAATAATACTAGATAATATATGTATCAAATATATTTATAGTAATCCTGCCCTTAAAACCCTTAAAGTCCATCATTTTATTCTTTTAGTGGCACAAGTGCAGATGTAGAATAATACTGTTTATATTTCGATCAAAATTAGAAACAGAGATCTCATAAGTAAGAAATATTATCCTTTACATTTATATTCAGGCTAAAAGCAGTAGACAAACATAATAATGTTTCACATATCAGCCTTATATGCTGTTTCAAACAAACATCTTTTGCATATTATGGATTAGTAAAATAAATGTATTTGTGAAGAAACAGCAGGCCATGCACATGAACATCTAGTTAAAGGTAGAATGTTAGCTAGTACTAACATATACATTAAAAAAACAGCCATTAAAAAGCAGGTATCTTAGTGTTCATGTGGACTGTTTGATTATTTGGGCTACATCTATTATGGTATTTTTTACATGGTCTTTTAATCCGTTTTTGGCTCCAGTCTCACATGTATGAGCCTCTCACCAATCATATAGACTGAAGTCATGGTTTGAATAAAGATCCAACAAAGTGGCAGATTTGATAAAAACTTTGCTGTTATACCTACCTGGGTCAGTCATTTTTTTATGTTTTCTAAAACACTTTAAAAAATGTATCTCATAGTGTTTGCTATTGTCAGAATTCGTCAGTTCAAAGCCTGATCCTTCATCCTTCAATGTCATAGACAGGAGTCAAGAGAGCAAAACTGGTCATGGAAGGGTTAGCATTCTCTCTCTTCCCTGTCATTCACAGTAACACTATCTATTTGTGATGGTTATTCATGTAAAAGAGGATAGAATGCACTACTTTGTGCTGCTCATGAGCAGTTTGAAAAGTGATTCATTTTCATTTGTAAGCATGTGTTTATAACATCTTTGGGTAGTACTTTAACTACCATATCATCTTTGCAGGTAATCAGAACAACTACTCATTTTAGCCTTAATTCTTACCAAATAAAGTCCAGGTGACCACGGAGTTTGATTTTAAACAAGTGGCCCTCTCAAAAAAGGTCTCTGCTTCTTCATAACGATCGTTCATTTCTGACAGAATCCCACACATAAGTAAGCTGGTGAAAAGAAATAAAAATTTTAACAATTTATTTTAATTAATGCATACACTTAACACTCATGTACTTTATGAACACGTTTTGCATTTATAATAACCTTAAATATTTACACTTGATTTTGTTATGTGGCTGCAGGGATTTGTGCTCATTTAGATATAAGAGCATTGCTGAGGTCAGGCGCTGATTTGGGGTGAGGAGGTCTGATGTACAGTCAGTACTCCTGTTTATTCTAAAGTTGATCAGTGAAGTTGAGGTCAGGGTTACGTGCAGGACACTGGAAATCTTTAACACCCATTTTGGTATGTCTTTATGTAAAGTATGTCTTTATGGCTGGGGTCACCAACGTGGTGCCCACGGGCACCAGGTAGCCCGCAAGGACCACATGAGTAGCCCACGAGCCTTTTCTAAAAATAGCTGTTTCCTACTTTGTTAAATCATTGTTAATTATTATGAGAAATCATTAACATGATCAGTGTCTTCACATAGATGAATATCATTAATTATTAATGACAGACAGACAGACAGACAGACAGACAGACAGACAGACAGACAGACAGACAGACAGACAGACAGACAGACAGATAGATAGATAGATAGATAGATAGATAGATAGATAGATAGATAGATAGATAGATAGACCTGGATATGTGCTCTTGGTCAATAGACACTGCCAGACGGAAACACTCCTCAGCCTTCATATAATCGGCAGTAACCATGTAAAGCACTCCATAATCAAACCAGTGGGTCGGATTGGTGCGATCTTGAGCTAGCTGCTACATAAATAGTTTTGAAGAAAAAAAAAGTTTTGATATTTGGTCTATAAAAAAACTTGCTAAAATTTTGGAAGAAATTAGATCAAGATACCTCTTGGTAATAGCAGGCAGCTAGCTGATAATCCTCATTTAGCTGGGCTTCTTTGGCAAAGTGCCTGAGCTGACTGCAGTCCAGCAGGGGCTGAGCCTGGAATTCTCGTTCTTCTGCTGATAAAGTCTGAAAATTAGGGAGTAAAGCTGTTTAAAAGTCTGATTTTAAAACAAATTATGGTTCTTGGGTTTAATTGCAACTTTGGCTCCAAACTTCCAGTGCAAGCACTGATATTCATCAACAAAATTCCTATTCAGCAGGTTGGATAACTGGAGTGATTACCTTCTTTAAAAAGACAGAGCCCCACCTTATTAAGTGCAATATGCATCTCATCCACCAGGAAGACATAGAGTTGGCTCAGGAAAGCCTGCAGCTGCTCAGGGTTGGTGAAGGCTTCAGTCCTCAGCATCTTCTCACGCACAATCCGCACCACTGAGTACTTATCAAAGACAAAATTAATAAACTGATCATTCTACAAATAAAGCATATAGCTTTCTGAAACAGATCAGAACACTATATATATATATATAAAACATCATATTATTATTTTTTTTTATCACAAAACTTTACCTGAACCTAAACTAAACTATACTATATACTATATTTAATAAACAATGTTGCTGGTGACTCAAATTTGATTCTTCAGGAGTGTTAATTTATTTTCTATAACAGCAGCTCTGAAATAGAACCAGCTGTAAATCAAGTCCCAGGTTCATATTATTGTGGTCAAATTTCTATAGTAACAACTGAAAAGCTGCATTTTGTTTTCATTTCAGAAAAGAGAAAAAGAGCTAGACTGGTGAGAGAGGTATTATCATGTTAGATGTAAAAGAGTAGCTACTTGTTTCGTAGATGCTCCGCAACATTAAATGTAACTATGAATGGTTTTACATAAATAATAATAAATATTATGCAAATAGAACTGCTATAAAGGGAATAAAACACCTGCTGTTATAGTAAACCAGTGATAACATTGATTCTGTTTCCCATCTGACTGCATTGTGCCACCCTATTATTAATTCATAATTAATATTAATAATATAAATTAATATTAATAATATTAATTAATATTAATAATAATTAATAATAATGTATTATTAATCTTCTGCCACTGCACACCATGTTGTGCTTTAAACACAACATTAATATCTTTAGACCACACCGGCTCAATAACTCACTTTAATTTGTTCCTTAAAGGCGAAGTATTTCCCAGAGCAGTTCAGCTCTCCGAACAACTGAGTTTTGCGCTGCTTTTGGGTGGCAAGATCCAGAGGTTTAGCCCCAGGAACAAATGCATCTCCAAACATCTGTTCATACTGCTGCAACACCTGCGCTGTTACATTCATTATCTGTGCCTGGTATTCCTGCAATGCCTGCAGAAAAACCTCATATTATTTAATCATTTTATGTTAGTAGGTAATACACCAATACAGACAAACGTGCTAAAGAGAGATCATAACCCTGTGTATTAGAGAAAACAAGACCATAAGATATCTAAACAGGTGTGGGTTTAAGGTGTGTATGTGTATGTGTATCTGAACTTCACACATGCTAGTTTTATTGGGAATGACTGGTATGCTAGCATACAAGCCTCATTCATTAGCACTAATAAGAAGCTGCATCTCCTTGATTGGGACTGAAGTAATGCCACACATGGAAAATAGGGTATTTGTAACTAAATAAATGTGGGATAGAGCTTTACTATTACAAATATATTGGTATTTGATTCAAATACTGAACACAAATTGCTGAATCATCGTGTGTAAAATTGTTTTGAGACCAACAAGTGAAATATTATTGAGATGCTCAGGTCTGCCCCATTTCCCTAAAAGGCAAAGCAGGTCTATGTAACAACAGAAGAGATGGATTCAGGATTCGGGATGGGTTTGATTGTTGAAGAAGAAGGTTTGTCAAGTAAATACTCTTTTGCTTTGCAGGGAACAGAAACTGTTCCTTTATAAAAAGTCAGTATCATACTGGGTAGAACTGACCTTTATTCTGTTCACCTCCCACAGGAGGGCGACACAGACAAATAGATGGAACATGGATTGAAATAGTGTTATGGGGAGACATATGCATGCGCAGGTTCAGTATGAGAGCGAAGAAATAATGTTTATAAAGTATAGAGTAGATTTTTGCTATTGTAATGAGAAGGAAATGATAGTCTGTGTGTGTGTGTGTGTGTGTGTGTGTGTGTGTGTGTGTGTGTGTGTGTGTGTGTGTGTGTGTGTGAGCGCGCGCACGTGTGTGCGCACGTGTGTGTGTGTGTGTGGGTGTGCTATTCATCTCTCACTCTCTCTGCTCCTGCTGAATGTCTGGGTCGTGAAGGCCTTGGAGAAATCATCTCCCTCACTCTATAGTACAAACAGGTTCACAAAAACATTTAGTAAATCTCTCAATGCCCTCATAGCACACAATTTAACAAAAAAAATATCCATCACTATAGAAATTTATTAGAGATCTTTTTACCTTTTTGCTAGCTCTTCTCGCTGCCGTTTTGCAACCAGTGGTTTTTCCAAAGCAATTTCAATAATAATATATGCTCTTGAATCTGCATACATCTATAAATACATTTTTCAATAGTTACTCTAAAGACATGTTTGAAAGACTCAAACTGAAAGGAATTTAAAATCAAATAGACTAACCTGAGAATCTGCATTCACCTGTTGTCCATCAAAGTCCATCCCACTCTCTGCCTGGGCTGGTTTTCCCTTTAAAAACACACTTTCAGTTACAAAATAATATCCTTTCTATTCATAGATCTTTCCATCTATCCATCTATCCATCTATCTATCTATACTGTAGTATCAGATGCTCTGTTGGTGACATCAAGATTCAACCATCTGCAGTGAGGCCGCCAATCTGCTGCTTTTATAACTAATTGCTTTTGGAAGCCTGTTTTTGCTACAGCTCCGGATCCAATCACAGAGGATATGAGCCACCATGCTGTGTTGCACTGGGGAGTGGGCATCCGCATCTCCACACAATTATTGAATCTCTCAGTTTTTATTTATTAATTTTTTTTATCAGACGTCACAATTGTATTCATATTGTGCTTTTCAGAGACACTATTTTTTGTTTTTGTAAAAAATAAACAGATTTTTGTAAGAAATGAAAATCTATAAAATCTATAGAATTAAATATTTGCCAAAAATATTGAACAAAACTTTTCACAAAACCAAACAAGAAACCTATGAAGGCAGGTTTAATAGCACTTTACTCCCATTAGCTAATGAGATTAGATTGACAGCTCATGAAAGTAGAATCTCTATTGCATTTTAGAGCGTTTTGGATGTGGTTTTTTGTTTGCAATTTTAATTCTTCCCAGTGATTTAATTCATTCAGATTTATTTGCTGACATAGTTACAGATGCAGTTACTCTTTTTGTAACTTACATCTTTTCAGGCTTGTTTTAAGAGAGTGATTTTGAATGGGAAAACTAAATATTTGTATGACAGTTTTCAATGCTGCAGTAATAATAAAAAGTCATAATATATTTAGACAGATATATTTATAAGTTTATTGCATTAGGTCATCAATTATTACATGTTCATAAATTGAGATTATGCCTTATAAAATAAACTTCAAAGTTTTACATTTACTTTATTTCATGACCAAGAAACCCCCAATTCACTGAAATTGAAAAAAGTGGAGTTTATACTTAATTAAAGTTGTATTAAAGGTCAGTTATTTTACATGTCACACATAATTTGGCCAGCTACATTTTTAAACCTCACATTCAGGTAACCAATGCACTCCTAATGGTAAACAGCCACATTGTTGAATATTTACCTGGGCTGCTTGCAGATATTTTTTATTCTGTTCCTGAGTTATTCATGCTCTGCGCATTTCACACTTAAATGATCAGATAATTAACAAAACCTTTATGACCTGATTCAGCAGTGATAGAGTGAACCTATAGCGTGCATAGCATCCCAAGACTGTTGTTAATAATTTTGTTTTTTAAAACACAATTACATTTTTCTAACATATGATAAAATATTTAAGAATAATCTTACATAAGCTTCATATATGATATAAAAATATACTGTGCAGAAAATTGTGGTTGCAGAAAATTTCTATTTAACCAGAAAGATCTGGAACCCCCCAGTCGTATTTCTGAATTAAATAAAGAGTACCTTTTTTATTTCATCTTTGCTGTCTTTGCCTCCTGACGCTTTGCTGGGTGCTGCCTTCCCGGAGGATAAAGAAGAAGTTGGACGAAGAAAAGTCTCTGCTAACTGAGTCTTCATGTTCTCGCTCACCACACTCGCCTGCCTTTTAGTCTTCAACAGCACAACAGTTGAACCCCAAATTAAGTACAATGAGAGGATGGCAGAGAATAATGTGAATAAAAAAGATAATCATGCAGAGCTTTTTGCTTTTGATATAATTTACATAATTTTTAATTAGTGTCTAATAATTGTGTCTAATTTATCTTCTGATTTAATTCACTGTATAAAGAATAGCCTTGCATGTGATAATAAAGGTTAATCCTACCTTCATGAGGAGGTCAGAGTCAGAAAACGGGTGTATTCTGTATGCTCCACGTATACGCCTGACACCAGGGTACAGCAAAGGTGAAAAGTCAACATAAGCCACTCCATGGAAAGAAAGTTGAATCTCATCCTCCAGTTGCTGTACAAAAATGAAATAAAGTATTATTCATGTGGTATTAAAAAAGAAAAAAAGGACAATATCATACTAGTTTCTTACATCATTCCGTACAGGTTTTTCTTTGCCTGCTTTTCCACGTCCTGCTTTGCAAGCTTCAAACTGTGTACATCTCATCACTTCCACTGGCCACAGCCTGCATTCAGCAATCCTGTGGGACAGACTGAGACATGACAGGGAGTACTGTCATTAGTCAAGAGTCAATTAGCCAGGACAATCAGGGGGAAAAAGTACAGCAAGTACATCCATCCAAGTTCTTGGAGAGCTATGCCTTGATCCTGTGTACTCAAATGCTATGACCTAAAATTAGAATATCTGCAGTGGACTGATCATCCAAAATACAATTTCCATTTAGATGGCTTAACCAAGAAGAGCTGCCATTTTTTCAAGCACTTAAAAAAAAAAGCTTTAGGTGGGCAAATATACATATTGAAACATTAGCCAATGTTAGTCTTTTAAATATGCTTTTCAAATGCCAATATTTGTATACCGGTTTGCTGTGGCTATCCATGTTTTCATTAAGAGAAGCTTTGATATAATCAATGAGTTGGAAATTCTGACAACACTGGAACACAGCATTATTATGAAACCTGATTCTGCAAATCAAGAATCTAGCAAGAGCTATAAGAACTATAATTCAGGAGCTCTCCAAGTTTTGGAGTGGAAACCTATAATAAAATTAAAATAGGTGACTATGCAGTGCAGATGTGGTTTTCCTGACCATATAACTCCACCCGCATCTATTAAACAGCGGCGTGTTGTATCCCAGCTCACTCTTTTTCTTTTACTCTCAGCTTCAGCTCGGAATACCTTATCCTGTTACACAAACGTTTAATTAACTGTCAATGCATGCCCAGCCAATTTGTACTTTATCATGTCTGATGTGAGCTCATTGCCAATGAAACACTCAGACATACCTCAGAAGAATTCAGGTCACTATGCTCTGAATTAACAGCCTCGTCATTGATGAAGATACCTGGGATGAACTGGGCATCAGGGGCGAGGAAAGAACAAAGGGGCCATTTTTTTCTCCTAGGCACTGGCTCTCTTTCACCACCCATTTTTAATATGCCATTTGAGAATAACAACATCTGCTCTTCCTGAATATAAAAAAAGAGATTGAGAATGTAATTCAAGCACAAGGCTGTAAACTGTTTTGAGAAATATAACTGCCGTTCATCTCGACAAACTGAATAAAAAGATTTGTTGTATAACAATAATGAAACAATGAAACACAATTAAACATGAGGGTAAGAATAAATGCACGTAAGTGCAATGAATGCTAGATATAAAGCAATCTGTTGCATTGTTGAGAAGACATTTACAGTCTGAAATGTGCCAAGAAGCAATTACAGGACCAATTATTGTTGCTGAGAAAATGAGAAATCCACTCATTTTAATTATAAAAGAAAAAAATCTCAGAAATGCAAGTGCGTTCTGTATAAAGAACAAGTTTCCAAACCTTGTCTTGTAGTATTCTTTGTATTACATGTATAATTTTTTTTCCCACTCCTAACACAACTGATTAAACTAATAAACTTTCTAAATTGTATGTGTTAAAAAAGAGATAGTACTCAACTGTGCAGCTCAAGGTATATGCTAGTTGCAGGGTTTTGAATCAAGATCAATAAAATTATGTATGTATGTATGTATGCATGTATGAATGTGTGTATGTATTTATTTAATTAAATCCAGTCCTAATACACCTAATATAGTGGCATTTTCTCATACCTTGTTTGATTTTAGGGGGACTTGCAGTGCTGCTACATAACTGTGTTGAGGCCCAGCAGAAACATTCCAAACCTCAGGCACAGAGTAGGCCGTCTCCACTGTGACGCTGAGCAGATTAGTCTCAGCCACCTTGGTGTCTGAGAGCAACGGCTCTGGTACACTGACTGTCACTTTCAGTGTTGACTGTGAAAAAAAGAATCCACAGTCCAGTCGTTTTACTTTTCAAATACTGGGTCATGGTGTCAACAGACTGAGCCATTCTGTGCAGACTTCTCAATTTAAGGTCCTTCTAGGGGATTTTTTTAACATTCCGAAGCCAATTGTTAGATATAACTTATCCAACAGCTCCTGACTCTGCCTCAGGATCTCCATCCATTGGAAGGTACCTGATTAATTTTTTTATTTTAATTTAATTTTTTTTATTTTTTGCGGCACAGTCTGAGTTTGTGATAACTCTTTGGCTCAGGTTCAAGGTGCAATATTTTTCAGAGCAATATTTATTTGAGCAACTTCCTTCCTTTTAACTTATTGTGCTATCATTGTATATCACAACAATAAACTAATGTTAATATTTTACACTGTGTAGTATTATTATGTGCTAGTGAAGAAAACACAATATATAAATTGTACTCTATGTTGTATGTATATTTTTTATAATGGTCATATATGTTGCTGTGCAATTCTTTTTTTTTTATTTGAAATAAAGAAAACTTCATTCAACAGTACTCTTACCTTAATTCCGCTGTCCTGTGAGACAGTCTCATTCGGAGATCCATGTGTAGGGTGAAGCACCACAGTGGAGGTGAAACTACACTGCCCTAAAATTCAGATATGTCAGAATGAATAGACGAATGTATGAATAGAATGAGCAAATGCTGAGGTCTCACCTTGCAACAGAGGGAGCAGGTCCACAACAGCCTGGCCTAAAACAGAACTCTTCTCCTCTTTTTGTTTATCTTCTTTCGGAAGGATCTCTATCAGTGTCACTAAAGAGTCATAAAAGTCACAAACGTTTCAAGTGGTGTTAAATCAGGCCTCCATTTATAAACAAAACATAATACTTTGAGCTATTGTTAAGTGCAAAAACAGGCAGGACCCAAGGTTTCTTGCAAAAAAAATTTAGATGTAAATTATTTGTGCTTGTTTTGCCAATCAGATAGCGTGTATTTTGTGTGATTTTGATTGTAAGCACGTTCTACAAATTCATTTTGCTAAATTCTCAAAAGATCCAGCTATGATCCAGCTTGTTCGTTACAAAACTTTATATTGTAAGATCAAGCTGACTGTGTGTATATGGATTTTGGGGATATTGCCTGAAAGTTTAAATTAGAGTAACCAACATCCAGCGTAAAACATGTGCCAAATTGTACATGCGGATTGTGAATACGGATGATCCGCTGTGGCAACCCCTAATGGGAGAAGCCGAAAGAAAGTTTAATCACACAGGTTAATGTCTATAAAAAATCAATAATAGAATAGCTGGTGGTGCAGTGGTGGTTTGACACCTAACAGCCAAAGGGTCTCTGCTTCCATCCTGTGATGAGGGTAATTCTCCATTTGGAGTTTCACATGATTTAGACAAAATCTATGTAGGGCTATTGGCTAAACTAAATTGTTACTAGGTGTGAATGTGTGTGCATGGTGTCGTGTGATGGACCGGCATTCCATCAAGCATGAGTTCATGTCTCGGGGAAGCCTCTTAAGGCATCAATTGTAAATTATTTATTGTATGTTACTTTCTGATTAAGAAACAGATGCAGGGAAATGTGAAAGATGTAAAATATAAAACATCAGTTAAAGAGTCTTTTCTCCACTCATACAAAGCTACGGTATATCCACTCACATATGACAGGTTTATGTGCTAGATCATCCAGGGTGTGGCTCGTTCCTGAGCATTCAAAGCCACAGGTGAATTTGTAGTTCAGAGTCTCCTCCGCAGACCCATGCAGCCTCTGTGAGTCTCCCAACAGTGCGCCGTTAAATTCAACACGCACAAAGCTGACAAACGGCTGGCCTTTATGACCTCTCTGTAATCATAGCACAGCACAAGAGTAATATTTGCTCATATATTTATTAGGGCTATCAATCGATTGAAATAATAAATTGCGATTAATCACATGATCATCACGAGTTAACTCGGGATTAATCGCACATTTGTATCTGTTCCTTATGTACCTTAAATTAATACTTTTCAAGTTTTTAAAACTATAATCAACATGGGCATTGACAAATATGGATGCTTCATGCACATGTATGTTTATTATTAGTGAAACCAAACTCAACATAGAGCATGTACACAAAATATTCTTGTAAATGTTTTAAAGTAATTATGGTGTTTTAAATTAGGTAAATCATCAGGACACCAAACAAGACTTTTGTTGTTTCCGCACGGACGGTTTTAATAGCCGGATGTGTGCATCGCAGCGGATTTTGCCGCTTGATTTGAGATTTGGTGCATCAGTAAAACAAATGTTTATTAATAAGAAATTATTTTTCGGTGGAGTTTTTTTTTTTTTATAAAATAAATAAAGGACGTTGTGAATAAATGTGTGTTGCATTGACGGTTTTATTTTCGCCTCTACTGTATTAATTTTTTGTGCATTTTTAATCAAATTTGGTCACAGACATGCATGCTGTATTAATCGCGCATTAATAAAATTAATGTTGACAGCCCTAATATTTATATCTATTTATAGATTAAGAAGTATGCAGGACGATCCGCTGTGGCAATCCCTAATAGGAGCAGCCGAAAGAAGAAGAAGAAGAAGAAGAAGAAGAAGAAGAAGAAGATTTTACCAGATTTTCTCCTTGCAGTACAATTATCTGCACTGATACACCGGACGCTTCATCCATGTTGAACATCAGCTGAAACTGAACACACACGGCAGCCGTCTGTCAATGCGTCTTGGCGTTGCCATAGTAACGTGGTGTACTCTCGCAAAATGTCCGACTCTCGTCTGCGTTAGAAGAGCGGGTGGTGTTGCATCTTATTCTGTCCGGACTACTCTTTTGGGCGCTAGTGTGCATTGAGTGCAATCAGCATACTCAGTTTTAGCACACTCTGTAGAACAGCAGTATGAGCACGGAAACACACGTGTTAAACATGTTTTGATCGCTGAAACAATGCATACTTTATAATAAATAGGGTGAACTAGTTAAAATGTGACTAACTTTAACATGTGACTTCATGTGGTTTTATACCGGATATGAGTGAAATCTCGCTTCCGGGCGGGTGATTGGAACCTGACACTGCGAGGTGAGCTTTATATCAACTAATCAGCCATGTTGTCAATCCTGTTAGTTTAAATGAATTTCTCTCTTTCAGCATGTTTGCACTCGTGGAGGAAGCGATCAGACTGTACAGGGCAGAGGAGCGCAAACTCACGGAAACTATCTGGCTATATAAAGAGCTCTTACGCTCCATGTGAGTTGTGTTTAATAATAGTGATGTGTTTGTCAGTAATATGGCTGTTCATGGCAACATGGCCTTTTAATAGTTTTAATAACAAGATGAGACATTTTGCAGGAAAACACGTGTGAAAGTCAGCAGTGAAGCAGAAACACCGGACAGCATTAAAGATCAGGGTAAGAGAATCCCCTTGTATGGAAAAGTCCAATAAAAATGAACTAACATAATATAGAATTTAATGTAAGGTTTCACTCAGGGATGTGCACGCACCATTGCTTACTTTCCTCTGTGTATAGCATGCAGTCTATTTGCCTGAGATTCATTCGTATCGCTCACGTATTTAAAGACAAACTTTCAGTACAGTACGTAGTTGGGCGGGGCTTATCTACTGACGGTGACGTCATGAAGCGCCAGTCAGAATTAACCTGGGGCCCCTCATTCTCACAGGGCCCTCAAGAGCTAGTCATTTAAATAATTTGAAATTTACATCCTAAAACAATGACCACTATGTTCTGGTCAATGTGTTTTGATAATATTTACAGGTACATTGTATAATTATAGCTTTGGGTACTTTTAAGACTTAACATCAGAAATGTGTCTGAAGGTCCCCATGCGTTATCTAGGTTCACCTTTGCTCTTTTGTTATGCAATATCGGCACCTTTAATAACTTTGATTATAAACCACAGAATAAACTGAGACATGCATGACTGCATAAACTGTCCCTTTTTGGTTTAGTGTCTTTAGTCTTGTGTGGGGTCTTTGGTCTGATGAGCTTCCTTCAGCTAAATAACTTGTATAAATGTATGTGTATTGGGTCAGCAGAATTAGAATCTGTAAAGAAGCCACAAAGCACCAGGCATGTTTTGTAATATGGGGTCACTCCTGTCCAGCACTACAGATGCATTATTTGCTTTGAGAATGTTGATGGAGAAGTATAGAGAAGGTCAGAAGGAGTTGCATTGTTGATTTAGAGAAAACGTACGACAGAGTGCCGAGAGAGGAGTTGTGGTATTGTGTGAGGAAGTCAGCTGTGTCAGAAGTATGTGAGGGTGGTGCAGGACATGTATGAGGACAGTGTGACAGCAGTGAAGTGTGCAGTAGGAACGACAGACTGGTTCAAAGTGGAGGTTGGACTGCATCAAGGATCGGCTCTGGAAAGGCTTCAGAGCCGATCCTTGATGCAGTCCAACCTCCACTTTGAACCAGTCTGTCTGTTTGCAGTGGTGATGGACAGGTTGGCGGACGAGGTCAGACAGGAGTCTCCATGGACTATGATGTTTGCGGATGATATTGTGATTTGTGGTAAGAGTAGTGAGCAGGTTGAGAAGAGCCTAAAAAGGTGGAGGTACATGCTGGAGAGAAGGAGAATGAAAGTCAGTAGGAGTAAGCCAGAGTACATGTGTGTGAATGAGAGGGAGAGCAGTGGAGTGGTGCAGTTTCAGAGAGAAGAGGTGGAGAAGGTGGAGGAGTTTAGGTACCGGGGTCAACAGTGCAATGTACTGGAGAGTGTGTTAGAGAAGTGAAGAAAAGAGTGCAGGCAGGGTAAAGTGGGTGAAGAAGAGTGACAGGAGTGATATGTGATAGAAGGGTATCTGCAAGAGTGAAAGGGAAAGTTTATAGGACTGTGGTGAGACTGTGGTATCATATGGTTTAGCTTGATGACTGTTTATGTTAGTGTTAAGATTGTTCTCACACTGGTTCTCTAAACACATTCCTGTTATCTGTTCAGTGTCTATAGGATCTTTACAATGTGAGTATGTATGGTATACAGGAAGTCTTTATCTGGACTCACACATCTCCAGTTATTATGTCTTCTTACCCAATCAGGAACAGTTTTAGCTCAGGTTTTTTTTCCCAGTGTGTATATATACTTGTCTGTTATCTGCATTAAACTAAAGAACATTTGCGCCATGCTTTTTGCTGTGTGATTCTTCCCTGATAAGAAAAGGCACCATGAGCATCATAGATCACATGAAACACCTTTTTCAAGAATGAAGGTTTTTTTGGGCATAATAAAAATCTAACAGTATATTAGTTTAATTAGCTACTGGGCATTTCCTTCGCTGACCTGCCCCTCCTGCTAATTAATTTAGTTACGGTAAGTCTTGCTTCAGTTAACAGATACGGGGCATTAACTATTAATAATAATAATGATAATGATAATAATAGTAATGCCCCGTATCTGTTAACTGAAGTAAGACTTACTTATATGATATCTGCTACATCTCCATGGTTGGGCAAAAAATGCTCCGCTGCCACAGACTGCCCCAACTTATCTCATAATTATGAGATACTAAGTCATAATTATGAGATACTAAGTCATAATTATGAGATACTAAGTCATAATTATAAGATCCTTTCTGTAATTTTTTTTTCCTCTTTGTGAATGCAATGCGCTTCTGTAAATTACAACAATTTTTAAATGAAAATTTAATTTTGGAGAAATTTCAATCTGGTTTCAGAACAGCTCATAGCACTGAGTCTTCCCTATTAAAGATTCACAATGATATAATTCTTGCAAGAGATAGCAGCTGCCTAGTTGTGTTGATCTTTTTAGAACTCACAGCAGCCTTTGACACCATAGATCATATTATTTGTTTTTAAATCTCTGTCTGGTTTCTCGGCCACAACCTATTTAAATTGACTTATCCATCCGCTATTTACTATTTACTTTTTTTTTTCTTTTATGATCGTGCTATATTATCACTTTTATGTTAACTCAAATGTTATTACTATTTTGCACATTACCTTTTGCACTTTGTTCAGCACCTAGGTTCTACCTCATAGTTGTTAGGTGCTACTGTATATGAATAAAGATTGAATTGAAGTAAACAGGCACTGAGTAGATCTTTAAGTTCATGTGATCAGGTTATCCATGTTCGCGTTATTGTCCAAACTCTCCATGATAATGCATGCTGTCTTTGTTTTGTAGGCATTCCTCTGAAAGAGAGACAAGAGCTTGAGCTCCTAGAACAAGTTCTGAAAAAGGCTTTGAAAATCCGCAGCAGCTCTGCAGTTAGCTTGAATTACCAAGAAAACCCATGTTCTAGTGGAAGCGTAGATAAAGCTCCTGCTGTTAAAGACCGTGATAAAAGAAACTCCCAAAAATCTTTATTGCTGTCTTCTGAGTTGAAAGGAAGCCATCAGCATGAAGGACAATTGAAAAGCACTGCTGGCTGTGGAAATGTTGCTACACGTCAGGTTCCGTTAAAGACAGGGCCGTCTTCTCGGCTCACCGTCAGAGGGAAGCATTCAGGTAAGAAACCGGTTTCCACACAAAAAACTACAACAGGCAGTGTACAAACAAGGTCCTGTCAGGTGACCAGTTGTTCCAGAGGATCTGACAGAGGAATGCTTAGTGTCAGTTCATCATCTTTAAAAGAGAGGACATCTCATTCCAATCCGGAGTCAGAAATGCAAAGTGAAGCTTTGGCTCCCAAAGAACAATGGTGAGATAAATTATTTTTGTTTAGCACTAGCTGTAGCTCCTTATATGCATTTTCTGAATATACATGATTTGTGTTGTAGGCTGCCCTCTCCATCCTTACCATTATGGCAGACACAACAGGCCAAAAAGAACAAGTTAGTATATATGTGTGTGTGTGTGTGTGTGTGTGTGTGTGTGTGTGTGTGTGTGTGTGTGTGTGTGTGTGAGAGTGAACCTCTTTTTATACATAGTATTTTGTGTTTGTATCATCATTGATCTTCAATTGAATATCTCAGTCTAATTTGCCTGTTGTTTGTCTCTCTCGCTAGACTGTGGAATAAATCTTTGAGCAGACATTCTAAACCTGCACCAGAGAGAGATCAATTTAAGAAGAGACTTATTAGTACTGTATCCTTTCAGAAATGGCTAAAAAGGAAGATTAGCTATGTTTATGTTTTTATGTTTCATTCTTCTTTACAGTTTTACGTCAGTTCATTGAGATTTATGGATATTTGTTTATTCACAGCTATCTTAAGGTCATGTTGCGGCATTTCAATCTGGTTGAGGTCTGGACACTGACTGGGCCATTGCAACGCCTTGGTTTAGTTGTTTTTCTGCTATTCTGTTGTAGATTTGCTGGTGTGTTGGGATAGTTGTCCTGCTGCATGATAGACAGATGGCCTACATCAGACTTTAGAATACTTTGGCTTTTAGCCAACTCAATGGCTTTAAGGTCCTCAGATCCTGTGGATGCAACAAGCCCAAATCATCACCCCTCTACCATCACCCCACTACTATGTGCTTGTAATGAGGCATTTGTGCTGACATGCAGTATTTGGTTTTTTACAAGAGTGCATTATGACCAAACCTCTCCACTTTGGTCTCATCTGTCCAAGGGACATTTCCAAAATTCCTCTGATTTGTCAAAACTAAGCCATACTTCCATGTTTGTTTGATTTTTTTTAGATAAGGGAGGCTTTTTCTTGGTAACCTAAACAAATCATACTTTTATTTAGGGCACTTAGCCTCTTAAATCCTATGGAAGTAGTAAAGGTGTACTTAGTTTTTCCATTTTGGCTGTGTAATATATAATGAGTTGTTTATCTGAGGTTGTATTTACCTGATAAAGACACACATTCTGTGACCTCTGTTTTAAGGCATTTTTTCACCCAGCAAAGTTTTTTGCTGTGTTCTTTTCTGCTCTTGTGTGCGGAGAGGGGCTGCTGTTTGTGAACATGTTTGTTTACAGACTGTTGCGTGCAATCCTGAAATACAGCTTTTTGCAGAAGTTATTTGTCGTGAGAAACTGGTTTCTCTTTAATGGCGTGATTCAGGCTTCAGCTTAAAGGCTGTCCAAGCCTTTAGTTCTTAAGATTGGCATTAAAAACAAGGGGATTTGCAACAGTTGCAGTTGCAAATCTTTACACTAATGATTCAGTGTCTAGTTTGAGCAGTTACAATTATATTGTAATATTATGGTGCTAGATTCTTTTGAATGTGTTTGTTTTTTTTTTTCTCCCCTCAGTTCCCACAGCTTTTTATTTGCCTTATTTTCTTAAAAATATATATTTTTTACAAATTTAACCACAGGTCACACCCTTATCATGGCTCCTTGACCTCTGAATGTGCCAGTTTCCCAACGAGTGGTCTTCTGTTCAAATAGCTGCCATGGAAGAAGAGCTTGATGTCCTTACACAGTTAGGGCTCGACCTGACTCACTGCTATAATGCTGAGCTCCAAAGCCACCAACTGGGATGGAGTCCAGGTAGTGGATTATTAAAAGAACAGACTTGAAGAGAGAAAACACACTTCAGGGAGTCTGCAAGAGATTGTAGCAGAAGGGTGTAGGAGGAGAGACTGAGAGATGAACCACAGGACCAGAGGGAGTAATGTGGAGCTTTTAAGGCTTTCAGTCATCTCACTCAGTAGAGAATTGATCTAATGCTCTTATTTGCTTTAACACCAGTCATAATGTGGTTTTATTCTGGCAGCTTTTAAAATCCAAGCTAGTGTTGCCTTAGTGGAAACAGCACAGCTCTGGTGTATGTGAAAATAACCGTGTGTGTGTGTGTGTGTGTGTGTGTGTGTGTGTGTGTGTGTGTGTGTGTGTGTGTGTGTGTGTGTGTGTGTGTGTGTGTGTGTGTGTGTGTGTGTGTGTGTGTGTGTGTGCAGAACTATCAACAGAGAAGGAATATTTATCTCTGCTAATGCTGACAGGACTGGAAAAAATTATGGTGCAGATAATTAAGGAAGCTGATCGTCTCAAAAAAGGTACTTAATGGAGCCTGTTTTTTGAGGGACAGGGAGCTTTACCATTGGCATAGTCGTAGCCAATCTGCACATGTTTTATTAATTCTGGATCAGATTAACATGTATTTAGAGAATATACATAAAAAAAAATAAAAATAAGGTAAATGAGCTGAACTAAATGGGCAATAGTAGTAAAAACTAAAACTGTAAACAAATATAAAAAAAAACTGTAATAAATGCACTATGAATGCAATAGAGGCACAGTTGCTAGAATAGCATCTGGATACAGCTTTAATTGTAATATTCTTGCTATTTCTTTTTTATTTTTATGAATGCTTTCTCTCAGATTGGGAGAGAAAGATGGCATGGTGGTACCGGACTTTGTGTCCATTGCACAGCAGGGTTGAGTGGCACAGCTCAGAGCGACCCTGCATTCCCCCTTTACTGGCTTATAGCAGTAAAGGCGAGTTAGAAGAGCTGCAGAGTCTGAGGCTGTATGTATCTCAGCTGAAGCTGGAGATCCATGCCCACCAGGTCAGAGCAAAATTTGGTTTCATTTAAACATTTAGAATGTATTTTGAATACTCAAATGTTTTAGGTAAAATTATAGCAAATATTTTAAGTAAATACAACAGAAATATTATATGTATAACACTCCTTAATTTTCTTCTACTTCTTTTGGTTGCTTCCATTAGGGGACAGCAGAACATCCGTCTCCATTTCACTCTGCACTTTACATCTGCCTTTATCAAACCAACCCACTTGCATGTCTTCCATCATCACATACCTAAACTTCTTCCTTGGCCTTCCTCTTTTCCTTCTGCCTGGCAGCTTCATCAGCATTCTTTTACCTATTATTCTTTCTACTCCTATCCATCCTCCTGTCCTTTTGACAATGGCATGGCCTTATTTTTTTTTTTATCCATTCTGTATTTTCACTCATTTTTGTTTATCCATTAGGTACTGATCTGTTTATCTTCATAATAGTTATCAGTATTTCAACTTTAAAATTTCAGAGAAACTTGGGTATTGGACAAACATGAAATGGTCTACTTTTGTAAAACAAACGAGCTGAAACAGTGGCTTATGGATGCAACGAATATCACTGGTTTTAATTATGTATTGAGTAAATGTTTGATAATTAAGCACATTTACTATGATGCAGAAAAGGCAAACAGAAATATCACAGTTCTTTTGTCATTTTCCTTTAAATATTAATAAAGATGAAGGTTTTGAGGGGAAGGAGGAAAATAATGATGTAGGGCCTCATACAGTCACTCTATCTGATATTACAATGGCACCAAGACTGCAGTTGGTGTTTGTTTATTAGCACCTGTAATAGCAGGCATGCGTTAGAGAGTTTTGCACCATTGGTGTTTGATTAGGCTATGCGTTTTACCCCCAAGTCATACTATATTATTACTATCCAACTGTATGATAAAACAGGAAATAATTCCTCACTTGTTTGCCCTGATTATGTACCTGTGCATGCCATACGGCCGTTCTGTTTATCTACAACATGAAACTCTTCACATTCAGTTTCTAGCTTCCTTATTTGAAATATCTTTCCTTATACCTGGAGCAAGTGTTCATTTGAGCCCCTTTTCTGATGACATCTCACTTTTGTTACTTTAGAGAAAGCCTTTAATCAAAACAGTTTATGCTTTTTTAAGGTTTGGATCAATTTGATACCTAAAAAAAAAGTTCTTATTGTGTTTAATTCCATTACATAAATGACAGACGCTCTTTGCATTTTTTCTTACTACAGGCCATGTGCGATACACTCATCAATCAAATCTCCTGCGAGTCCCCATCATCTAATCGTCCCAGTGCTACTGCTCTACGTGGTGTTTATTCGCTCCTAGGAGAGGGAGGTGCTCAGTTTCCAAGTTTGGTCTTGGACAATGATTCCGCTCAAATGTGAAGAAAAATAATGCTAACTTTTTTTATAATAAGTGGACCAATTAATTAGATCTGATTGATTTCTTACCCACGGAAACAATTTGGATAGCGTCCTCCAGATTTTTTAGTGTGTGTGTTCAACAGATGTTGTCTTTATCTATTGGGTTAAATGCTGGCAGTCAAGATCCTGCAGCTGCTTGGATGTAGGAGGAATTAAGCTGCCAGCTGCCATTAGCAGCTGTTTTTCTTCTACTTGCCACCATTCCAAATCACCGCTCTGTAGTACGCTCTGTAGTACGCTCTGTAGTACGCTCTGTAGTACGCTCTGTAGTACGCTCTGTAGTACGCTTATCAGCAGCTTTTTTTTACATTTCAAGAATTTATATTACAAAGATAGTTAATATAAATGTTGATTTATGTCTTATGAGTCATCTTTTGCTGAGGTTTTACCAGCAGAGAGCACCATTTTGCACAATCTTAGTCACGTCTGTCCTCCTGGTTTGCATCTTCTGCTGTGATGTAGATTTTAGAACTTAAGGGCTTGTTAATGAGCTGATTAGTTAAGATGCATGTTTTGTGAAAAAGGAAAGCAGCAAAACATGCAGCAAAGGAAACCCAGGCGCCTGGAGTGCGAGATAATGCCTGAATTGAGTATTGTGAGAAGTTCTCACAAAATTGTCAATGAATTAGGAACAAATTAGATTTTTATTTAATTTAAAATCTTTTAAATCTCCTGAGGACATTTGCTGTTCTTTTTACTCCTATATTCCCTTGTCAGATTGTTATTTTAAAATATGCATGTTCATAAACACAAAAACAGAAAAAAAAAATGACGTGTGTGCTTTTATGAGAAAAATGATTTTTTTTTTTTTTTTGTCAATCATGAAACAACGCAATACAGAAAACTATATGCTGTTATTATTTCACAGAAATAAATTCTTTGTTTTAGATCATTGAAGAATTTTTATTACGCACAGGACATAAGGGTAGTGTTCCTACATACACAATGCACACATTTTCTTATGACTTGCTTATAGGCCATGCGGCAAACATTTATGAGCATTATTGTTGTTTATTAAAGCATGCATCATATACAACAATGTACAGGGATTTTGATGATCTGTTGTTAATATGAATAGGGAGGATATACCCTTACTATATGTTACATAATCACAGAGTTGTAAAGTTTTAAGAATAAAATAATATTGTTGTTGGTTATATAATGGCATAGTGTATATATACTAGAAAATACGTGGTATGAAAGGGCAACATTTGTAAATGACTTTGTGGACGTATAAACAGCAGCTGCATTTTTAAAAAACGTGAAACTGAAATGAATACTTGTGATGTTTACGGTGTAACATAATTGAGGTGTAATAATTATGTTTGGAGTCCCGGCTGATTTTTCTCACTGAACTAATGTTGCATTTTGAGCACTTTAGTTCTGTGTTCAATCTAATTATGTATGTGTACAGCACACTGAACAAATCTTTAAGTGTTTCCTTGGTTACAAAGAAGACGTAAATGATACGTTAGGTTTATTCACGGTTGTATGTCTACTACATAGCTTTTCTCCAGAATGCAGTTTCAATGTTCTCCCAGCTCAACAGTGTGACTCATCCTGCTCTTTTGCAATACAATGAAAGGCTGATTCGTCATCATTGTGGCGTGTATGCGGTGTGATCAATACTGTCTTTGGCTTGTAAAAGGACTTGTAAGAAATAACTCCAGACGCCTGTAGGTGAAAGTGAGATCCTGTCCATGTAGGCTGATCCAGACGGGGGGACAGGTTGCGCTGGTGGGAGCCTCCTCCAACCCCCACGCACTCCTCTCTCAGTGACTCAAGACAAAAAGGGGGAAACCAAAAGAATAGCATAAAGAACACAAACAACAGATGAGACACCATGCTCATATCATCTATCCATTGATCTGGTTTGAATAATCAGGGAGAGATCAATCTGTTGTATGGCATGTAATTGTATGCATTCATGAAATAAGATAGTGATACTGTTTAACAGTGAAATTTCAAGTGATTTTCTGTAAAGCCACCAGCTAAGATCAATAATGTGTCGAAGGGCATAAATGTGTGTTTGACACATGGCTTTGTCACTGAAGGTGATCGTTGTTACTTGGCTAATATACTCAGAGCTGACAGATATCTCTAATTCCTCCATTCTGTCACAATTATAAATTGAACTATAAGGCTTAACATCCTTGGTGAATTTCTGTGAAAAACATTTGGAAGAAAAAAAGTAATTTGTACATTTGAAACAAGAAGCCTTTAGGTATTTTCAAATTCCGTATAGTTCTACAGTGTTCCAAGATTAATATGTATATTTGTGTATTACTTATCATGCCAACTTATGAGGAATGTAAAATATATTGTCATTGATAAAACCAGTCAATGCATGGCTTGGTTATTTTTAGATATATCAATGCCAAATCTCAACTCCTATTAGGTGAGAGTTTCTGTTGAAGTAATCCATACTGAAGTGACATAAACATAGAACTTCTGTGGTAGGGGACTTTGTTTACCTGCTCTGCTAAAAAAAGAATTTTTTTTTTATTATAATTTTGTTATGATGTATCTTTAGTAGAGAATCAATGTGATAAATCACGATGAAAGATGTGTCACCGAGAGGGTGGGAAAGGCACAAAGTAGAAGTTCTTTCTTTGGAAGGAAGCAGGAAAGACTGTTGTAAATAAACCTTGAAAGACTTGGAGGCTGAATTGCATGGTGAAAAACGTTGTGAAACCTCAGCATTGTACAGAAAATATTCTTTATACTGCAGCATCTGGGAGGCATGAAAGATACTACTAGATATAATGCCATGGTAAGAATGGGAAGAATGTTCTCCAAAACTGCTGATATGACTGATATCACTGCAATATGACAACTGGATAGTGACCGGTTTAAAACAGTATATACAACTAAAACCTTCTCTAGTTTCACTGCACCATATTACAATCATTTACCAAAATCTTATTTTTGGCTCTATATGCATTGTACATTCACACCACAGTGAAAGAATCATGAGAAACTTTCTCCATTAGAGAGTAAAGACCAAGAGAAACAGGATTGTTTCCCAGGAACTGCTCGCCTCTGACACAGACACAGAATCCTGGTTGTCTGTAAATATTGTGGATCAAAGTTTCCCACATCTATAATGCAACTGTATGGGCCAACTGTACGGGATTCTTAAGTCCAAAACTGAAGCTATTTGAGTACCAGACTCTCGAAAGTTATCATGATGCAAGATATTCTCTTCATCTTTTATACTGTTAAATTTGGGGGAAATTTTTTAATTCTTAAAATGTAAAATGACACATTCAGACTTTTCAAAAGCAGTTCTGATTAACATATAAGGTCATTAAAGATTAATTAACTCAACTCAGGATTGGGCATAAAAACCTGTTTAGCATGTAATTACCATAAAATACATCTGAGAAAATAGTTGTCAGTCATTAACACACACACATGCATATAAATCTTGTCAAACTCTATCTCTGTGATTCCACTGCATGCTCAGGATATGCTGGCATGTGAAGTTAAAGCTGCCAGTTCTTAGTCATCGCAGTCATCAATTATGGTGCTTGTGCTTATCATTCGGTTTACCCCTATTTGGTTAGCCCTGAGACTGCATGGAGCCACTTATCAAAAAGAGAGGGTGAATTGCAGTTTCCTCTTCCTCTAGTAGTTTAGCTTCTAAGTGTTAGTGTCTTGAGGGGTAAACAGTATATTCCAATTATGTGCAGGATAACCCACAGTGACACAATGGACAGTCTTCAGTCTCTTTTATTTATGGAGGATATTTTAACCTTTTCACTCATTCAAGTGTGTTGAACTTTATTAAAGCAGCTCCAGGTATGAAGTCCTGTTTTCTCAAATGTCAATAATCCTTTCTTTTCAGAACAAGACAATCTCATCAATCCCTAAAGCATAGAATAAAGACCACTATTTAGGAAGCATTGTGAAATAAAATGCATTTTGTTTCTTTGCATCTATGATTAAAACAATTTTTTTTTACTTCAAAATCTTCATTCATGTTTCGTCTCTTGTTTTTTTTTTTTCTAACCATATGGTTACTCTTATGAAACTGCTAGTTCAGTTGTGACCTTTGTATGAAACATCAACTATAGAGTTATAATTGCCTGACATTTCAGGATTCGCTAACAGGACTTCTCTGTCTAATCTCATGCTCGCTTATCAGTCCCTTAGCTGTGATTTGTGTCTCTGAATTGATTTTCTTCTCTCTGGGGGTCAGAAACTCGCTCATTATCCAGATCAGGTAGACATTCCACATGGATTGGTCCGAACGAAGCCGTTTTTCTGAGAATTTGGCAACCTGCCTTTGTGTGCTGCTGCGTGGGTGGGTGAGGGTGTGTGGGCACGCGCGCGCGTGCGTGTGTGTCAGTATGGTGAGTTTAATCAGCCACAGAGGGAACATGCAGAGCTCAGCTGTGCTCTCATGTGGAATTCCCTCTGTTTAATCAAAAAGATTATTATTTTTTTTTTTGCCATTGTAGGATTTGACACAATATTCTTGTGCCTTTGAAGCCATCACATGCTCATATTATCTGTTCCTTTTGGATATATTCGTTATTCCGTTTTCGTTAATTGGAATGGTTGCAGGGAGTTCTGAAAAAATAGTGAGACACGGCTTTTGAATGGTTAACTTCCACCCTCCCTTCCTCTCTCCAGCTTTCCTTTTCATCCCCATTACTCTGCTCTTGTATTCAGCATCATACTATGGCTTCAGCCAATCGCTTTCTCTGTCCAGCCTCTTTACTGCTTCTTTTCTCCACCCCCTGCCTTTGGCACATTATATACCCACACGCAGTCCAGCTGGGAGAGTGTTCAACATGCCGCTGCTGATTCACAGTGCAGACTTTAAGACTGCACAGAATAGAAAGAGAGGAGGATTGTGCAGAGACTTTGGACCTATTTTTGCTCGTCACATTCATCTTGCAACGAGTTTTTCATTTGTAGCTGTTCATCTCTTCATCTCTTTTTAAACCAGGACTGGATTTGGAGTACTGTAGAGGAAGTTTCTCCCTGGACTCCAACAGCCTCATTGGCTCCTAATTTTTAAGATGGGCTGTACCGCAGGACACCTAGCATGCCAGCCCCAGCCTTCTTTAAGCACCAGCCAGGATGGACAGACTCAGGAGGGAAGACCGAAAGTCCCAGATGTACTGTCTTCTTTAGAGAGGCTTTCTCAGGCCACAGGAGGCATGGAAAAATCCTGGTACCGGTGCATCTTCCCCTTCGGAATCATCTCACTAGTGATTGGTATAGCAGGCACAGGCGTGACATACACGTACAACGACCTCCCTCAAACCAAGGTGGTATCAGTGGTCTTGCTGATTGTTGGACTAGTCCTGGTAGTAATGGCTACTGCATGTTGGTCCGCACATAAGAAAAAACGCAGGAAAAAGAAAGAGGGAGACCCCTTTACCACTGAACAGTGTCCCCTGTGAGGAAAGACCAGAAAGACGAAGACACCTTTGATTGACAACACGGGGAGTTGTGACACCACCTTGCCTTTTGTTTAACATTTTGTTTTGCCAAACTTTGGTCCGTGTGTTCACTCAGGTAGCAGCAGTGTGAACATGCAAGGAAAACAGATGGATAGTGTGTTCAGGACATCCCCAGGGAGCAATGGAACCCACTGGACAAGCATGAGGGTTCTGAAACACATGGTTTACTGCCACTCAGCAAGTGTCTAATGTCAAAACAACTCCGGAGCCACATGCACATTTAAGACACTTAACGCTTGGGCCGTAACACCAAGCCACTGCTGAAGTCAGTGCTGCCGTCAACACAGCCGTCAGTTCCCTGCATTCCTGCCCTTGGGGCCAAATGGCTCCCCAAGGCAAGCAAAGAAGTGATCCAGAGAGGGCAACCAGACACCGCGATGAAAAGCAGAAGTGCAACCCCGTAATCGTCAGACGTCATTCTCCTGTCCTGTGACACTACAGCAATGTGTGAGCTTTTTTACGCAGTGGGAGAGTGGAACCTGAGCTCAACCTCAGCTAGCCCATACTGGCAAGAGGGCATGAGCAAGAAACAGTGCCTGTGTGTGTATTTGTGTGTGTGTATTTGTGTGTGTGTGTGTATTTGTGTGTGTGTGTGTGTGTGTGTGTGTGTGTGTGTGTGTGTGTGTGTACAGCCCGAAAGATGGAGAAGCATGCTGCATGCTATTGTACTTCATTCTCTGCCTGGGTTTTCGGATGTCAGGCCAGGTGCTGTGATGCAGAGCAGTGACCATGTTCCGGGAAACCTACCTTCTTACCGAATTCAGTTCCATGTGTGATCAATAGAACTGATGACTGTAGTAAAGTAGATTGATTACCTGTAGCATGTGTGTTTAGTTAGATTTGAAACTGAATTCTATGGGAAGGAGTGCTCCTAGGTACGCCACAAGCAGATTATTTAAACCTCTGTTTCCTTCTCTGTAAGTGTGTGCGTCTAATCATTCTCAGGCTCCTGCAAAGCAGCATTTAAGAGAAATATACAAAAAAAAAATTCAAATATCAAACCAAAGCCCTTTTATTTTGGGTTGGTTGGTGAAAAGTAAATCTTGCCAGAGATAAGGCTTTTTTTCCTGTCTCACTGAGAATGATATCAGTGAAAGAGGAAGAAAAAACACAGGAGGACACCAGATGTCAATAGTCACTTCCAGATTTCATTTCATTCCTGTGCCTTGAGCGAAATGGGACCCAAGTGGTGTACAGTACTTTCTTAAAACAATTCTCTTTGGCCTTTGCTCATCTAAAACCAACAGCCAACATCAGCTTTTCCATTCAAGCTAATCCTGATTTTTGTGTCACGTCTGCCATGAGAAAATTGCCTTCCATCAGCTCCCCCTCCTCTGCTACCCTTCTCTTTCACTCCCAGATCATAAACCCCATTGCTCCAGTTCCATAAACTGCTATAGTTCTTTACACTGTATCTGGAACACTCTCCATTTGAAGAAAAAACTTTGTAAAGGTTGGTAGACAAATACCACATTAATGGACTTGACAGGTTTGTCATTATGCTGGCTTTTCATAGCCACCAATATATAATATTGTCCAAGATTATGGATTATAAGAGATATTAAATGTTTCAGCTTTGCTTGTAAACTATGACTGACAGAAAAAATGTTTAAGACAAGAATCCTGTTCCTTTGAACATGCTAAAAAATAAATGATTATTATTACTTAGTACTTATTACTTTAATAGAATAAAACTGATCCGATGATGATTAGAACCTTCTGGCCTATTTAGCTAGAGAAAAGATTCAAAGGCCACTAATAACAGCATTGATGAAAAGAAACAGACGCAGGCAGGATATATTTGAGGAGACAGTTATCGAACTATATCCGTTCATCAGGCTACAGTCAGATGATTCAACTTTTGTAGTATTGAAATTCCCATGAGTGTTTCCATGAAATGAACGGGGGATTGTATTTGCAGTCATAAACTTTTCTTTTAAACTAGCATTGTTTTAAAAATAAAACTTTTCATTATGGTGAATAATGTATTTGAAGAACGTCTCGAAATCCTTATGCTCGGTGAAAAGTCTTTCTATGGACTTAGAGGTTAACTGGCAAAATAATTCCTCCCTTTGTTTTTGAAAAGGAAAGGTGTGCCTTGTAAACGGCACTGAGTAAACAATATGCTACGATGGTGTTTTTAACAACACAGAATATTGGTGCTGGATGCTGCAGTGCATCTCAGTTCATTCAGACACTACTTAAGTGGAAAGGATTGTCGGGACCAGATGTGGAAGAATGTCATACGTAACTGATATAACCATGAGATAATTATGTAAATAATTTAATTAGGAAGATGTGTTTACAAAAGTAAACAGCTGCAGTTTGAAATGAAAGACTGTGTCATAGATATTAAACAGTCATAAGTCATTTGATGATCATCTGATTGATTATTATCTTTAAAAAACATTGCTTGGTGGCTGCTTAATTATGAGTAAAAATTGGGTTTTTAAATACTTGTTATTAGTGTAACAATATCTTCTCTCTGTGTGTAGAGCCGATGCCAGACAGTAAACATGACATGGTGATCTTTTCCTGTGTGTTAAGGGCTCCATTAAGTGTGGAATTATCAGCTGTGGCAAAAGGCTATTCCACTCCGGTCATGACTTGGCCTACATTCTCTACAGGCATACAAGGTGAGATAAAAAAAGATAGAGGGGAATACACAGCAGCAGATAGCTGAACAATTTCATTGAGGAAAAAAACAGCATGGAAGGAATCTGTTGCGTGCTTGGAATGCAGAAAGAGTAGTGAAGCAGCTATATGTATCTCTCTATCTCTCTGGTTCTATCTTTTTCTCACTCTCTTGATATATACAGCCGCCTACTCGTGCCCTCCACACATCCCAGCCGTGTATTCCTTTATTCAACTATGGCTTTGCAAATGTACTCTTGGGCTGTACATTCATTCAAAAGGCCATGGCACCAATTTATTAATGACCGTTTTGTTTTAAAACCCTGATTTTGTATAATGAGGAACATGAGTCATGTATATCATTTGTTTATTCTGCTGCTTGAAAAGAAAAAATGGGAAATCTACCTCTTTTCCTCTGGGGGTATACTTTATTGGATTGGCCTTTATTGTGCCTATGCACTGCAGAATATTGACGATTACTAGCTAAAGGTGAATATATGCCAATCTGTGATCTGTAATGTATTTAGCTATGTAAATACCAACCTATATATATAATATATCTATATTTATATATTTATACTCATATTTAAAGAAATTTTAAAAATTGTATTAAAGAAATGTCAAATGGGCTTTTTGTATTGTTATTATTTTATAAATAAAAAATAATACCTTTTTTTTTCCTCTAATTGTTAGTTAAACTGTTTAGCCTTCACTCGATTATTCTCAGGCATATCAACACAAACTGTCAAATTGTCACTGGATGTCATTAATGAATTCATTCATTCATTCATTCATTCAATCTTTCAGTCATTCATTCTTCTTCAGTAACCACTTCATCCTGGGCAAGGTCATGCAAGGCATATCCTGGATAGGACAGCAGACCAATCCAAGGCAGTATACGCACACACATGCACACACATGCACACTCATTCACATCGAAGGGCGATTTAGTATAGCCAATCCACCCCCAGCATGTTTTTTAGGAAGTGGGAGGAAACCGGACAAGCGCAGAGGAAACCCACACAGACAAAGCAAGAACATGTGAAACTCCACAAAGACAGTAACCTGAGCTCAGGCCAATGATGTAGACAATAAGAGAATAATATATTGTTTGCTGTGTTATTATAATTGCGATCTACTGTATGTAATGCAGACAGTAGTAAATATGTGGGTTACAGATTTGGTTTATGGCTGCAGACCTTTATTTGGGTGCAAATATAGTTAATACACACTGTAAACACACACATCTATACAAACATTATGTGCATAAATGCTGATTTTTTTTGCAGTAAAACCAAAATCCAAATGTCAGAAATGAATTGCAATAATATAAAATACTCAACACAAGCATTGTTCATTTTCATTATTAATGCAATTCATTTCTGACCATTTGGATTTTGGTATTACTGGAAAAAAGAAATCAGCTAATTGAGGTCTTAACTAAAAAAGGAGTGGATTACAGTTGATATGGCATGTGGTATGCATTTAAAAAGGTTGACATAAACAATCCTTATGTTTAACAGAATAATAAAGGGACATGTGTAACACACTCGTCCTTTTGCTGTTTGGATCTCTGGTGAAATGCCTGAGCTAAAAATACCTACAGAAAAGAAGTAAATGTAATTCGTCACTGTACTTAACATCTTTTTCGTGTATCTGTGCCTTGTTTAGGTATTTCCGATTGGGAAGACTTTCACTTTAACTTTATTACATTTCGAAGTGAAATATTTTACTTTTTATTTAACTAATTTTCGCGGAATCAGTCGTTCTTTTTATTTATGAGCGGATAAAAACTCAACTGGTCAAAAACCCAGCAAGCCACCAATCAGTGTAGAGCGCGCGCTCTGTTTGAAACTGGCAGTGGCGGATTATGACATGGGCGACATGGACAGCGGACTAGAGCAGCGTCACGTCACGGCCACGCAAAAAAAGAATGTTTTTTTGTTGTTGTCTTTAACCCACTCATTTGCACGGTTGCGCCAATTATTAAATCATGTCACGGTCAATGAACCTGGTCAGGACTCTGAGTGCGCACCCACCGCCCGGAGAAGTTCCCTCACTCTTACACTCAGAAAGGAGGGGCGGGGGTTGGGTGACGTCACAACAGCCTTTAGCGTTTCCAGGGGAGAATCAACGAGACCTGGAGTGACGTCACGTCAATAAGTACAACTGAATCCAAATTAAAATTATGGATGATAACTGACGGGGGGGGGGGGGGGGTGGACGTGCAAAAGATAAAAGTGTGTATGCAGCTCTATCAATAATCTCGTTACGAGGGTAGTAAATATTAATGCATTAAATTAAATAAGCTAATAACTGTATATCACTTGCTGTGTTGCCTGCTGTACTTTTAGAGCAAGAATATTTATTTTAGCTTGCATAACATAATAATTTATAGTATGTAGTTTATCATAATGTGTGTAGCATCAAAACAATTACAACCTAATTAGTCTAGTTGGATTGTATGTCCTGAACCGAGTTCTGTAAGGGGAATCTCCATTATTATATATATCTCCATATTAGCTTAAAGGCTAATTTGAAATACATATATTATAAGGATATAGATGTTGTATGTATCTTAAGGCTACAATTACCTAAGGAGTTTTATGGTTATTGGTTCTGAAATATTAATACATTGTGCACAATGATGTGTATTTAATTGTGCAATAAATGCATTTAGGGTGATATTTATACATGAAATGGAGCTTTCAGAAATGTAGCCAAATTTGTGGACTGCTCTGAGAATATGTTCCTACTCTTCCAGTGATGGTAGCTGAAGAAGAGAGGAGCTTTTCAAAACTAAAACTAATCAATGGGCATCATTTAGTCATTTGTGAGATATGTTTTTGAAGTTGTTTAAAAGGAGGTTTTGGGCTCATGACTAATTAATATCATTCTATTAAAAGATTGCTACATTATACCTTTTCACATAAACTGAATTGATTAAGCAACAGTTTTGTATATATAAAAAAAAAAAGACATTATTGCCATAATAAATCAAATTTGGATACTGAAGTACATTTGAAGGCAAATACTTTTGTACTTTTACTCAAGTGAAAGTTTAACGGGAGCACTTTTACTTTTACTGGAGTAATATTTTACCTACATCTCTACTTTTACTCAAGTACATGCTTTGGTTAGTACTTCATCCACCACAGCTGCTGAGGAACCAAGTGAGGAACTGAGTAAGATACCAAACTGGAAAACTTGTGTTTGGCTGATGATTGTTGTTGTTGTTGTTGTTTCTGTTATATTGTATATCACTGTGTTGCAAAAGTGACACACAGTACGTTCTGATGAATTCCTAAACATTTTGGCAATAGAAAATATAAAAAGCTCAGTAAATAATTACTGAGAAATAATAATGATAATGAATTTTTGGTAATAAATAAATAAATAAGTTAAACAAATAAGAAACAATATCTAAAAGGAACTGACATGAGACCTGACCATTACTGTTTTTAAAGGATTAAAAAAAATAATAATAATTGTAATTTAGTTTTAATGTAGTTGTAATCTTTTTTGTACCACTATTAAATGTTTTTCACAATAGTTACAAATACTTGATTTCTTTTTTGTTACATTGTTTGAGACATATATAATTTTTAAATTGTGCACTGAATACATTATGTTTACTTCATGACTGTCTGCTTTCACTTCCTCACTCTCAAGCTCACTCAGTGACAGCCATCTGTCAACTTCTCATCCAAAATGATTCACCAGGATCATGTGAGGTGCTGGATAAGTGAGGTCACACTATCTACTGACAATTTTTTTAATCTCCAGCTCCTTTTTACCTTCTCTAATGTCTAATGTATTTGTGTCTCCACACACTTCCTTACACAGAAAAGTGAAATGACAAATGAAGCCCAATGGCTGTGGTAGCGTGTGAGCATTTGGACAGGAAGCAGGTTGATTCAGGGAAAAGGGGAAAGGGCAAGCGCAGGGCAGAGGAGGAAGCTCAGGGTTTGGGAGGGTTAGTGCAGATTACAGGAATTCTGGCCTGCCGACCTTTTCCTCCCTCTCCACCTAGTCTTGACTTGGCAAGCATGACATCTTTTTCCTGACTCCACACTCACGTGTTCAGTGGATATTAAAGAACACAGCAGCAAACACATGATCATGGCAGATTGACATAAAAAAAAAAAAAAATAGTAATCTGCTTCACCAAATGGCTACAGCACAATGAAATACAGCTTGGCTAATATCTTTTCAGATACATATTGTCATACAGGTGTGCATATACACATTATGACTTAAAGGCGCATGCAGGATGGCTCATAACATTACTAATGAGAAAAACCATTAAGTATTTGAATGATTTATATGAATAATGTATTCATTTCAGGATTTCTCACACAAACCCTGTAGGGTACCTGCAGCTTAATAATTTCAAACATATTACAATACAAAAAAATAAAAAATTGTGTGCAGCCTGCTTAAATATTAAAATTTAGTTTTGAAGGGAGAGGCTGGTGGTGGAGAGAAAAGTTTAGAGATAATTGACCTGCCTGAGAGCAGTCAGTATATAAATGGGGAAACAAGAACTGACAGTGCTAAACTGACTGTTAAGAGTGCAGGGTGAACTCTGTCAGATGTGCTTGGGCACTTATCCGGCAATTGAGCAGTGCAAGTTTCCTGGAAAACTGCACTCTTTGATTTTTCCCTCCCATCATCAAAATCAAACCACAAAGGGAGATGGTATAGAATTAAAGCTGCACTTCACAACAACAGTGGAAAAAAAAAAAGTGATTTCTTAAAAAAAAAAATGTTGTGTGTTTTCATGTGATGCCACATGCAGGTGTGTTTTTTACAATTTTTATCAAGCTATTTTCATGCTTTGAAGGTAATTGATGGAAAATAAATGTAATAATAATAATAATAATAATAATAATAATAATAATAATAATAATAATAATAATAATAAATAAATAAATAAATAAATAAATAAATATTTATTAATAACTAATAATAAAATAATTATTTATTTTGGTTTAGAAGAGAAATTATTGCTAGGATTCATTCCAAAAGGTATCTGAGATTTATTATGGTTTGCAAAACATTTTTATTTATTTTTTGTAAATGCAATGATCAGTGGACCCTGTTAGCAGATCAGCTTATAATTATTTGTATCTTATGATGTTATCAGTTTTAAATGTTACTGCATTGCATATCTACTTAGGAATAAAAAAAATTAACTGTATCAGTCACAAGGGGGAGTGGTGGCTCCAGCGGAGGGGGAGTGGTGGCTCCAGCGGTTAAGGCGCTGGGTTGCCGATCGGAAGGTCTGGGGTTCAAGCCCCGGTATCGCCAGGCTGCCACTCTTGGGCCCTTGAGCAAGGCCCTTAACCCTCTATGCTCCGGGGGTCCCTTACGAGGGAAATATCAAGGTCCGTGACGTCAGAGTGACGTGGGGCCGCCTTCCCGTGGGCTCACCACCTGCAGGAGGGACCGTAAGGCGGGGGCCTGCTTAGACTGCTGCCCCCGCGACCCGGATTACGGATAAGCGGGAGAAAATGAATGAATGTATCAGTCACAATTTAGGCCTCATCATAGCACAGAGACGGTGCTATTTAAAGTGGTAAATTACCTGTTATTGGCCTCTGGTCAGGGTTTTGTTTCTTTACTTGTTTTGCTTGACCTTTAGTGCTGCTTTTGACACCACTTGCTAGACTGCTTGCTAGACTAGAGAACGTTGTTGGAATAAAGGTTGGAATAAATCTCTCCTGGATTAGGTCCTATTTGACTGATTGCTATCAGTTTGTTAATGCAAATAGTGAGTTCTCCACACTCTCTTAGGTAAAGTTTGGTGTTTTGCAAGGATCTGTCTTAGGCCCACTGCTTTTCTCTTTATATATGCTGCCTCTGGGTGAAATTATACGTGTTGATACACAGCTGTATATTGATTATTGACCTTAGTTTTTCCTTTGAGGCACGTGTGAATAATATTACCAGGATCGCATTCTTTCACCTTAGAAATATTGCTAAAATTAGAAATATGATGTCGTTACAGGATGCAGAAAAACTAGTCCATGTTTTCGTTACATCTGGATATATCCTCATCAACCCTGTTTTAATCAGTCTACACTGCTCCCAATTAAATCTCCCATTGATTATAAAATACTACTACTGACGTATAAAGCACTTAATGTCTCGAGCCGCAGTGTCTAAGTAAACTTCTGTAGTAATATGTTCCCCCAAGCCTCCTTAGATCAAAAGGTGCAGGCTATTTGTTGGTACCTTAAATAATAAAGGGAGCAGATCTTTCCCTTATAAAGCCCCACAGTTATGGAACAGCCTTCCAATCAGTGTTCGGGACTCAGACACAGTATCAGTGTTCAAGTCGAGGTTGAAAACATATTTATTTAGTCAAGACATTTATCGGTAGATTTTCTTAGGTAATGGAGCAGATCTGGAGGGATCATGGATATAGAGTGTTCGGGGGAACTGGGTTATTTGTATGCTGTCGTCCCCTCACATTCACACGTTCACTCGGGTTTGTTAACGGTGGTGTGGTGGGTCATCTCTTATCCCAGAGATCCCTCTTGTCTGTGTTACCTTTTCCTTTTAGTTATGCTGCCATAGTGAGTCTTGCCGGAGTCCAAACTGCACAGTGACATTAACTTTCATACAAAGGACACATAATAATCCATATCCTTCTCTCCCTGTCGCCCCACTTCTCTCTCTGTCTCTCTCTGTCTCTCTCTCTCTCTCTCTCTCTCTCTCTCTCTCTCTCTCTCTCTCTCTCTATGTCCCTCTCTCTCTCTCTTGGACGAGTTAAACATGCTCCTGAGGTTCAAGTGATCACGCTTCCTGCCCCTTTCCCCTCCTCGCATCTGCCCACTTTATCCTGGCCTGCCTCTGGAGAGTTTTCTCTTCGATTGGAGGCCACTTTGTGCAGTTGGAGCTTTGAGGATGGATTTGGACTGTAGTTAATCTCAACAGTCTGCTTCACTGACTCAGGACTACAGTTTGCTTCTGATCACATCACTGCACCCCGCAACATCGTTTATCTGTAATAAATGGACATTCGGTGCAACCCAGATGAGGATGGGTTTTCTCTTGAGTCTGGTTCCTCTCAAGGATTTTTCCTTATGCCATCTCGGGGAGATTTTCCTTTTCACATTCACCACCAGCTCGCTCATCAGGGACAAACTACTTATAAAGAACATTTATTTTTATTACAACGTTATCTGTGTAAAGCTACTTTGAGACAATGTTCATTGTTAAAAGCGCTATACAAATAAAAATGAAATGAATAATATAATAATATTTTGAGAATACAAATAAAGCCATTGTAGCAATGATTTCTTTTTACAATAGACATAGATTGCTTCAGAATAAGTGAATAAAATTTATTTAGTTTGTGGTGTTTAATGAACAGCAAAAGTGTAGAACTAAAGACATCTTCCAGTCTAGGACATCACTGTTAATTGTTTCAAGTTGCCATGGAGGCTCTTATGCAGTCAGTAAGTATGGGTCATGTGGGCTGAACACATTTGTAGGTTTTAGTGAATGGAAACACTCATTTATTGTACTTACTTTAATTAAATGTTAACTTTTTCTATCGTCTTTGTTCACACAGAGACATTCCAAAAGCACAGTTCAAGGCAATTATTTCAAACCCTTCATCCCTCTCCTCAACTGCTTTATTCTCTTAATGAAAACGATTTGGCCATCATAAAACTTGTCCTAACACGCATGCTGGCTATAGAAATAACAACTATTTCTACCAGGTTGTACCAAGCAAATTTAGATGCCCAAAATTGACAGAAAATTAAAAGAAAAAACAGAAAAATAACACAAAATGGCATCGTGCCATGGCAAATAGCGTTGGAGGAGTTTGTTTAAAAAAAGGCCTTATTCTTTTATAGTTGTATACAGATTACAGACAAAAATATATTTTCCAATATGTTAGCTCAGTCATACAGAAATGAGTATTATTTGTAGCCATGGTATAAACTATTTTATATACTGTGTGTTGGATCAGCTATTATAAAGTATGTATAATAACATTTCACATAAATGTTAAATACTGACTATAGTAGGCCAGTTGATGTACCAGTGGCCAGTGTTCCTGTCTTTCTTCTCAGTTCAATTAAATTAATTTTTATTTGCGCTTTTAACCATGGACATTATGTCAAAGCAGCTTTACACAGATAATGTGGTAATAAAGAATGAATAAGATTGTTATTTATAATGTAAGTGTAAATTTGTCCTTAATGAGCAAGCCGGTGGTTACTGTTTCAAGGAAAAACTACTTGAGATGGCATAAGAATAGCCTTTATTTGGCACATATACATTACAGCACAGTACATTTATTTTCTTTGTATATCCAAGCTTGTTTGGAAGTTTGGGGTCAGAGCACACGGCCAGCCATGATACAGCATCCCTGGAGCATTTAGGGTTAAGGGCCTTGTTCAAGGGCCCAAGAGTGGTAGCTTGGCAATACAGGGGCTTGAACCCCCAACCTTCGATCAGTAACCCACCTTAACCACCCAGCTACCAGAAACCAGATTCAAGAGGAAACCCATTCTCATCTGGGTGGCACCAAATGTTTATTCATTATTGCTCAAATTATGTGCTGTGATGGTGATCAAATGCAAACTGTAGTCCTCAGTCAGTGTAGCAGAATTTTGACATTAAGTCCAAATCCCTTCTCAAAGCGCCTGTGTTACTCTGTAATCAGGCCATAGATGTGAAACAACCCCAGCTGCAAAGAAAAAAGAACATCATCCAGAGGCAGGCCGGGATGAAGAAGAGGAGAGGGGTGGGAACACTGGTTACTGGAACTGGTAGGGAGCATGTTTATCTTGACTGACTGGGAGACTTAAAAAAGACCTTTATTACCAAAGTTCAGGACATACAACAGCACCTGGTAAAAAGGTTCAATTTAAGTCAATGCAGAAAAAAAAATAATTAAATAAATAAATAAAAAAATAAAATAAAATAAAAAAGATCTTGACTGGGAGAGAGAGAGAGAGAGAGAGAGAGAGAGAGAGAGAGAGAGAGAGAGAGAGAGAGAGAGAGAGAGGACAGGGCGAGAAAGATGTGGGTTGGTTATTAAGTACCCTTATTGTTGTATAAAATTTAAGGACACTGTGCATTTGGGAGCTCTGGCAAGACTCGCTTTGGCAGCATAACTTAAAGGGGGAGCCAGAAGGTAACACAGACATGAGGGATCTCTGAGATGAGACGACCCACCACACCACCGTCAACAAACCTCACTGAACTCGTAAAAGTGAGGGAATGACAGCATACAAATATGACAGTTCACCAAAAACTCTATATCCATTGTTTCTTTCAGATCTTTTCTTTACCTAAGAAAACCCTATCGAAAAGCCTCTTTGGATCTGCCCGATTTATCCTGATGCCCAAACTCTGGATGGAGTTCTCTTTAACTGGAGACCCCTGTGTGCAGCTGGGGGTGGTTCTACCTCAACAGCCTAAAGTTCCACGACTTCACTGAGCAACTCAAGAACTTTGAGTTGGATTAGACTGTAGTTAGTATCAACAGTGTCTACACTACTACAGTGTCTCATGACCACAGGTCGCATGAGAAGTTTTGCATTTAAGCGCCTTTTACTGCACACAATTTAACAATGATGAACTGTAATGAATGGGCATTTGGTGCCACCAAGAAAAGGTTGGGTTTCCTTTTGAATCTGGTTCCTCTCAAGGTTTCTTCCTCATGCCATCTAATCCTTGCCATAGTTGGGACTGGCTTGCTCATTAGGGATACATGTAATATTATAAGGAACAAACTTACAGGCACAAAACTTAGACACTCTGTTATAAAACTTTATAATCACTTTACCTATGTTAAGCTGCTTTTACGGATAAGCGGGAGAAAATGAATGAATGAATGAAGCTGCTTTTAGACAATGTCATCTGTTAAAAGTGCTATACAAATAAAAATTAATTAAAAGGAATAAGCCTTTAAAATATTTTATAAATGCCAAAAACAGTTAGTTGTCCTGTTAATAGTCTAAATCTTCTTTTTCTTCTGCTTCTTCTTCTTCTTTTGGCTTCTCCCATTAGGGGTTGCCACAGCGGATCATCCATCTCCATACCCCTCTTTCCTCTACATCTGCCTCTTTCAACCCAACTACCTGCATGTCTTCCCTCACCACATCCATAAACTGCCTCCTTGGCCCTCCTCTTTTCCTCCATCCTGGTGGCTCCATCCTCAGCATTCTCCTACCGATATACCCTATGTCCCTCCTCTGCACATGTCCAAACCATTTTAATCTCTCCTCCCTCACTTTGTCTTCAAAACGACCTACATGTGCTGTCATTCTAATAAACTAATTTCTAATCCTGTCCATCCTCGTCACTCCCAAAAAAAACCTCAACATCTTCAGCTCTGCTACCTCCAGCTCCACCTCCTGTCTTTTACTCAATGCCACTGTCTCTAAACTATACATTATCGCTGGTCTCACCACAGTCCTATAAACATTCCCTTTCACTCTTGCAGATACTCTTCTATCACAAATCACTCCTGCCACTCTTCTCCACCCACTTCACCCTGCCTGCACTCTTTTCTTTACTTCTCTAACACACTCTTCATTACTTTGCACTGTTGACCCCAGGTACCTGAACTCCTCCACCTTCTCCACTTCTTTTCCCTGCAACTGCACCACTCCACTGCCCTCCCTCTTATTCACACACATGTACTCTGTCTTACCCCTACTGACTTTCATTCCTCTTCTCTCTAGCACGTACCTTTCCCAGCACCACATTTCCATCTCCAGCCTTTATATTATTGCTCCAACTTGCAGCACATCCTTCCCAGCTCGGTCCCTCTTCCTGACCAATTGGTATAAATCCTTTTCTCCTTCCTTAGTGTTAAATTTCTCATATGCCTTTTTCTTGGCTTTCGCGACATCCCTCTTTACCTGCTGCTGCATCTATTTGTACTCCTGCCTACTTTTCACATCACTCTGTCGATCCCAATTCTGTTTTGCCAACTTCTTTCTCCTTATGCTTTCCTGCACTTCCTCATTCCACCACCATGTCTCTTTGTCTTCCTTTCTATTTCCCGATGTCACACCAAGTACTTTTCTAGCTTTCTCCCTTATCACTCCTGCAAAAGTTGCCCAATCATCCAGCACCTCTTCACCATCACCAAGCCCCTGTCTGACCTCTTCCCTGAATCTCACACTACAGTCTTCCTCCTTCAGTTTACACCATCTTATTCTTCTTTCAATCCTCACTCTCCTCCTCTTCTTTACCTCCAAAAAGATTCTACAGACCACCATTCTATGCTGTCTAGCTACACTGTCCCCTGCCAACACCTTACAGATTCCAATCTCCTTCAGGTTGCATCTCCTACATAGAACATAGTCCACCTGTGTGCACCTTCCTCCTCTCTTATACATCACCCTATGATCCTCCTTCTTTTTAAAATAAGTATTCACCACTGCCATTTAAGATGTTAAGGTTTTTGTTGGGAGTGACGAGGATGGACAAGATTAGAAATGAGTTTATTAGAGGGACAGCACATGTAGGATGTTTTGGTGACAAGGTGAGGGAGGCGAGATTGAGATGGTTTGGACATGTGCAGAGAAGGGACATGAATTATATTGGTAGAAAAATGCTGAAGATGGAGCCACCAGGTAGGAGGAAAAGAGGAAGGCCAAGGAGGAGGTTCATGGATGTGGTGAGGGAAGACATGCAGGTAGTTGGTCTGAAAGAGGCAGATGTAGAGGACAGGGTGGTATGGAGACGGATGATCCGCTGTGGCGACCCCTAATGGGAGCAGCCGAAAGAAGAAGAAGATTCACCACTGCCATTTCCATCCTGTTAGCAAAATCTACCACCATCTGCCTTTCCACATTCCTCTCCTTAAAGCCATACCTACCCATCACCTCCTCATCACCTCTGTTTCCTTCACCTACATGCCCACTGAAATCTGCCCCAATCACCAATCTTTTATTCCTAGGTACCCCTTCTTCCACTTTATCCAACTCACTCCAGAATTTTTTCTTCTTCTTCATCTCACAGCCAACTTGTGGAGCATAAACACTGATTAAATTTATCATTACGCCTTCAACTTCCAGCTTCACGTTCATCGCTCTATCAGAAACTCTCTTCACCTCCACTACACTCTTACTGTACTCTTCCTTCAGGATCACCCCTACACCATTTCTCTTTCCATCCACACCATGATAGAACAGTTTAAACCCACCTCCAATGTTCCTGGCCTTACTCCCTTTCCACTTGGTCTCCTGAACACACAACATATCTACCTCTCCTTCTCCTTTTCCTGCCGTCTCTGTAGACGTCTTCCTCCTCTCCTTCTCCTCCTTCGGCCAACAGTAGCCCAATTTCCACCAGTACCCTGTTGGCTAACAATACCTGTGGTGGTCGTTGGCAACCCGGGCCTCGACCGATCCGGGATGAAATTCTCTTTTGTGATCCACATATTTGATTTGGCACGTTTTACGCTGGATGCCCTTCCTAACGCAACCCTCCCCATTTATCCGGGCTTGGGACCAGCACTAAGAGTGCACTGGCTTGTGCAACCCTAATGGCTGGATTTGTTAATAGTCTGAATGCTTTGTGAATATTAATCCTCTCTCTATTTCTTTGTGTGTGTATATATGTGTGTGTGTGTGTGTGTGTGTGTGTGTGTGTGTGTGTGTGTGTGTGTGTGTGTTTGTGTGTGTGTGTGTAGGTGTATGTGTGTGTGCTTAATTGTGACTGTTTAGTTACAAGCTACAGCCATCTTACCTTACACCTTACCTTACATCCTGACCTGTTGGTGGCAACAATTTAATCTCTAATAATTGTTTATAGATTAAAATGCCATGAACATTAAATGTAAATCATTTTAAATTAAATATGTTCCTGTCTAAGTCTGTTTCCTTTCAAGGTTTGTCCCTCATACCATCTCCACCAGCTTGATCATTAGGTTTACACTTATAGGAACTAATGTATGATGCTGATTCATATTTGTAATCAATGTACAGTACAGTGCAAAGGTTTAAGGCAGTTGTGAAAGAATGCTTTCAAAAATAGAAATGTTTATACCAATTTAACAAAATTTTAAGTAAATGAATAAAAGAGAAGTTTAAATTAAATTTATATTTGATGTGACCACCCTTTGTCTGTAAAACAGCATAAATTCTTGTAGGTGCGCAGTTTTAGAAGGAAATCTACAGGTAGGTGGTTCCAAACATCTTGAAGAAGTAACCACAGATTTTCTGTGGATGTCGGTTGCCTCAAATCCTTCTGTCTCTTTTGGCAGTGGGTTACAGGCCTGTACTTTTTAAAAATATCACTAAAGCAGTTTGAAGCGTCAAGTATAAAGTGTCAGTAGCATTCTAGAGTGCTAACTGAGTCTGTAGATGCAGTTTAAACTATGCCATGCAGTGGTGATCTGTAGGATATCTGGAATAGTTTCCAGGATCTGCTGTTACTCTTCTGTGTCATATTAATAATAATATATTATACACTGCCCTTTTTAAATTCAGTTGTGTTTTGAAGACCGAAATCTGGAAGCTGTCAGCTTTATGTAACATCAACCTGTGTGAAGCTCTCGGTCACTGGATCAGAAACTGACCAGATGTGACCTGTTCCTAATAAACAGATGGATATTTATGCCTACTCGCAATCATTCAGTTTAATTATGTATATACAAATGTAATTATATATATAACTTCTACAATAAGATATAATGGAAACCTAAATTCAGGACTGGAAACCCACAATTCGAAAAAGCATCATTCTGCCCAATCAGCGATCTGCATTTCTTTTTTCAGAAAATAAACCAATAGGGTCAGCTTTGAGGGACGTACAAATCAGCGTGTAGCTGACCGGCGTGTGGGTGGGGTTATCTTTTGACCAATCAGATAGCAAAGTTGACGTTTAAACTGGTGCGCGCGGGCGGTGCTAATAGGTTTAGGGGAGGAACCACAGCGCGGTGTGAATGTGAGAGTGAGTGTGAAGTGAAACAGTGCTGCAGTTACCTATGCTTTTATCCAACAAGTGGCACAAAATTACCTCAAATAATTCAAAACCTGATTATCTTTGTATATATTGATTGTGGAGAGTGTTGTGTGTTGTGTGTGTGTGTGTGACGGTGGACCGAGCTCTGGAAATGAAAGCGGGCGGTGAGTAGATTCCTGCAGCGGTTGGTGAGCTTGCTAGCTTTAGGGTAACCCTACTGGTTTATGGGAAGTTTATACTACTTATATATATATATATATATATATATATATATATATATATATATATATATATATATATATAATAGAAATAAGATGTATAGCATTGTTGGCTTTAAATTGGATAAGAATTTAAACTGTTGAAGACCAAATAACTAACAATATTAGCTAACTTACTTTATACGGATTAAATGCTAAACTGTTCTTTGAATTGCTGTTTTTTTCTCCCCAACTCGTGTATTTAAAGCGCATATGAAGGTTTACACGCGAAATATTATATTCATAAGTTTATAAATATTTCCTATAATATATTTATAAGCTGCTAACCGGGGAATTGACTTCTGTGCTCATTATTGTGTACCTGAGAGCAGTTAGTCTGGGAGGGAAAACTGGACGCTAATTCAGTGTCCTGACTGACTCAGTGATCAGCTTTAATAGATGTATAAAACAATCCTCATGATTTATAACCGTCCTGCTGTTAGTTTATATAATTTGTGGAGTTATATACAATATACAACCAGATCTGATGAAGAGTTGAATGGAAAATCAGAAACGCTTAAAAGTGAGCAGGAAGGAGAAGAAAAGCTCTTTGATTCACCTGTATTAAACATCATTTCTCCACCATGAATATACTAAAGAACTTTCCATTGTCTTGTTCTTTCTAGTGCTACACTGTCGATGCCATAAATGTTCCTCAGTGCCTGCGAGGAAGCGGGTCCGAAAGCAGGTCTCCTCACTGGGCCTCCTGTCTCTACCTGAAGAGGTGCTGCTTTGTGTCTTCCAGTGTCTCTCGGCTGAAGACCTGCTCGCCATCAGATCTGTGAGTAGCCTTGGATTATCTGTCTGTAGCTACTGTGTGCACCAGACATCATATTTGAGGGTGTGACTAGATAACAGCACACTGCAGCCCAAATCAATTGCTCTGACTTGGTACCCACTCTCTCTTCTGGGTTTGATTGTGTGTGGGTGGTGATATTGTAGGTTTCCGTGCACAATTTTATATTCTATTCTGCCTTAGTGAGCAAAATCCTTGTTTAGTTCAATCTTATTGGTATAGTGTTTTAATAATGGACATCGTCCAAAAGCAGCTTTACAGAATTAAATAGATTACAAATATTAAGTTGAAATTAGAAATCATTCCTTATAAGCTTCTAAGTGGCAGCATTTGCAAGAAAAAAACAACCTGAGATGTAATGTTTGAGAAATTTGAGAGGAACCAGAATCAAAAGGGAACCCGTCCATAGCAACGAATGTCCATTTGTTATAGTTCATCATTGTGAGGTTACCAACTATTTACAGATGAAGACTTGAATGTCTCTCTGTTCATTGTGATTGTAGACTTAAGCCATTGTAGCAAACTGTTTATATTAATTAGAGTCTAAATATTGAGAGGAACCAGACTCAGAAAGGAACCTATCCTCATCTGACTGACCATTCCATTCATTAAATATTTATAAAATTATTTGATGGATCAGTTATTTAGTCTGGAGTTTATTTATTTTACTGGCCACTATTTAGCATTTTGTATGAATCCTTTAGAAAAATGGCTTGTCCAAAAGTTGGTGTTGAGTCGTATGTATATTGACAACACATTGTATATCATCTACTGACTGCTGTAGTTCCATCTGTGCCATTCTGAAGCTCAGTATTGCCATGTTACTTCCAGTCACAATGAAAAGATCTAGTGTCAGCCATGCCCTAGTACGCATGATGGGAACTGTACATAATCATTCCTGTGGCCCAGTGATTTGATCTGCACATTCAGACAGATCAGATTTGCCCAAATGTACTGCATTCTGCACAGCTGACCTCACTTCTGAGAAAAATATTTCATGCATAAGTATTATTTTTAGTTCTCTTTTTCTACATAAAGCTTATTTTATCAGTATCTGGTAAAAAAAAATGGCTTCTCATTGACATTACTTGCATCCTTACATATTTTGTATATTTGTTTATGTTCTTTCTCATAGGTCCACTCTTATCTCCGTAATATCATTGACAACAACTCGAGCATTTGGGCACGGGTCAGCTTTAAGGACCGGTGGCCTTCTCCGGACACTGTGTGGCTCTTTGAGAGGTAACTGTTATTAACGAGGATACGGATTAGTTTTCTCTTGAATATATTTTGCCTTTTTTTTTTTTTTTTTGCATGTCTTCATTGGCTTTGATCTTATCACCAGGGCTGCAGAGAAAGGAAACTTTGAAGCTGCAGTAAAACTTGGAATAGCATATTTGTACAATGAAGGACGTAAGTACTTTAACTCAAGCATGTGAATTTGCTACTAGATTGATGAGTGATCAAATCTATTTGTTCCATTGATTAGATTGATGAGCTTTTGTTCATTGTCACCAAGCTATTTAAAGTTGATCAAAACAGCCTGATTGTCCTTGTTTGTCTTTAGCTTCGCTCAGTGACCAGGGCCGGGCTGATCTCTGTGGCAGGATGGCTGCAAAATTCTTTACCCTGGCTGAGCGTGTTCGCTCGCCTCTGGCCGATCCCTTCATCTGGCTCTTTATTCGGCCACCATGGTCTCCCTCTGGAAGCTGTTGTAAGGCTGTGGTGTATGAGCATCTCAAAGCGGAGTGTGAGAGAAACTTGGTAAGAGAATTCCCGACATACATATTCTTTACCCAAGAAATATTTTACTGCTTAATAAAGTTCATCTTGGTATCTGTATAGAAATAAATCTACTCTTTTAGTGTATTATCACTTTCTTTTCTGTAGGAGAGAAGAGGAGCGTTGCTGCATTGCCTGGCTAGAGTACTCGAGCTATCTGATGTAAGTGACCGATTAAGTCTCTTCCTGTAATTGTCACATGGAATATATGGTTTTTCTCTGTCAGCAGGACTTTTGATTATCAGTAGAGGGTGACACACCATAACATGTCTAATAGCCACCATCAATTCATTAATCAGTGATTGCTATAGCTGCATGATTCCATCAACCCTGATTCACACTTTCTTCAGCTACACTACACTACTTCGCCTTACCATATCTATCTGAGCTGCTACAGGCCTACAACCATGCTTAGATCCTTTAACTCCGGGGGTAGATCCTTTTAGTGCTGATAGAAAGGCAATATATAAATAGAAAGCATCATCATTGCCTGTGTTGGTAACTCATTCATTCATTCATTTTCTCCCGCTTATCCGTAATTCGGGTCGCGGGGGCAGCAGTCTAAGCAGGCCCCCGCCTTCGACTGCCGCCCAATCCTCACAGCACCGTCCCTTACGGTCCCTCCTGCAGGTGGTGAGCCCACGGGAAGGCGGCCCCACGTCACTCCGACGTCACGGACCTTAATAATACCTCGTAAGGGACCCCCGGAGCATAGAGCGTTAAGGGCCTTGCTCAAGGGCCCAAGAGTGGCAGCTTGGCGATACCGGGGCTTGAACCCCAGACCTTCCGATCGGCAACCCAGCGCCTTAACCGCTGGAGCAACCACTCCCCCCTTGTGTTGGTAACTGTGGGCAGAAATACAGCTCGGGTGGGACTTCAATCCAGCACAGGGCACAATGCACACACATTCACAATCAATTTAAAATAGACTTGGATTTAAAGTGCATCTACTTCCATGCTTTTGTGAGGTGGGGGGGAAAGTTAAGAACTGGGGGGGAAACCCACACAAATGCAAAGAGTGGCAATGCAATAATCCAAACCCACAGGATCAAACCCTGCAGCCTGGAGTGCTACAGTTTTAACCCCTGTATTCCTTTTTTTTGTGTGTCAAATGCATGTTTCTGAACTGAATCTGTGGCTGAATCGTCTCTAAAAGTGCACTGAACAACTAAGCATGTCAGCTTCACTCACACATTAGTATCACCTGGGCCATGAAAACCAAATCTTAGTTGAATTAAAATCTGCTGTTCCTAATTTTTAGTTTGTGTTGTGTGTATCAGGACGAGGAGATGCGTGCAGAAGCTCTTGTGCTGTTGGACGAGTCGTCGTGCTGCGGCAGTGTGCAAAGCTCGTATCTCCTATGGGAGAAAAATCGCCACATGGCTGTAAGAAGCTTCTTTACATTCTCAAATGAGTTTGGTGGCTTCTGATGGACTCTCGTTGACTGTTTTTTATTTATTTATTTTATTCTGCAGATTGCTGACCCAGGCCGGTATCTCCAGTTTGTGCGCACTCTTCGGGACTATGCCACCAAGGGCTGCTGGGAAGCTCAGGTGTGTGTATGTTTGTGTATGTGCTGTCATTTTTGCTGGTGTGTTTTCCCTTTAATTTCCTGTTCACTTCAAGGCCAGTATTACTTGCAATGATGGTTATTTCAGGGCTGATGCTATTTATGTGAGTTGAAGCTCTCAAGCTGCTGTAAACTTTTAAAATGCTGATTGATTCTCAGTTACAACTCGCCTTTTTATTTATGTGAATAACATTATTTTTAAAAGTAGACCATCTTAGTTTAACATTTTCCACTGTATCCATATTGTCTTTTAATTCCTGTAAAAAAAAACTACTTCAGATTTTAGTTTGCTTGCTGTTGATAATTGAATAAAATGGGTGCATGTACTTGATTTTTAAATTTAAGTTAAGATTAAGCTCAATGGTGGTGGAGGCAATTGATTAATACTTGTCAGTGATGTAGCTGTCCAACCCAGTTTATGGGTTATTTTTTCACTGCAGTATTATGACACATGCATATATATATATATATATATATATATAAGTACTTTTGGAGGGGGATGTCTTCAGTAACTGACTTGGTGAATGTAGCTATTCAGAACCAACCATGGCATTTTAAATCTAATAAAAAAAAATAAAAAAAAGTCACCAGCTTTCACTGTTTTATTTTGAACCATCTAAAAATTTGCAACTGTTCATTTAAATCAGCTCTTTGTCATCCATTTTGTCTCACTGTTTAAAGAGATTAGACACAGAATGGGAACAGACAAAGTTCTTCCAGTGAACTGCATCAATGCTGACCTTATTTTGCTTCAGCATGCTGAATACTGCTATGAATAATTTCATTATGGAGTTTATTTTGGGCATGGGTGTATTTACCGAAGGCCCATCAGCACTTTTGGGACCGTTGATTTCAGTTGGTTGTAACTGTTTTCTTTGGATCTCGTTTCACAGTTGTCTTTAGCAAAGTCATGTGCCAGTGGCAATCCTCTGGGTTTGGAGCCTCAGGCTTGTGCTGGTCTAGTGGCTCAACTTTTTCTTTCCTGTCCATCGCCTCCACAACACACTGGCAGCCCACACAAAAAAGGCATTAATGACACCATGAGGTATCACAAGCATCTTACAACATTATTAATATTCTCCATTTGTACACAAACAAATGTGACAGTGTGCTCACTTAGTCATTTCATCTTCTATAAGGTACATCCTGGTGGACTGGTTGGTAGAGGTAGCCACCATGAAGGATTTCTCCAGCCTGGCGCTGCATGTGACTATAGGTTGTATGGACCGCTACTTGGCCAGATGCTCTGTGCCCAAGGCTAGGTTGCAGCTTCTGGGAATTGCTTGCATGGTCATCTGCACACGGTGAGGTCTTGCATGAAGATCATAATGAACACATTATTTTCAAAATTATGCTTATTCTTCTAGGATTGAGGAGATATATATATATATATATATATATATATATATATATATATATATATATTTTCTTTCCATGAAGAACTGTCAGGCTTTTAAGACCTTTACAGAACTATGGGGAACACTTTACTCTAACAGATACACTTGACTGAGTAAATGACTACACAAGACACGCATATAACTGGCTTGTGCTTACCTCCGTTATTCATACATTTTGTCAGGTACATCAGTAAAGAAATTCTGACTATTCGTGAGGCTGTTTGGCTTACTGATAACACGTATCAGTACGAGGATCTGGTCAGGATGATGGGGGAGGTCATCTCTGTGCTAGAGGGAAAGATCCGAGTGAGTATTTGTTTATTTTTTGGGGAGGTGACACTATTCTGTATAAATGGTAATGCTGATTAGCTTTTATAATCCTTTAACCTCCACCATGCACACATTCCCCGAGCTGAGTACAAAAAAACGTGTTGTGTATAATATAATATAATATGCATGTGAATTATTGCAGACTCCCACTCTGCTGGACTATGGTGAGGTATTGCAGTTTCTACTGCCCATGGAGCGCCGCACTACTCATCTCTTCAAATACATCTGTGAACTGTCTTTGCTCTTCTCGCCCCACACCTTGCCTGCTCCTGCTCGCCTCGCCAGTGCCACCCTGCTGCTCACACGAGCACTGCACAACTACAGTAAGGATCTTTATTACATGTCACTCTTGAGTTCCGTCTCTTATCAGTAGTTGTGATTTGTGGCATCCCATTTTGCAGATGTCTTTTTCACTGTGTTTGGCTCCTCAAAAAATATTTACAGCCAAGGACTACTTTTGTGATTTGTAGCAAAATTAAAAAAAATATATAATTAAAATCTTTTTAAAGTAACTTGTATCTGTTTAAAAAAACTTATGCCAAAATTCTTAGGCCCCAAAGAATTCTATCCACAGAACACAAACCAGTTCTGCTAAATGAAAATAACATTTAAAAACATTTACATATTAACATTTTTCGTTTGCTTATTTGATTAATTTTTAGATTTAAATGGACCCTTATATATATATATATATATATATATATATATACTTATCCTCCAGTGCTACTAAATTCTCAGTTCTTCTTAGTCAGAAGGTAGAGTAATTTTCAAGGTGTTGAAAACTAAGTAAGGAAAATTACACCTTTTTATTATAGAGCTTGTTCTGATGCATTATTGTTTCTATAGTAACAGCTCATTTAGAGAAATCTGTATGAAGGGTGATCCACATATTTATAAAAATGTTATTTATAAAACCGCATGCCATGTGATGTTTCAATTACTTTCTTTAAAATTTAGTTTAAATTAATTCACTGTATGTGTTTAGTCAGTTATTCTATACTGAGTTTAGAATAACTAAGAGTGGTTGATATGTGCCATCTGCATGGGTTCCATTTTGAAAACTATACATATGGCTGTGCTAGGTTTGGCATGCAGCTATGTTGAAGCAAATCCTCAAAGTTTCTTAATGGAATAACTGGAGGTTATGTTATAGGGGTTGAGGCAGTAGCAGAGTTGGAAAAACTGTTAAACTCCTACATGCTCATGTACAATTGTTGGCCTACAGCTTCCCTAACCATCTTTTAAATAATTAAAAAATAATAGTGCACCCTTTGTCCAAATTGATTAAAAATGCACATTTTCTTTTTTTAATTTGTGGGCTGCTTGACCTACCATACAATAATTATTGCTCTTTGTTTCTTGTTCCTTATCAAATGGCTGACTAGCCATAATGACAGCCATATATATATATATATATATATATATATATATAAATTTTATTTCAAGAAACCAGTTCCCACAGTTATTTCTAGCTCCCCTGATCGTTTTGACACCTACTTTGTTAACTAACTGTTCAAATTGCAAAATGGTTCAGAATAAGCAAATAAATCTTAATAAACATAAAATGGTGTTCTGTGTTGCTCTATAGCACCATCATTAGGCTGATCAGACCCTTCTCTCTTGTCTGATTGGTAGGTAGCTGAGTACTACAGAATGCAGCCAAGTTGCATGTCTGTAGCATGTACAGCCTCTTGTGCACAACTTCCAAATAAGATTTCAACTTTTCTAAGGGGTTAAAAACCTACTTTAAACTATTATTTTGGAACTGCATGTTTCCCTCTCTTACTCAATTTTTAATGGTTCTACAGTCTTACATACACTATTTTAGTTCATCATGAAACATGGAATATTCAAACTTGCCAACGTTAATTAAAAAAAAGGCCATGATTGGCAAGAATGCTAACTGTAACCTTAAGCTATTTTTTTACTGTTAACTGTTCGCTTAGATGTTCCTTTAAATGTCTGTAGTAGTGATTTTTCCATTCTGTGTCCACTTTTTTCTCTCAGCTCCTGTATGGCCGAGTCAGCTGGTGGAGACCACAGGCTTTACTGAAGATGACCTGGTGCCCTGTGCTTTGTTGATCTATATCAAGTGGTAAGTTCTCAGGCTTGTTAACACTGACTGCTTCAACTCCTGGCCTTTCTGAACTGGATTTGTTTTATTAGAGGGAGATCTGTACTATAGTTCGAAAGGTACTTGCCTGGCTGATTCATACTGGGTGAATTATTTTTACAGTTTACCCAAATCAGCACCCATGCAGAGGTTTCTACCAAGTACTAAAATGTTGAGAATATGGCTGTATAAGCAGGATATGATAATGAAATCCCTCCCACATTTTTTACTAGCAGTTTCAGATGTATATACTGATTTTATTTTATTTTTAGATTTAAGGGAAAACCTGACAAACTGATAATGGGTATATACTCATGGGTGATTTGTTCTTAACAGTAAATGTAATTAACAGTAATTAATATAGAACAAACCTTTACATTGTGGTTTAAACGGAGGAAACTACATTTACACCAGCTATGTGCTTGCTTTTGTATTTAATTTTCTCTTCCACTTTTAGTTTCAGCCAGGATGTGCCAAAAGACTACAGAGAAGTGTCTTTAACTGGTGTTAAGCAGAGGTTTGAAAGTGACTCCTACCAACATATAAGTAAAGACATGGTGAGTATTGTATTGGCATTTTTTTTTTTTTATAATGGATTCATGCGATAGATAGACAAAATCTTTACCCATCATGCAAGGTGTTTATCAAGACTTTATTACTACATTATTAAAGGTACTTGGGTATTTGTGGTTCACAGGTGATGGACTATAAAGAACTCTGCCAGGTGCTGGGGGTTCCAGAGGTGGAGCCCCAAATTGAGCAGCCTAGTGCTAACAGCCATTCGGCAGACATCCACAAGTTCTTATCTTCTCCATCCAGCAACAGCAAGAGGTAGATTATGTGTTATGCAGTTGTCTTTTAATTCCCCTCCCCCATTCAAAGTCGGACAGATCTCACCTCATGAGCTCTCACTTAGAAGCAAGCTCACTGTGCATTCCCTGTGTAGTTTGTAATGGTGAAAGGCACATACATGAGTATTGTTCGTTGTCTCTAATATAAGCAATGGACTTTGATTTTGGCATTTAAAGCACCAAATCCCTTAAAAGCGTGCAGACCTTAAGACACGCTGTCCTTATTATCAGCAATATACAGAAAGCCAGTCAAATTCTATCATGCTTTCAGCGACTTCAGAGATCCTGTACCACTGTGAGAAGTGCTGTGAAGTCTGACTACACCAGTCTTTCCCTTTTGTCTTGACTTTGTCTTAATTCAATTATGTTAATGCTTTATGTTAATGGTACCTCCTTTGTTTTGCAGGAGAGAGGAGAACATGCATACCCATCGAGGCAGCTTTGTAGCCACGCCTACAGCTGAGCTGTCCAATCAAGAGGAAACCCTTGTGGGTGACATCCTAGACCTTAGTCTTGATGCTTCCTGCTCAGGCTATGAGGGAGATCAGGACACTGATGGGGAGAAAGAGTGTGAAGGTAAGTAAACAAATCATCTTGTGGTGTGTATTAGAAGCTGCACTGTTTTTTTTGTCCTCACTATTATATAGCCAGGAACAGCTGCAATAATAGGCCTTGCAGGTTCACGTCTCCTTTCAAAGATTTTAAAACCTCTCTATCATGTTTAATTTGTGCAGTCATCAGATTTTTTGCTGTTTGGCAACACCACCACAACAGGCAATAAGAAACGTACACAGGATTGTATAAAGAAGCAAAATTAGGGCAAATTCCTCTGTAGCCCAGACTGCAAATACATGTAGCCAATCACTGACAGCTGTGCCAGATTTTTGCACAGTTAAACACCACCTACTGCATAACTAAACACAATAAGGTGCATCATGTTACTAGTACACATATTATATAATTAATTATTACATGTATAATGAAAACTCAACTCAGCATAATGCAGAATCACTGCGAGCTTAGTTGAACCATTCATAAAACATAAAATATAAACTGCAACTGAAAAAGTGTGGGGAAATTGGCATAGGCCGAAGTGGGCAATTAAAAAAAATATAAAAAAAAAAACACCACGAAGACTGCAAAAGTAAATAAAAGGGAAATAAAATAATACATTTTTTGTATTCTTTCTGTATCCCTTGGTACCAAATGATCCCTGGGTCAGTATTGGTTCACAGCCTAGTGATTGAAGACCCCTGCTCTAGGACATAAGGGTAGCTGTTTCTAGAAAGAAGTGTATGACATAAGCGTAACAAAATGACCAGTCATTTTTCTAAAAGTATGAGTAATGTTGAGTGTTCTTTTTCCACAGACTCTGTCCTCTCCATCCAGCTACCGCTGTGTGTGCCGTCTGCTGATGTAAGACTGCACTGCAGTGCCCTTTCTAGTGATGAGGACAACGTGGGGGAGCCTACTGTCTCCTGTTCTTCCTTTTCCTCGAAACGCCCACGCTGCATCAACCTACATAGTTCTGGGTACTCTTCTGTTCAGAGCAGCAGTCCTTCTACTGCTTCTTCTTCCTCCTTGGTGCCCTGCCATCTCTCCCCAGTCAGTTTGGCCCCAGCGTCAGAGGCAGCCTCACCTGGCTTCCGTCTGCTGGTGCCCATGCAGCGACCCCGTGGCTCCATCCACCTGCAAGTGAAGAGGAAAAACACAGCAGCCCACAGTGGTGGGGAGATGGACATAGAAAGTGAAGATGGTGAGCTCTCTGCTCATGAACAGGCTTTCCTCAGCTTGTGATTGAACACTTGGCTCCAGCAGCTGTGTTTGAGATTCAGGGTACCATTCTAAATCTGTGCCTCTGAGAAGCAATCAAATGGCAGCTTTTCAAATCCTGTTTGAAATTGTCCTCTGAGTCTTTAAATTGCTAACAATCAATAAGAGTAATTTGGGGACCAGTTTGCATTGGGTAAATATAAGCTCACTGGCCTCACAGGGTTTTATTCATTGTTAGCTATTTAGTCAAAAACTGTCTAAGAGAAATGGAGACAAGAACAATGCTGATGGTCCTGCTAAGATCCTGTTGCTTCATCTGGTGCTGTGTTAAATGAAATGTATAAGACTTTGGGAACACCTCCTCTACAGGGTCACTTGCCAATTCATTTCCTAACAATTGAACCACTGGAATTCTTGAAAAAGTTCTGCTTGTGAACCTGTGTCTCTGTGAGACTTAAGCCAAATGACCAGACTTACATGCTCATGCTTCCTTCACCAGAGATAATCACTATCTCTAATTTTACATGTATGTGGTTACATTTATAGATTCTTTTTAAATGGACAAAGGCTTTAAATATCCAGGTACTGAGAGCCATCAAAATACAACTGTTTCATCAAACACTTTTCAGGGCACTGATGTATATGTTTATTTTGGACTGATGTTATTTGGAAGAGTAAATTATACTTTACATGTTTTTGTATGTATAGAAGCTATGTGCCTTTTCCATCATTCTAATAATTTGTGTCTTGTGCCATGTTTGATGCCAAAGGTGTTGTCATTATTTTTAAGTGTGGTCAAGTTAATACTTGTACTGTAACATTTCATACAGCATACATCCTGAAAACAGTGCTTACTGTTATAGCATTATTTCATCTGTGGTAGGTTTTTAACATTATAGAATAACACAAAGTGTGTTGCATCACACTCTGTTTCAATGCAAAGTATCAGACATGCCGTGTTTTCATAATCCTCAAATGAAGCAAAGCACTTTTTTCATGCTGGAGAAGCAGTGTTCCTTAACCGCTGTGTATGTCTTTAGTGAAAAATCAATTACGTCTGTTATCCATAGATCTACAAGTAGAAAACTTACTATATTTGTGAAACCTCACAAACCATGAAATTATTTTTTATAATGCATCTATTTAGTACTGTACTTTATTTTTTTCAACTAATTGATTTTATACCCATCAAATATGTATGAAGCTGTGAAAAAACACTATTTAAAACATATAGATGTTTCAGAAGTGTTTTCAAAAAATAATAAAATGATGCTCCACTAGGCCTTTTTACCCCACCTGCTTTTTAAAGAACAAATTTCCGGCAGACTGAAGAAGTAAGCCACACTTGTATACGGTTTCAGTTCTAATTTAAGGGTTTGAAATTTAGGTCTGGTGCTATGAAACAACGTGATCAAAACTGGCAGGTAAATTGAAGCTCAGAGTGTAATACCAATTAGGGGTGCAGCTATCGATTATTTTAGTAATCGAATATTCTACCAATTCGAGTAATCCGAGAAGTACTTTTTGTATACAAGAGAAAATAAAACTAGTCTCCTAAAATTAACAAGTATTTTGTTTCCTTTTTAGAAATATTTAAATTTTATTGCTGAAATTACATACAGGAATATCTGAAAATTAAACCCATTTAGTGCACTTGATTGCCATATTGCATCAAAATGTAAATATATAAATACAAATACAAACGTTAATTTCTATATTAACTTTGGCCTGACTATAGAAGCCCGTTTCCGCCACATTAAAAAAAAAACCAAAAACACCAACCAGTAACCATGTGGGTCTGAAGTTTAAAGCTGCTGGTGTATGAACGAGGCTCCTCTGCTTCATCTGTCTTGTTCCGTCTCCTCCAGAGCTGATTGGAAGACAGTTCTCTCCAGGGATCAGAGGCTTAGTTTGATACCATGCGATTTTATTGATTGCAGCCGATTTTCTGTTTAATGTGTACATTTTTATGGCACAGAGGGGTGACGCTGCCCAATTGGCTAAATAAAAAAGGTCGGAATTATGCAAACTTTTTTTTTTAATGCGGTGGATATAAATCTTCTCGCCCCTCTCTGTTTTGTTTTGAGGGTGGTGTGTCAGTAATAATGGTCCGCAGTGAAACACAGTGTTCCGTGTGTAGTTAAATGGACTAAAAGAAGCATCAGGGCAAATAATCTGCTTCGATTATTTTTAGTTTGTTTTTGAATTACTCGAGGAATCGTAATCGTTTCAGCCTTAATACCAATGGTGGTGATGTACACTAGAATCATTAAAGGGCTTTATTGCCAAGTGTGCTCACACACAATGACTTCGTTTTGGTGGCAGAAGCTTCTAAGTTAAATATAGTGTATCAAAGCAAAAATAAAGATTTTTGTACACAATATACTGTCAGGGTGAGATCTTATATACAGATATGTTCAAGGGGGAAGTGCATAGAAATTGTGTCTGCATTTTGATAAATAGAAAAAGTATATATTGCATGTTGTACGTGTTCACTTAAATTGGTTTTAAGTGTTAAGAGAAAAAAGGCTGTTCTTATGTCTTATAGTACTGATGCTTGGTAGTGCCGAACAGAGGGCAGCAGTTCCAAGTGAGATGTCCATCAATTCAAAAAAATTGTTTCCTCACTCAGGTGGTGTTTATTTTAAATCACAATGAAATAACTTTCCCGACCTTCTCTTACATGTGTTATATATCAGCTAATGTTGGCATACCATGAAACTGAAATGAAACACGTTTGTTCAAAATAGAGCAGTTTGGTCACTTATACCTTTCAATATGCTATTCATTTACCTTCAGGAATCTGGGTCAGGAAGAAAACATTACACAAGAGACAGGAATACAAATTGAATGGGATTTCCCTGCCCCCTACAAAAAACAAACAAACAAATATAAACATGGACCCAGTGAACTTGCTTCACATAAACACTAACCAACTTGTGAACCCTGAAACTGTGAGGCAGCAACAGAACCCACATTGTCACTGCTGCCTTTCCTGTGATCAAGAATAATATAAAGGATCAGGGTTTCACTGTTTGGTTAAAATGTCTGTATATGTTACTGATAACTATATAAAGTTATAATTGAATAACACTGATGTGATGCGCTACAGTGATTACATACATTATACAATCATTTTATTATTAATTAGATTATGTGTATTGTCGCTTATGCCAGTCCCTATAATATAAGCTGCTAATATAAAAACAATAATTTATTAGAAGAATGGGTAATGGTATATTACATTTGTAATCTAGTGAACCAGTGTTGATTTATTTATTGATTGAGACTCAAAGCACTGTTGTACTTCGCTCTGGATAAGGGCGTCTGCTAAATGTCGGAAATGTAAACACAGCAGTAAAATATAGACCTGTACCATCAACCATTCAATTCGAGACCTCCATAACGCTGGGATATAATGCAAAACAAAGATTGTACAAAACAATTAATTTCTACAGCAAACACACACGCAGTCCACACTTACATCCAGTTCATATCTTGTGTGTGTTTTTACGATTGTTAGTCCGGCCTAATACTGATCACGTGATGACAGCTGGCTCGTCACGTGACTCGGATTGTTGACGACTGGTTTTGATGCTCGCAGCCGGACGCAATGTCATTCCTCCAGAGCCGATATTTACTAACATAACTGTCAGATGGGGGACCTTTTCCAAACAGCCCAGACGCAGGAGCACCGTTCCGGATGAAAAGAAAAGCGATATTGCGTGCCTCTTTATCTTGCAAAGAGGGATTCTTTTTACCACCCAGGACGAGAGGAAAGCTCATGAAGTTCATCCTGCGGGCCCTGTGTGTATGAAGGTAACGATCTCCGTGTGTGCGTGTCTCTCCTTTACACGTCTCCATCAGTGATCGGGAGGTAGTCAAAACCAAGAAATAATCTCTCTCTCTCTCTCTCTCTCTCTCTCTCTCTCTCTCTCTCTCTCTCTCTCTCTCTCTCTCTCTCTCTCTCTCTCTCTCTCTCTCTCTCTCTCTCTCTCTCTCTCTCTCTCTCTCTCTCTCTCTCTCTCTCTCTCTCTCTCTCTCTCTCTCCTTCCTTCCTTCCTTCCTTCCTTCCTTCCTTCCTTCCTTCATTGTTCAGTGTGTCCGGTTTGGAGAAAGAGCTGTGTGTGTGTTTGTGTTCGTGTTCCTTACTCATTGACTGCAGCTCAGCCGTAGGGTTTTATTTAGCTTATATACAATTGATGAGGTATTTAGTTGAAATGTAACCCAGTAAATGTAAGTGACATATATAAACTGCTACAAATAATAAAATACATTTTGTTTTCCCACCATATTAAAAAATTGTATCAATATCTGTACCTGCACACCAGTTCCTAATAGTATTTTACATCCCAGTTCAGTTTTGTATAATGCAGTACAGTAGGCCTTTAGAGAAACCCGGATTTAGATTTACATCCATGATAAGCAAGGAAAACACTATAATATCAGCAGGTTCCTTGTCGCAGTGCATTGTGGGTTTCCCCATTGTATAATGACAAATCTCTTGTAAAAGAGTGCTTTGGGAATTGAATTGGGTGTGGTTTCAGACACATGCTGCAATCTTGAGTATCTGGACCAACTTGAGATGAGAGCTTCTGCATGGCAAGGATTGTAATGACATCACATAAGTGTTCACATGATTAAAAATAAATAAATAAATAAATAATAATAATTTATATATATATATATATATATATATATATATATATATATATATATATATATATGAAAATGTTTGTGATATGAGTAGAGAGTCTAGTCCTGGTCTGATGGTTACCTCTCTATCTTGGTATTCCCTTGAGAAATTGTGTGCTGCCTTGACATCACAATGATATCACAGTTGCACTGGTGTTAATCAAACAACTGTGTATAGTCAGGTGTTGTTGGCTCCTAAAAACCAACAAAGAAGGCTCTTTGTTTCTCACTCTTTATTTTCTAGTCATATCCAGTATTAAAAAAATTAAATAGAATAGACTTTGTCACATATAGCACAGTGAAATAATTTTTTTTTTGCAAAACCCAGCTTGCTCAAAAGCTGGAGTCAGCCATGATACAGCACCCCTGGAGCACAGAGGTTAAGGGCCATGCTCAAGGGCCCAAGAGTGGTAGCATGGTGATACCAGGGCTTGAAACCCTGACCTTCTGATCAGTAACACAGCACCTTAACCACTGACACACACACACACACATATATATATATATATATATATATATATATATATATATATATATATATATATATATATATATATATATATGTGTGTATATATATATATATATATATATATATATATATATATATATATATATATATATATATATATATGTATATATATATATATATATATGTGTATAAATATCACAAATACATACATATATATTGTAATTCCTCACCTTTCGTGGGGGTTACACTCCAGAAAAGCTCAGCACAGCAAGTTTATTATGAATATGCTCACATTTAACAAAGTTTAATAAACATTAATTAATCTGTAACACAACAGCATTAATGTCATTAGATACTCATGTTTGGCATGTCTTCATAATTTCCAAACTGAAATATACTGTATCTTTTGTGTCATGTTTATTATGCTTATATGACTAACTTATTTGTGTTAAAAAAATAAATAAATCAGATAGAGCCTTACAGTTCCATACTGTATAGAGTAACTACAATTTTGTAGGTTCTCTGTTACAGTGCATGTCACAGAGACTTTTATAGTTTTTAAGAGACATATACATGTCTCTTTTGTTTCTAAATAACAAACTACCGGTAGTTAATTTAATTCAATCAAAGATTTATTTTGACCAAAACATTTATAAATGTACAAATCTTGCCAAAGAAGTTTCTTTTTGATCTTGCGATCCGGTTCATCACAGAGCAGGTTAAGTTAGTGAAGTTGTTTTCAGTTAGCTGCAGTTCAAATAGTAATGCATGGTGGTTAAGTATGGAACAGTAGCCAGGTTGGTTTAATATTGCTTTTACCCCAAGTAAGTTTTCAAACTTCCCTGCTTCAAACCATTAAGCTTCCACCTCCGTGTTTGACTGTGGATGTACGGCAGTCTGCTAAAATCTTCTCTTCAGTTCTCCATCTTACAGAAGAACCAAAAATGTCAAAATTGGACTAATTTGTCGACTTAACCTTCTTCTAGTCATTCACTGTTCATTTCTTGTGTGCTTTTGTCTTTTACCTTTGTTGTATATAAACAAAAGGAACATGCATGTGTCTTCAAAATGCAGGAGTTTCTAGACTTTTGACAGGCACTACAGTATATATTCCAAAAGCAAAAGCACAAACTGCTAAATAAAATGTTATATGTTGTGGCTAATTTTTGTATTTATTTTTTATCTCCCTAGTTTGTAAAGCAGTGGATGTGAGGTAAACATGGCTGTGTGGCGACAGTTTGGACTACTTCTCTGGAAGAACTACCTACAGCAAGTGGGTGCTGGTTTTCTGTATTCCATCAATTAACAAGTAGCTGAACTAAACCTGCAATTCCAATAAAGGCAAATAAAAAAAATGACAATGCTTTACCTTGGAAAAAATTGCTTTTAAAGAAAGACAATATGATGCTTATAGAACAAACATACATCAGAATTGTTTTGTAAAGACCAAATATGTAAACGTATAATAAATATATAAATTATGTAATTTGTAAGACTTTGAGTTGTGCACTATACTTGAGACAAAGGAGAATTTTAGTAAGATATATAATTTAAACACAGCCAGTTATATCAGTGCTGACTTCTCTGCTTATTGAAGGCAAATCTGTCTAATCTGCTAAAGGCGATTCTTAAACTCTGCTAATGCATTATCTTATCAGCTGTCAGGAAGCTAATAGCATCTTTTTAGCCAAACAGAAGGCATCAATAATCAAGCCTTTTAACCTTGCTAAAAATCCTGGCCAGGGGTTGAATTCATTTTAAATGTTGATTACCAACAAAGTATTATATATTTAGCATATTCTGTATTGACTTGGTGCTGTAATGAATTTTACTGACCAGAGCAGTTGATTGTTCTGTTTTAATTGAGTATTTAACCAAAGCCTTTGGAGCAATTTGATTATAAATCATGCATTTATTTATTTGTATTCATTTGTTCATCTTTAGTAAACTATTTATCTGGTCAGAGTAACGGGGTGCACCATTCACGAGGTGTAAATAAACATATTAAACAGATAGTACACATGATTGTATCCAATTGCTGGGTGCACACATACTCTCTCTCATACTTTAGAGTTGTTAATTCACCTACAAGGTCACTTAATTTACCTATTTCATACACTACACATTTAGTGGAACACCTGTTGTCAAATAAGACACTGTACATTTCACAGGACATTTTATCAGGTTTATCAGCCCCAAATGACAATTGTCTGTTTCATTAAATACTAATAATCAGTATTTCGTATCAGCTATTAAAACATTTACTTGCACAGCACATCAGACCAGACATAAACTTGAGCTATAGGTGTAGACCAAAGATGTAAAGACTTTTTACTATGAAGGGTCAAAAAATCAGACTTAATTGCCAATTTTTAACAGGATTTTCCAAATTCACTTTACATTTAATTTCAATTTACATTTTGCAGTTTAGAAATAACAGAAATATTATTTATGTTCTATAGAATTATTTATTTTTGTATTGTTTAATTGTACATGAAAAGAAGGTGTTGTGGCTTCAGAACAAAGTGGATGCCTGGCTAGGTGGAGTTCTTCAATTGGTGCTGAGCAGGTTGTTATGTAGGTCAGTGGCCATCCAGCATTCCAGGTCAGCACTTTCTTCAGATGAAAGGAATAAGACAGGAAACAGACTGTAATAGAGGATGTGAGAATGCTGTCATTGATTGCTCTGTGATACAGTAAGATTTCACAACTGTCCAAGAGAAAAAACATCATCTGATCCGCCTGAGTACAGCACAACTTCTCTTTTTATTGGAGTTTGTTTATAATTCATTAAGGAATTTAAAAAACTCCACAATGGTCATTGTGTTGCCATGGATTAACAAAGGTACAGGGATTGATTTTCACATTAACATAGTAAGTATTCCATAGTCAGTTGGAAGCAGCTCTGGCCTTGCTGTAGTCTTTCCTGAATAAACCTGCACCCTTAAAGAAGGTCAAAGCAGGTACGGCAAATCAAATTAGACTAATATTTTGCATTAATCCTGTGGTCATTAAGTAGGGGAAGAATGAGATGGAGACAGAGAGATCCTCTGGTTGTTCATTATACTTTTATTAACTTGTGGAACTGACAAAATGGTTTGAACTGAATGCATTTGCTCCTGTCTGTGAGGACATCCCTAACCTACTGCAGAGTGCAGAGGAGAACAGTAAGATAAAGAAGGATAATTGTTTTGAAGGTGGAGAGATGTAGATGTATACATGTGGCATAGGTAGTTTTTTTGGAATCCTTGGACAGTTTAGACTTTACATAAACTGGATACTGTGCATCTGCTCAAATATCAGCTTCATTAAAATTGAGTCAACTGGATTGACTTTTTTTTTCTTGTAACCTGCAGTAGTGACTTGGTGATTAAAACTCTGTTACCAATTCAAGGTTGGAAATTTAAGGCATTATCCCTTAATTTAGTCAGTTCACAGAAATGTACTTGGTGTCTCATCCACTCGTATACTAAGAAAAGTGTAAAAAAAAAATGTCTATGTTTTCCTGTAAAATATTTGTCAAAATGCTTGTTTTCTTTTTTGTTTTTCTATTTACTCAGTAAATCAATTGTAGAGTGAGTCACTAATCATACTGCCATGCCAGCCTCCTCTTCCCAAGCACTTTACCTGATGAGGATGTGCAGTTACCAGAGTTTTAACTCTGCTTTGCTTGTCATTAAAATTTTCTTGTTAAATAGAGATATTTTAAGCTCTCTGAACTGACCATTCAGAAGCCCTTTTTAGAACACTTATCACTACATGCCCTCCCACCCCCTACCTCCAAGATGAGGCTTGTTCTTTGTCCTTATTCTGCTTGCTGCTACAGTCAGCGTTGCTAGGAAACCAAGTTCAGGGGGTGATGGCTAGGAAACCCAGGGGGAGCATCTGAGAAAAAGGGTTTATACAGGGGCTAGGATTTTGAAGACCAAGATTAATCAAGTGAATTAATTAAATATTTTAGCACAAGTAAAAAATTCAACACAAGTACATTTCTAATATGAAAGGATGTGCCTCAGTGTAATTAGATTTTTTACATGTAAATATTCAAGGAAATTCACTTTCCACCCACAATGTCCAAGTCACCAGTGACCATTGTGGCTTAAAATAATTCCATTAATATGGTCATTCTGCATGAAGTGTGCATTGTATATTAAATGAAGAACTGTTTGGAATTCAGTTAATGCTAAATAAAACTGCTTCTGGAACTATTGTTTTGAAATTGCACGTTTTTCTAAATTAAAATATTTTTCCATTTTGCATGCACTTCAATTTGTTCTAAAAAAACTTTCAATTTGCATTAGAAGTTTTTTAGAACATTTTTAAATCTTGCTTTGTCCAATAGTGAAAAGAGAGAAGAGATTCAATCTTAAGTCCACTGAATGACATCTTGTCTACCTCTACATTTATAAATCACTCTGCTCATAGAAAAACATTTATGCTATGCATAATTAGTTATGCACCTATAACATTTGTTTTATTTATGACGTTTGAATATCATCATATTTATTCTCTTCAGTCTTTGTTTCATCACTTGTCACTTGTGTAGTGTAAACATGGGCCGTTAAAAAAATAGTTTTTATACCTCATGTGCTTTTTGTTCTCTCTAACATCAATAAAGGATACAGGTATTGTTTTGAATGTCTTTTCATAGGGGGAATTAAAAATTTGAAAACTTTTTCCACCGCTATCTATACAGTGTATGTGTTTTTTTTTTTATTAAATGTTATTGTTAAAAAAAAAGGTTATTTTGGGAGTCTGTATCTGACTACAGACTTAGATTTATGCTTAGGTCCATTTTACTATAACTATCCAAAGCCTGATATTCACCAAGTGAAGAAATTATACTCCGCGAGTAAGGTTTGTGTTCGTAGCGATGCCTTGCTAATTGGTGCACGGAACAAATTCTTAATAGGGTTTGATACACAAACTTTGCTAAGAAAGACTTGCCCTACCAAAGACAAAATATTCTGCTCAAATACTCATAAGAAAAGTTTTGTCCACAGTTAACACCTAGAAGGCTGTTGGGCCTAATAATATAACTGGCTGGGCATTTGGGGAATGTGCTTTTTAGCAAACAGTTTTGCTTGTTTCTTTTGTGTTTTAAATTGACCTGTATTGTCCCTGAGTCTATGAAGTCTCATGTCTCAGTAAATTTTCACTGCTTCCATCATCCTATTTTAAGATAGTAATTAAACAAATAAAGGGCATAGATCCACCACATTGGTTTCATTTCAGTATGCTTGCCACCCTTATCACATCACTACATCAAACACATCAACAAAAGACACCAAATTTACTGCCATTAACCATCTCTAACCCACCTGGACACACTGGACAACTATGTGAGGATTACCATATGTGGTTTTATACTGTTTTTTTCAGCTTTGAGAAGAGTTATCCCACAGCAACTCAGGAAAGCCTGAACTGAGGTTCTCAACATCTGCAACTGGATCCCTTATTCTTTTGACCAGGAAGAAATAATGTGTCAAGTTTAGCAATAATGCCTTCACTACAAAAATGGTGCTTTGCAGGGATAAGAACTGCTGTTCAACTTCACCTGCCTACCAAAGAAGGCCCAGTATCATCTCTATTTCTTCTGGTGGTTAAAGAAAGGCCACAAATAATTACTACTTTTTACATGGAGAGGGACAACAAATAGAATGTCCTGACCAGCTGTCTCACTATTTATTATGGAAATTGCAAAAGCCATGACTGTTATAAGGACTCACAACTCTCTTATGGACTCTTCAGTCTGTTTAGCAATGACTGCCTAATTTAAAAAATAGACTTTATTCCTGAAGTAGTTAGAATATTCAATAAACTGCTGCTTCCCACTCCCACCAAGAGTAATCATACTATTTCCTAAAACTTTTTCATGCACCCATCTCTGCACATGTGCACTTTATAATGCTTCAGTGGGACGCTTTTACCCAAAAGACCCTTTTCCCCAATATTCCTACTAGAAATGTCCTTCTAGTCAATAGGTTATCAACTACTGTTTGCACTAGTTTTCAACATAGTATTGTTCTCATATCATGCCTCATGTATATGAGTTTTATAGAAGAATGACATTCAAAACCGACTTTTTTGCTTTTCAATCTCCAATTACATTGTGTAAACCAATTAAGACATGCCACATGATTGCTTCAACTATATGGTTCAAACAGCTAAGTGAATTATCTTGAGAGTTTACAATGCAGGTTTATTCATTTTATATGTGTGCAAATTGTTTCTCTGTCTCACATTCTGGCTTACATTTTCTCATTGTTCCTGCAGAAACGTCAGATCTTTGTGACGTTGTTGGAGATTACACTGCCCCTAATGTTTTCTGCGATCCTGATTGTACTGCGTCAGAAGGTGTCCTTTACCAACTACCCCAATGCAACACATTATGATGGCTTTTTACTGGAGTGGCCTCCACATAAGCTGCCCTCAAACCTGCAACTTGCCTACGTGCCTGCAAATTCCAGCATAGTACGCCAGATTTCTGAGGATGTGCAGCTCAGCCTGGAACAGGGCTTCATCAGTGCTGGTGAGGACTCTAGAGAGAGAGAGAGAGAGAGAGAGCAAAAGTTTACATTATTGTTTGTACACATACACGTGGACACAATTGTAAGAAAATCTTACAATGGTCACAGAAAAAACTTTAATCTGACAAAAGTAATAATAAATACAAATTCTATGAATGTTAACCAATGAAAGTCAGACATTGCTTTTCATGCTTCAACAGAATTATTAAAAAAAATAAACTCATGGAACAGGCCTGTGCAAAAATGATGGTACCCCTAACTTAATATTTTGTTGCACAACCTTTTGAGGCAATCACTGCAATCAGACGATTCCTGTAACTGTCAATGAGACTTCTGCAGCTCTCAGCAGGTATTTTGGCTCCTCATGAGCAAACTGCCCCAGTTGTTTTCGGTTTGAAGGGTTTCTTTTCCGGACGGCATGTTTCAGCTTCTTCCAAAGATGCTCAATAGGATTGAGGCGAGGGCTCATAGAAGGCTACTTTAGAATAGTCCAATGTTTTCCTTTTAGCAAATCTTGGGTGTTTTTAGCTGTGTGTTTTGGGTCATTGTCCTGTTGCAAGACCCATGACCTGCGACTGAGACCAAGCTTTCTGACACTGGCCAGCACATTTCACTCTAGAATCCCTTGATAGTCTTCAGATTTCATTGTACCCTGCACAGATTCAAGACACCCTGTGCCAGATGCAGCAAAGCAGCCCCAGAACATAACAGAGCCTCCTCCATTTTTCACAGTAGGGACAGTGTTCTTTTCTTGATATGCTTTATTTTTCCGTCTGTGAACATAGAGCTGAGGTGCCTTGGCAAAATACATTTGCTTTATGAAAGAGGAAGAAAAAAGTGCTTATTTTCTTGTTAATGCAGTTCAGTCGATTTTAGTCAATGTGGATCATATGATAGAGCCAGTTGCTATTGTGAAAACAAGCTTTGCAGGAAGCCCATGGATATTGTTTCATTGCTTTGTCATTTAAGTTGGTGTTGAGTTACAGGCTCAGCTTATAGCTTATACTGTATCTAAAATGTTTTCTGGCATGTCTTCAGTGACCTCTGTTTTTCACTGAGCATGTGCAGATACTGTTAAGTTATTATAAAGGTACATACGAAATGCTGGTGTTTTCTGTTGCTCCCGATCAAACAGAAATGAGGGAAAACAAGTGTTTCTGTCCAAACAGAAAGAACAGGTTTGTTTTTCTCAACAAAGCGACTCGTCGGGAACCCGTCTGTCCTCATTTTTTTTTTATTCTTCCTCCTATTGGTTGAGATCTCTAGTGCCCCACCTTTATCACTGCAACACTGGCACTGATAGTCGTCTGACCTTGTTTGCGCCATGGTGATGCATGTTGTGTGCATGATGAGGTACACCAAGTTAGGTCAAACACGAGTGCCAAATCTAACAAGCTGAATTTAATTGATATCTAAATTAGAGTAAAGTACTTTAAATAAAACTTTACTGCATTACTGTTGTCAAGTTATATTTCTTGTGATTTAATAATAATTAATACTTTTTGTTATGATGCTCTAAACTGAAGAGCTATTAATGCTAATGCTAATGCCTTTATATTCTAAGCATCTGAAAATAAAGGCAAGGTTGAGTTACTATAATAGTAGTTTAGTAATATAAATAAATCAAATTCTTTATTCTTGCTTATTTTCTCTAGTGCGTGGGTTTGAGACAGAGCATCAGTTTGAGGAGTTTGTGAAGACAGACCCCGAATCAGCGAAGATCCTGGCTGCAGTGGTTTTTGAGCACTCCTTTTCTCATGATGATGAGCCTCTCCCACTTCAGGTAAAAGCTTAATGCTAAAAAACTTGCTCCATGCTGAACTGGCTTAAAAAAAAAATCAGGAATTTGACATTCATATCCAGTTTGCTAGAATTATTTTAGAACTGGTTTTGAATAATTTCTCTGGGTATATTTTCTGGTGTTTGTTTATCTGTTCAGTTAATACAACCACTCTATTAGTATAAATGCAGTAATTCCACATTGGTTCCTTGGTGAAAATGGGTAAAGTGTGAGTTTTTTTTGGCCCTGCTTTATCCTTTTCTTACCCTTCTTTTCTGTTGCAGGTCAACTATCACTTGCGCTTCACCTATAGCCCCCGAAATGCTCCTACCAAAGAAAAATCAGAGCTGAATCCGAACAATGACCTTGACTGGCACACTCTTAGCCTGTTCCCCCTCTTTCAGCTGCCTGGCCCTCGGGAGCAGCATGATCTCCATGGAGGCACACCAGGTCAGTGTCGTAAATGCTATATCACTTTTGGCATTGCTGGTGTACGAATACATCTTTATAGTAAGCATTTAGAAAGATTGTCTTAGAAGTGTTCAGTCCTCAGCAGTTTAAAGCATTGATGAAAGTCATGGCTGATAAATCAATAATCACCACTGATCAATCAATAATCCAACACAACAAGCAGTTGGAAATGTTTCAGCTTTCTCTGTTTGCAGACAGGCTCATTTCCCTGAACAAACAAGGTACAGCATGACCTGTTGCAGCACTTGATGTGATAGATGTTCATGTCAAATAGTGCTGTGTTCTCATTTGGGAAGTTAACTACATCTTATACAGAGTGTTTTATATTGTTTTAAAGATGCTTTAAAAGTGCCAACGCAGTTCCTAAATTGACATGACTTTTGGAAATACTGGTTTGCTACTGACTTTTGATTGTTTTTTTAATCATAGAAAAAAACAGTAGTTAAAGGTTTAAACATTTTTTTTTTCCGGGTACCTGCATGGTGCCTTTATTAATGTGTTCAAAAGCATTGCATAAATATTTTATAGAGCAGTGCATGAGAAATTATAAAAGGCTTATTTTAAAAAAGATGATGTTTTATATATATTTTGTCTTGAAATAGAATCTACATGAGGATTTGTTCGGTGATTCTGTCTTTTTGTGTATTTTTATCCATGGAAGTGGTACTTTAGTGGTTAAGTCTCTGGACTTCTGATTGGTGATAGGTTGTTAGTTCAAATCCCAGCATTTTTAAACACTTGGCCCTTGAGGGTTTTACAAGAGGCCTGACAAAATATATATCGCTGAATGTTTAGAGAAATTAAGTGTCTGGATGCCAAGCGTGTGCAAAGCTTTTATTCATGCTGAAGGAGTTTTTTTCCAATGAAAATAAAGTGTAACATCAATACATTCATGTATTTGTTTGGTCAAAATAAATCTTCATATATTAAATTACCTAGTTTCATATAAAGAAAATTAATATAAACGTGTCTTTCAAAAACCATATAAATAGGTCTTTCTACACTTTTGGCAGGCACTGTAAGTCTGTCAATTCATATTACAATAAAAAGACAAAGTTGTTTTTTCAGCATAAAAATTATCAATTATATTAAAAACATTTCAAAGCGTTTTCTTCAAAATATGTTTTATACATTTTCATTAGTTAACTTGTTTTATGCAGTCACACAAACTGTGCAATTTACTTATTTTATTTTATAGATATTGAGATAACATTTATAAACATGGAACTAATTACAATACTTGAAAATAGGCCCTAGAGGCAGTTGGAGGTAGTATTAGAGCATGCTGTGTAATACAGTGATTTTAATGTTACAGGCATTTATTTGTTGGAGATGGTTTGCTAATGCATTGGAAGTGTCAGATTTATAAAGGAGTTGTGTAATTTGTATGGCTTTAATTTGAGCTGTGTAGGAGAAGGTTTTCAGATTTTCTTACAAGCTCACACCCATGGAGGTTCTTGAAAACGTATCCCTGCTCATGCTTTTGTTACTTTTTACATCTACCACCATCTTTTTTTTTTCAAATGAACTAAATGCTTTGATTTTTCCGAAATATAAACCTAGCGAGTCATAATATAGTATTCTGTTCTTTTCTAGGAAAGAAAGTAGTGGATATTACAAACACTTTTTAGGCTACTGGCTGATATAAAATGTTTAAACATGACCAGGATTTCTTTTTTAGAAAAGGCCAATTCATGAGGATACAGAAAATGGATTTGCTTCCAATGGTGAATTCATGTTAAGTTTATAATGCCTTAAAACCAATAAGACTGAAATCCTGTGCTTGCAGAAAAATCAGAGTGTGCTCTGAACACCTTCTCTCACATTCATCCAAGGTCTGTACTGTGCTTAGCTGCTTCTTAAATCAGTTATATGAATGGCATTTGAGTGTAATAGTAATGAGATTTTTTTTTATAAAGCTGATATAAGTCTTGTTATATATAAAGGAATAAAGTGTTCTTCTCATGTTTGATGGCTTTCTCTGGGGTTTGTTTTATATGCATTTAGTCAGAATGACTATGATAAATTCCCTCTAAGTGTAAATGTGTGTTTGTAAATGAGTATTTGAATGTGGCTGTGTGAACTCTATGTATTTAATGACCCCAGGCCAGTTGTTCTGGGACACATGTTTATCGACGTTTAGCAGTATACACTTGCTAAATATTTTATAATTGGCATGGAAACCTGATGGACAAGGATATTAGGGGGATGCTTGCAAATAAAAATGCTTGCTGTTGTATGTGAAAAGGTTATTACCGTGAGGGCTTCCTAATGGTCCAGCATGCTGTGGACCGAGCAATCATGAAGGCTTACAACAGGACGGCCGCGACTGCCCTCTTCAAGCAGACACAGGTTGTGCTGACACGCTTCCCTTACCCATCTTTCATCTATGATGTCTTCATCTTGGCCATCCAGAACCAGCTGCCTCTCTTGCTGGTGCTCAGCTTCACCTATACGTCCCTCAACATTGTACGAGCTATTGTGCAAGAGAAGGAAAGAAAACTCAAGGTGTGTCTCTGGAACAGGTGGAGATGATGCATGAATATGGCATGGATCTATTATTAGTTTGTTGTATTATGCACTTTTCGAATAAAACCATAGTTTTTTTTATGTATTTTGTAGGAATACATGAGAATGATGGGCTTGAGCAACTGGTTGCACTGGAGTGCCTGGTTCCTCATGTTCTTCCTTTTCCTTGCCATCTCCATCTTCTTTGTCACCGTGCTCTGCTGTGTCAGGGTGAGTTTGGCTTGCCATCACAGGCTTCATTATGCTCTAATGTTAATTACTCAGTATTAGGTTAACCTTTTAAATATGAACAAATCTTAATAATGTTTGTCCATCTTAAATTATTTTGTGCCTATAATAAGAACTGACAGTTTTGTACCATATTATGAAGTATAGAACTTCATAATTTAGCATGAAGTTCTGATAAATTAATTAAAACACATATTAGAAAAAGATTAACATGAAACATTTAATTTGGACATTTCTGTATGAGTCTGTGTGTAAAGCAGGTATTATTGTGTTCTTGATATTAAAGGTAAGTCCAAATGGAGCAGTACTGACCTATAGTGACCCTACACTTGTTTTCGTCTTCCTCCTTGTGTTTGCTGTGGCTACAATCAGCTTCTGTTTCATGATAAGCTCCTTCTTCTCCAGAGGTAATGTCTCCACACTCCATTTTTTAGAGAATATTGGAACTGTATGTGAATACCTTCTATAATCTTAACAAAGTAAACATCACCTAAATTGTGATAATCTGTATAGCTGTTATGTATAAGTTTTGATTTGATCCACCATGCATGACATTCTTAATCTCAAATCTGCTTAAATTATTTTCAGCTATAGTGTTTGTAGACCAGCCTACAGTTACTGTGAACTTTTCCAGCTCAATAGAAAAATTAGGAGGAAATTCCTATTTAATTCAACAACATTTCAAGGTTTATGGGCTTTAAATGCCTGATGAATAAATCTGAGCTGATTTAATATTGTACCATTGCTTCTTTCACAAGCAGTGTTTCATTCTTTCAGATTCTTTCAACATTTTGTGAATGATCAATAAGATATAATGACAGAAGAGGAGAAAAGCTCAGTGAAAAGCGTGCTACTTACCACAGTGGTGGCTGAGTGGTTAAGGCTTTGAGCTATTATTCATTATGTTTCTGATTAAGTTCTGAGTATTACCAAGCTCCTGGAGCAAGGCCATTTACCTCCATCTGCTTATTTGTAAAGTTGATTACTCAACTTTAATTTACTCTGGATATAAGCATTGTGTCCAGAGAGCAAATGTAAGACTACATTGGCTTCAGTATATGAGGTGTATAAGTGAGCTAAGAATCCACTAGGAGTGAGGATGTGCCATCAGTTTGCCGTTGTTGACATCTAACCATGTTAATTTGTGCTTGTGTAGATCTTAAACAGCCTTTAAATGTTTAGTTTAAATGTTTAAATGCTTTACTGGTGACTAGTCTACTAGTAGTGCCAGTGGAGGCATACATTATATGGCCCAAAGGATACTGACACCTGATGTGCTTGTTAAAAATTCCTGTCCAAAATCATGAGTATTAATATGGAGTTTGGGGCTAAAACATCACATACAAGGTTTTGTATTGTGGATGCAGAGATTTTTTCATGGCACGGATGTTGGCCAAAAAAGACTTGTCTCATTAGTTCCATTAAAGAGCAATAAAAGATTGTGTGCTTCCAACTTTGTGACTGTTAATATATATCGGTGTGAATACATTAATACACAATAACCTTGACCAGGATTAAGCAGTTAAGCAGTACAAGCAATCTTTCATCTTAATTCAGCTCCAGATTTATTTCTACTTACACATGCTGATGTGTTCATAAAATCTTTTTAATGGCCTGTTTGTTTGTGCTGGACCTGCACTGGTTTTGAGAAAAGGGAGGACATTGAGTTTCTAAAATATTGACCTTGTTTCTAGTGGCGAAAAATGAATATAAAAATTAAGTGGAATGTTCTGTCAGGGTGGAAAACTGAGTTGTTTTCTGTTGGTAATAGAGTCTATAGGAAGGTGTTGTATGGTGCTGAGGCCTTTTAGCTTTTGTTTGGTTCCCAAACCAATCCTCAGGGCCAGATGGTCCACATTTTTGGTCCACAGGCTTTGCTAAAAAGATAAGTTTTTAATCTGCACTTAAACTGGGAGAGTGTGTCTGAGACACGAACACGAACACGCTAAATGTGAGAATGTTCTACCACCTTTAGTGGACTTTACTATTCTAGGAATTACTAGAAGTTCGGAGTTTTAAGATCTCAGGGAGAGTGACAGATTGTAGCGTGTTAGAAGACTGGATAGATAATTGGGAGCTAAACCATTTAGTGTTTTGTAGGTAAGTAGCTGTAGTTTGTAGTCGATTCGAAACTTAACAGGTAGCCAGTGTAGGGATGATAAGATTGGGGTTATATGATCTTATATCTCGACCTTATGAGAACTTATTAATGATGCAGGACAACCACCTAGTAATGCATTACAATAGTCTATTCTGGAGGTCATGAACGCATGGACGAGCTTCTCTGCATCAGATATAGATAACATGTTTTTTAGCTTAGCAATATTTCTAATATGAAAGAAACATGGTTTTGTAACATGGTTGATATGATTTTTAAAACACAAGTTGGTGTCTAAAATAACTCTCAACTTTACTGTTAAGCTAGTAGTTACAAAACATCCATCTAAATGCAGGTTGAAATGCTGGAGCTTCTGTGTACTGTTTTTTTACTGTGTACTCTAGCTCCTGAACTGTATCTGACAGGTCCCTGGTGCACAAATAATTTATTGGGGCTCTATCAGGTTACTACAAATGGTTCCTTGGACTTGGTGTGTGTGAAGGAAAGAAATTCAGCAGTGCTGATACCTTATGGCTTATGCAAAAAAATACAAAAACCAGAAGTGTGTGAATAAAACATTTTTAACATTGAAAAATTGTGTACCGTAATTTAAACTGTGCTAGCCAGTAAGTACGTTTCTTTTTAGCTGTTATTAGACAAATTTATTACCAGATGACTTGAATCCACACAGTTCAGCATAATGTATTTGCACATTTCAGCATAATGCATTTGGATCTTATTGTATATTCCTCTGAATGTTAAAAGCCATTAAATTCTTAATAACATAATTTAAATAATGTTGAATCTAGAATATAATATAAAATATAATAACGTATTTTACCGCACCTTACTGCACATGTGTTTATTTGTTTTTAATTAATCTTAATTAATTGAAATTGAAAGTAATTTCTGAGCTGGGAAAGGGAGACCAATTGGTTAGCTTGGTTAATTGCATTCAAATCTGGATATGCTTATTACTAGATAGACCTGAAATAGATAGATTAAAATAGATGTTGAAAAAGTAGACACTGATTAACACTGCTGTTAACAAGCAGAATCACTGAAGGAAAGAACAAGAAACAAACTACGTAAAGTTATAACCTTAGATAAAATCAGCTGAAATAAAACAGGATGATTAAACAACTCCAAAAACAGAACCAGCTTAATTTATTATAGTTTGACTTAATTTCTGTCAAATCTCTATAAACCATTCTTTGAGACTTAACATATTTATATTTTATTGAAAATGTTTTGTGTGACCTTACTATTTTCGGGGATCAGTGATTGCTTTAGTTGGACTCTTGATCCTTAACTCTTTAACATTAGTTTGTAAAGCACATTTGTTATGACAAGAAAAGTCAAGAGAAATTGTAATTTGGTGGTTTTGGTTAACTATTGATAGTCACAAAAGGAACTTATTTTTGTGGGTGATTTCTAATAAATGTCATAATGTTTATGATGGTAATATTACTTTAAGCAATAAGGATTTTAAAAACATTTTATGCACAAAGCCTTTAGTGCTATAGCACCATTTAGACACACAGACATCAAGAATCAGCACATGAAACTTAAGAATGGTGATTATTAAAAAACCTTCATGCCACAATGCATGCTGTGTGGCAGAATAATACACAAATAAATAATGAATTATCCAGCTGAATGTTTTTTTATTTCAAATTTTCTTTATTTGGTTTTGATATCGTTTGATTTATGACTTTTCACTAAACTGTTTCATGGTGATCAGAGTTGATTTGGTTTTTTTATTTATTTATATATTTTTTTTTTTGTCTTTTTACAAAACTCGTTTTAAAATCTTAAGGTTCAAGAGCACTGCAAACACTGATCTCACACTGGTTACTAATAAGTGAAGGTGAAAATGCTGTTTTGGGGGTTGTTTAATGATCCTCTGCTGAGACCTTGAGAAATTTAATGTATTTTATTTTCAGCTGATTTCATCCTTGGCTATGGCTGTATGTTTTGTTTTTCTTGAATTTTAGTGATTCTGCTTATTCACAGGTGTTTATCACTAATCCTCATTTAATTAGTCACTTTATTATCTCATTAACTTCATAACTGTTTTAGTGCTACTTCAACACTCTGTAGTTTGGACACAAGTTCTCTTTTAAAACTAAGGATTTTGCTGTGGGATTAAAGGGTTTGAAATGAAAAAACACTGTCAAATGTATTTTAACAGTAATATACTGTAAATTTAATTTATGGAAGCAAACTGTAAAAACCCCCCCCCAAAAAACCCCAGTAAATTACTGGCAACCCTGCTGCCAGTATTTTACCGTAAAATCAATCAGCTAAATACTGTAAAACCTAACAATCAAATTCCTGTTGTGTGTTTAGTGGGTTACCATTGTGTAGGAGAGTAGAGCCTGTGTTTAAGTCAAGGATGGACAGAAAACTGTTGATGTTATGCTGCATGTTGCTTTATATAAAGGCAGTAACTGTGTGGTTACTGATGCAGTGAGAATCTCTTCATTTATTTCAATTGCGCATGAATGTGTGCTGCTATTATCTGCAAGAGATTTGACTCAAATTAAAACTTTTAATGATTTTGCATAATTCTGTAATTTATTTGTCATGGACTTAAATAAATTGCATTCTCAGTACCAATATGCTCACATTACTTGAATATATAAATTATAAAAAAAAAAAAGAAATGGCATTTTAAGTGCAGTTGGTTTCTGCAAATGAATTGAGTTACCTAGAGCTGGCAGTATTTTAGCAGTTTGGCAGTTAATTTACAGCACAATTTTGTACACTGTAAAGTACCAGTTCAACCGTAGATTTCTGGCAACCATAGCTGCAAGGTTTTTTACCATAAATTTTACAGGATCTTTTTTTTTTTTTTTACAGTGTCTCTCTCTCTCTCTCTCTCTCTCTCTCTCTCTCTCTCTCTCTCTCTCTCTCTCAATATACATATAAAATCATAGGTGGAAAGAGTAATAAAATATTCTACTGAAGTAAAAGTACTGTTACTACAGTAGCTCATTTACAATTTACTCTGAGTGAAATTTACCGAGTTACCTTTTTTTTTTTTTTTTTTTTTTTTTTTTTTTTACTGTGGGGGGTAGGTGGTGGTATTCTATATGGACACTGCATTCTCAACAAAAGTGTGTGAGTTGTCACACAGTAATGCTCAATTCTAATGCAACATCAGCAGATCTTTTCTATTATCTATTATCTTAATTGTGCAGTGACAATTTTCTCCACAGTCCTTGTTAATTTTCCAACCCTGGTGCTAAGCAATACTCGCGCATTGTCGCGCAAAAATGTCACGCATTGATGCAACGCAACAGTACAAATATGTAATTTAAAGATCTAAAAATTATTAACTGACATCGACACGCTTGCACAGGTTTAATGAGGAGTTTTTATAAGTTGCCAGTTCCATTGCCTCGGGCAAATGCATCTTAAACTGCATAGCCAGGGGTTTGTGTCATAAGAACCCAACGGCATTTCACTTCAACTGAGTCTCCATCACAGCCACTAGGGTTTCTTTGCCTCTTGCTGATTTCTACTGCTGGCACCAAGGCCCCATACACTAATTATTTTATTTTTTTTTGCTACATGTAACAACAATCATTATTAATAAGCATAATAATTATTTTGTATTCAGTAAAAGACAATAACGAACAAAGTTTGAACATTTGCTGAAATTATACATACTGTATACAGTAAAGCAAATTACATCATTGTGTCACATTGTCTCACACACAGACCACTAAAACGCTGCCTGGATTATTTTATAAATTATAGATTTATAAATAAATTTGAAAAACGCAGCTCCAGGAAGAACTGCGGACAACTTGAGAACCAAATTATTTGTGAATCATCCAGGCTGGTCAACAAGTTTATCAAATTCGATTAAATGTACCGACTAACACTAATAACACTTTTGTTCATAAACTCACAGTAAAAATGTTTTTTTGATCATACAGAAAGCTGTTCCAAGGCTTTTCAAACCTTTATACATCATTATTTTATTGCTGTTTGGAGATTTTCCATCTTTTCTGAAATTAAATGCTGTTACATTACTATTGCTCAATTGCATGGAAAAGATAGATTCTTGGAAATATTGTTTCAACTTCGAAAGGATAAACATCAGGGTGAGCAACTGATAGCATTTCTATTTAATGTTCATTAAAACAGCTTTCATATGGGCTAGGTTCCGAATCATAAAACAAAACAAGGAACATAAATGACAATAAGGTTCCGAATCATAAAACAAAACAAGGAACATAAATGACAATAAACACAATACAAAATACTATTTTTTAAAGAAAAAAATTAAATACTTCAAAAATTAAACTACTTTAAAAAGTAAAGGTTTGGGGGAAAAAAAAAAAAAAAAAAAATATATATATATATATATATATATATATATATATATATATATATATATATATATATATATATATATATATATATATATATATATATAAACACACACACACACACACAGTGGTGTGAAAAAGTGTTTCTTTTTTTTTTGCATGTTTGTCACACTTTAATGTTTCAGATAATCAAACTAATTGAAATATTAGTAAAGGATAACACAAGTGAACACAACATGCAGTTTGAAAATGAAGGTTTTTTTTATTGAGGGAAAACAACATCCAAAACTACATGGCCCTGTGTGAAAAAGTGTTTGCCCCCCAAACCTAATAACTGGTTGGGCCACCCTTAGCAGCAACAACTGCAATTAAGCGTTTGCGATGACGTTGCAATGAGTCTGTTACAGCACTGTGGAGAAATTTTGGTCTGATCAACTATGCAGAATTGTTTTAAATCAGCCACATTGGAGGGTTTTCGAGCATGGACCGACTTTTTAAGGTCATGCCACAGCATCTCAATAGGATTCAACTTTGACTAGGCCACACCAATGGCTTCATTTAGTTTTTCTTTAGCCATTCAGAGGTGGACTTGCTGGTGTGTTTTGGATCATTGTCCTGCTGCAGAATCCAAGTTTGCTTTAGCTTGAGGTCACGAGCAGATGGCCGGACATTCTCCTTCAGTATTTTTTGGTAAACAGCCAAATTCATGGTTCCTTTATCACAGAAAGTCTTCCAGGTCCTGAAGCAGCAAAACAGCTCCAGCAAAAAAACACCCCCAAAGCATGATGCTACCACCCCCATGCTTCACAGTAGGGATGGTGTTCTTGGGATGGTACTCATCATTCTTCTTCCTCCGAACACGTTTAGTGGAATTATGACCCAAAAGTTATATTTTGGTCTCATCTGACCACATGACTTTCTCCCATGACTCCTCTGGATCATCCAAATGGTCATTGGCAAATTAGAAACGTGCCTGGACTTGTGCTGGTTTAAGCAGGGGAACCTTCCTTGCTATGCATGTTTTCAAACCATGACGTCTTAGTGTATTACCAACAGTAACCTTGGAAACGGTGTTCCCAGCTCTTTTCAGGTCATTGACCAGCTCCTCCCGTGTAGTTCTGGACTGATTTCTCACCTTCCTTAGGATCATTGAGACCCCACGAGGTGAGATCTTGCATTGAGCCCCAGTCCGAGGGAGATTGAAAGTCATGTTTAGCTTCTTCCATTTTCTAATGATTGCTCCAACAGTGGACCTTTTTTCACCAAGCTGCTTGGCAATTTCCCCGTAGCCCTTTCCAGCCTTGTGGAGGTGTACAATTTTGTCTCTAGTGTCTTTGGACAGCTCTTTGGTCTTGGCCATGTTAGTAGTTGGATTCTTACTGATTGTATGGGGTGGACAGGTGTCTTTATGCAGCTAACGACCTCAAACAGGTGCATCTAATTTAGGATAATAAATGTAGTGGAGGTGGACATTTTAAAGGCAGACTAACAGGTCTTTGAGGGTCAGAATTCTAGCTGATAGACAGGTGTTTAAATACTTATTTGCAGCTGTATCATACAAATAAATCGTTTAAAAATCATATATTGTGATTTCTGGATTTTTTTATTTTAGATTATGTCTCTCACAGTGGACACGCACCTACGATGACAATTTTAGACCCCTTCATGATTTCTAAGTGGGAGAACTTGCAAAATAGCAGGGTGTTCAAATACTTATTTTCCTCACTGTGTGTGTGTGTGTGTATATATATATATATATATATATATATATATATATATATATATATATATATATATATATATATATATATATATATATATATATATATAAAATATATACAATATATACAATTAGTATGTAATAAAAATAGATTTCAATTGCTAAATAATTTAATTTAAATCCTTGTCTGTTTTTTGCTTTACAAATATGTTTTGCTCACTAAAGGCTTCCTAAATGTAACTTCTGTGATGTATAAATTGTATGAAGCTTATATACAAATCATTTTTGTGTAATAAAAAAACAGGACTGTTTTATTCTAGCAGGGTAGAGCACTTTCTACTCTGTTATTCTATAAACTGTTGAAGGCTCCCCATCTCCTCCCACATCCAGAAAACAGCCTGCAAATGGGACTAAATAAATATCTGCACGTTCCATACTTGCACTGTTCTAACTCAGAATGGCACATAATGAAGTGTGATAAAAAGCTTTTTGTGCTTGCCCTCGCATGTGGATATAAAAATAACCCAGAGACTATATTTATTTTTCTTTACAAAAAGGCCTCCATCATTTTGTTCTTTTCTCTTGTTTCCCTCTGTTTTTGCACCTGTGGCTCTGTCACATGGTTGCAGGAAACAGAAAGGAGTGTGTGCTGTATAAAGATTCAGAACCGTTAAAATACATGGAGAATCACATGGACTTGCTAAATGAAGTGTGTGTGTATTTTCTGAAATTTTATCCATAAAAGGAATGACATATCTGACTATTTTGCCTGGTGCAGTTTTGACTGTTTGTCTGGTCAACATTAGGAAAACTTAAAAGACCATATGATGTAGAGCATTGTTTTTTAACTGAGGGGTTTTAGCCCCTTAATGACTGGGACCTCTTGGAAAGAAATATTGCCAAATACAAATCATAAAGCAATAAAAAAAAAAAAACATGGCAAAATATGAAAATAAAGCAAAATGTATTTTTTTAAAAGGTTTTAAAATAAGTTTGTACCCTGTGCACTTTTGTGCTTCCAAAATTGTGGCAACACTGTGGGAAAGAACCACATGGATGTGATTGAAAGGTGTCTACATATTTTTGACTAAATAGTATAGTGATGGATGGATGGATGGATAAAAAGATTGATGGATAAATAAATTGATGGGTGAATGGATCAATAGATAGATAGATAGAATTTTTTTCTTTAAATGTTCCGTATACATTATGTCCTTTTCTCTCTTGGCCTGTATATTACATTGTTTTCTCTACCCCCACACAGCTAATGTTGCAGCAGCAGCAAGTGGTTTCCTCTACTTCTTTAGCTACCTGCCTTACCTCTTTCTGTGGCCACGTTATGACTTGCTATCCCATGCACAGAAAGTATCTGCCTGTCTTATCTCCAATGTGGCCATGGCTATGGGTGCCCAACTTATTGGCATGTTTGAAGGCAAAGGTAAGACCTCATGACCTCACCATGATTTTACAGATCCTTTATAATTTGTATTGCTTAATCCTCCATTCCTTAATGTAGCAATTACATTAACCAGACTACCATAAATGTGTCTTTCTATACTGCATGTTCGAATCAGGCACGGGGATCCAGTGGCGTAATCTGTTTGAGCCTGTGACTGTGGATGATGACTTCTCATTAGCTCAGGTTCTTGGACTCCTGCTGCTGGATGCCATACTCTACAGCTTGGTGGCTTGGTACATGGAGGCTGTGTTTCCCGGCGAGTATGGAGTGCCACGACCATGGTACTTTTTCATTCTGGTAGGTGGTGATTAAGTTCTAAAATGTTACTGCTTGTACCATTACATTTACATGTGTACATTTACACTTAATTGTATTAAATCCTAACCTGTGTAAATGGTGTAGAGTCGTACAACTTACTTGATTTTTTTATTAAATGTATGTAGTTAATCTGAAAATGTATTTATAAAAGTTTTGTTAATATGTATAGGTTAATCTTATTAATGAATTATTTTATCCCAAGCCAATGTTCTAAAAGTCTTTTTGAAATCTGTTTGGTGCCAGTGATGGACAGAGGTGGACTTTAACCAGGAACCATTTGCACAATCATACTGACCAAAACAGGTTTAGAAATATACTGAGGAAAAAAACAGGACTGAAAAACAAAGATTTTACATTTACCTCAATTCTAGTTTTGATTTTTCTTCCTCTTTCTTTGAATATATATAAAATTTTCTGTGTATATAAGGATTTAATTTAAACACAGAAAAGAAAAAAAAAAACAGCATTAACTGTTACAGAATAAAAGCCCAGGATTATCCTAAAAACACGACTTTAAGCATAGGCTATTTTTTTATTCATAGTTCAAAACTTAGGGGTATGTAAGAATCAAATAAGAAACTAGTTTTTTTAATAGACCTTTATTTATTTTTTTTTAAATATTGCGTAATTCTTTCTACCACAGCCCTCATACTGGTGCAACAGCCCTCGAGTCACCCTGTTGAAGGAGAAGGAGGAAGAAGAAGATGCAGAGAAAGCACTGAAGGGCGAGTTCATGGAAGAAGAGCCGACTGGATTAGTCTCGGGGGTCAAAATTAAGCACCTGGCCAAGGTACAAAGTGACATGGAGTGTTTGTGAAATGGTATTGTAGCCCCTACCCTCTGTATAATGATATTTTCTCCACTGCAGGTTTTTAAAATGGGAAATAAGACTAAAGAAGCAGTCAAGGATCTCACGTTGAACATGTTTGAAGGCCAGATCACGGTTCTGCTAGGACACAATGGAGCTGGAAAGACCACCACACTGTCTATGCTGACTGGTGAGCTGCTTAAGTGTGAATACTCAGTGATAAAGGTCTAAAACCTCATCTTCCCTTTACACCAAGTAAAACTGATCCAAATTTCCTCTCATTCAGTGCATTATTTCTTGTTTGTTCCAGGCTTGTTCCCTCCCAGCAGTGGCCGAGCTTACATCAATGGTTATAATATATGTCAGGATATGGTGCTGATCCGCCGCAGTCTAGGCCTCTGTCCACAACACGATGTGCTTTTTGACAACCTCACAGTCCGAGAGCATCTGCTTTTCTATGCCCAGGTAACTTTCTGTCTTTTCTTAACCAAAGAAATCCATTACTAGTTACTAGATTATTTCAGGTCTATGATGTTATTGTGCAAAGTACATTTTTTAATTACTCCTGACAAACATAAATATGTACACAAGTAAGTGTAAATAATAAATATAAATATATAAAGATATAAAGATTAATGTTATATATTTGGTATAGATTTGAAACAGTGTCACGGATTCACATTTAGTCAGAACAGAACAGCTCTTGTTGAGCTGCTTCAGAAGCTGTTGTAAATCTTTGACTTCATTAGAATAATTGAATTCTGTGTTTTAAACCAATTAAACTGTTACATCTAATCCATTGTTGTTTATTATGTTGCTCAGCAACCAGAGTGTAGTGATGTCAGACTTCACTATATTGCCTGCTTTATTTTAATATGGAATTAAATCACTGACAACAATACATTTTACTACCGGTATATTGGTTTTTGTGCACTTAAAGTTTATAAACTTCATGTTGAACTTAATGAAATGAAAAGAGACTTTATTAATAAAATAAAATATTTTCTGATATAAAAAGAAATATATTAGTGATGAAGCAAGTTTTAGTATTTTGTATTTTAAGATCTGTTTAACTACACTGTGTCAAAGTTGCTACAAAACTCCCTGTCCTAAATAAAATAAATGTGTGTATTCAGACAAAAAAAAAGCATGTGTGAACAAGAAGGCCCAAAAACCTGACTGAGGTAGCCCAGTGCTCTTAGGAGGAATTGCTTTACTGTGAAAAGCTGATAGAGGGCTGCACTAAATGTTTTTATTTAATTAAAAAGCAATGCTAGAAATATGTATGTGAGATTTGGCCCCCTGAAAATCTGATATATTAGCTACAATTTGTTAATAACCAGTATTTCAAAATAATTAAATATTTTCCTACTTATCCAAAAATGGATATCATAAATACGATTGCATGAGGTGTATATGCATGTAACTTATTATCTTATTCTATTCTGTTAGGCCCTTTTTTACTGCTACTATATGTTCTTCTTTGTTTGTCTAGCTAAAGGGCTACCCTCGTGAGAAGATCCCAGATGAGGTTGACCGCATCATCCGTATCCTAAATCTGGAAGATAAGAGAAATGCACGGTCAAAGACCCTTTCAGGCGGAATGAAGCGCAAGCTTTCTATCGGAATTGCACTTATTGGAGACTCAAAGGTCAGCCACTGTACAGGCATATGATGCGTAACTCTCATGAGCTTCACTGATGTACTTTTGGCTCAGTGAGATCAGGTGACTAGTAAATAAGACTGATAATTGTAGTCTTGATAATGACATTAGAAGTGATGGAAATGCTGAAGTACATTAAATAAATTCTTATTGATCTGTTTGGTGAAAGCAGTTTTTAAAAAATATTGTTTTCCATTAACCCAATAAACATTTAGTTTTACTTGTAGTCCGTGTTTAACCTATTATGGAAATGTTGGTGGAGGAGGATAATTTTTTTTACAATAAAAAGTATAATTTTTATTTATTTCAATTTGTAGGTAGTGATGCTGGATGAGCCTACCTCTGGCATGGACCCATCAGCCAGACGAGCCACGTGGGATCTTTTGCAGGGCGAGAAAAAAGGTCGAACTATCCTTCTTACCACGCACTTCATGGACGAAGCTGACCTACTGGGAGACCGCATTGCTATCATGGCTAGTGGGGAACTCCAGTGCTGTGGCTCACCTCTCTTCCTCAAGAACAAATATGGTGAGGACAAATGTGGCATAAACTTGGGAACTGATAGGGCTTAATTCAGTTCACATTTAAACCATAGTATCTTGAAGGAATTCTAAATTCTAGTTCTTTATGAGAATGGTACAAATGCTAAATATTAATACAGAAGTTTAAATGCGTTGCTTTTTGTGGATGACTGAACGTATGATGCACAGTGGTGTATGTACTGATAAAATGTTGCACGTTTTATGTGCATATGTTTCGTAGGTGCTGGCTACCACATGGTCATAGTGAAAGATGCATTGTGCAATGTATCAGAAATCAGCCGTCTGGTCCACATGTACGTCCCCAATGCCACCCTAGAGAGCAGCGCAGGCGCTGAACTTTCCTACATCCTGCCAAAAGAGAGCACCAGCCGGTAGGACAGCACTCCGTGAATGTGTATTGTCTAAACTGATTAGAGCGTTCTAGGCTTGCAGAGAAGTAAATATTAGGGACTGAAATATCTCACATTTACATATCTGCACATATCAAACTGCATTATATGCTTCATGTGTCTAATTATCCTCCGACATAATTAGGAAGTGGTGGTTAAATTACCTAATTATTTTGTAATGTATTCGATGGGTGAGACAGAAAATAGATCCAGGCCATGATTTTCTTACTGAGTCCAAAACAATTAGATAGATTTGATTTACACAGTCATGACATGACATTCAGAAAGTCGGTTAACAAACTTGGTTAAACACTTACTCTGGTATAATCAAACTATCACCATACTGCAGTGGCAGCAGGAGGAAAACAAGGATTTCTCATAGGGTTAATTTTAGTGGAGAAAATCTAACTTATTGGGCATGCTTGATCAGCACCAAAATTAATATTGACTCACAGGTACACTGTTTTTAACCTTTTCTCATTTATAAGCTTTGGTAAACCTCACAACTGTCTGGCTTTTAAACATGCACATTTATTATTTAAAACAAGTTGATCTATTGCTTTAGAGTTGGTGATGTAAAAATATCCCATTGCTTCTTGTGCATGTAAAAATTGTGTAGCATCAGACCAGTCAACAGCTTTTTTTTTTTTTTTTTTTTTTTTGTAAAATTCACAAGAGAAGCAGCTTTCATTTGATTTAAATTTGAATTATTAAAATAAAAGATAATGCAGTGTTGAACAGATTTAACAATTTCTATATACATCTCCATGTAATTGTTTCTCTTCAATTTATTGTTTTGGATTTCTTAATAGTCATGTTGCATTATTTATGGTTACATTTGACTTTCAACAGTCTGTCAATGCAGACATAATATATCAATATATATGCTGATTCTGTTATTTTCAGATGCATTAATTATATTCAGAAAGATTTGTATAACTTCTTTTACAAAATAGCTTTAAGCTATTAAATAAATGGGAAGAAAAACAACTATTTTCAACCTTAATCTGCCTGACCTTCAATAGTAGATGAACCTTCTTTAGACTACTGTTCCTGTTGGTTAGCTTTAATTTTAAAAGCTGCCTCAGGGCCACAGAGGGGAAATGTAGGCATTGATCTTTCTATTACAGAGTGCCCTAGCGCGATCTTTCTCACATACTACTGTTCTCTTCATTTACCCCAAATCAATAATTTCTAGGAACTCCTTCTCCTTCTTTTATTCAAAACTGACTTATAGGTGTTATATTAGACAAATGTTGTTTGTCTATTTACACTTCTTTTTTAACTGTATGTTATACATTGTGGGCACCACAAAGAAAAAATCTAAAACTGCAAGCTGTAATGGTTTAGTCACACTGTAGAGTATCACTCAGAAAAAATGGGTCTTTTTGAGTTTTTTGACTAGGCTTCTTTACCGTGGCATCTTGGGGACCAGCTTTCTATTTTTCTCATTAGACACACACCATGTCAACACTCTTTGTGCTTTGTGATGATGTTTATTGTTTAAAAAGTTATAGAAATAAATTACTTTTTTATTTACTTGAATCTATATAGTTATCATGGTATTGATAAAAAAGATGCATTATTGCAATAAATTAATTTAATGATGCCTAAATCTATATGTTTGGTATTCTGTTTACAGGTGGAATAAATTGATATGTGTCTGAGCTGCAGCTCTTGTGTATCTTTGCAGGTTTGAGCTTCTGTTTGCTGAGCTGGAAATGAACAGAGAGGAGTTGGGCATTGCAAGCTATGGAGCATCTGTTACCACAATGGAGGAAGTTTTTCTTAGGTACTTAGATGACACTAAATTAGTGTACACTAGCTGCAAGTTTGTGGACACTTAACCATCACACCAATATGTGCTTGCCTTTTAGCCAATATACTTCCTTTATTATTTTTTTCATAAGAAATCAGAAAAGCACAACTTAGATGTGTAAGTGTAGTGCATTTTGCAGGTCAGTGTAGATCTCAAAGGACTGAAAAAAGACCAAATCTCATTTATCTGCCCATGCCCTATTTATTTTGTCCCATTCCTCTTTTCAATCTATTGTGAAGCTTTCAATATATCATTACTGTATGGAGCTGACCATGTGACTTTAAAAGGCATCTAGAAGGATGATTGTTAACGTTTCCCAAACCACAATTGGTAAGTCTTGTGGCAGACTGCAATGTGCCCTGTACATCTGAGCACATGCAACTGCTTCACAAACATGCTTTATTCTCTTCAGGACATATGGGTTTCCATTTATATTAGAAGTTAGAGCATAGCTTTATTTTCAGTAATGCAGAGTTACAAATACAGCTGAGCGATGATTACATCTGGGTTTCTTGTACATGAATAAGGCTTGTCTGTTCTATGTGTATATGTGTGCACGTGCATACACAGGGTTGGCAAACTGGTGGACTCCAGTCTAGATATTCAGGCCATTCAGCTTCCAGCCCTGCAGTATCAGCATGAACGCAGGTCACATGACTGGACAGTTGATGATACTAGCAGTATCAGTGGCATGACCGATGTGACGGACTTCACAGATAGTGGCACACTGATCTCAGAGGACTGCTCCAACATAAAACTCAACACAGGGGTCAGTCTGTCTAAAAACATAAAATTGAGAACTTCAGTATCTGTTATATGTAAATGGTGCATTTATTTTAAATCTCATTTGACTTTTTACAAATGCTACAATGCTACTGTGTTTTGAGCATTATTTTCCATAATAAATGGTAAAGTGAATTGTATGAATGACCCTCTTTTCCTTTTGTTTCTGAAACTGTTACTCACTAGGCCAAGCTGTACTTGCAGCAGTTCTACGCCATGTTCCTAAAGAGGGCACTGTATAGCTGGCGGAACTGGAAAGTGATGGTGGCACAGTTTTTAGTGCCACTTATTTTCACAGCAGTTGCCCTTGTGGTGGCTCAAACTCTCCCTGGGCATCACAAATCCCCAGGACTCCCCCTAGCACTCAACCGGTATGGCCCTACCACTGTGCCAATGGCTCTGGATTCCAATGCCGGACCCCTGGCTAGAGCACTTGCTGTAGCCTATACTGCCCAGCTTGGTGCCCAGAGTGCTACACCAGTGACCAATCTAACTGGTAACAGTTTTGAAATGTGGTGAACATGGTGACTCTTCTGAATGGAATGCAGTTAACAATTATTTGTATATCAGAATGTCTGAATCAGTGTATTCTATCATTCCAGATTTCTCTGAGTACGTCCTTAACAATGCCATAAGGGAGGGAGGAGCCTTCAATGAGCGCTGTGTGGTGGGTGCTGCTTTTCGTGGACAAACTAGTAGGTTTGCTGAAATCACTGGGTACTTCAACAACCAAGGCTACCATACCCCGGCTACAGCACTCATGCTGGTGGACAATGCACTGTACAGACTCTTGGCTGGCCCCAACGCTTCCATTCACACAGGAAACAAACCCATGCCCCGCAATATGTCTGAGACAGCCCAGAGCCAGCTTTCAGAGTGAGTCTGGGTGGATCCTCTGTGCTAGTGTTAGAATATATAGCATAGTTTGTAATAGAGTTAGTCTAACAAGTAACGAACCATGTTGCATGTAAATAAATCATATAAACAGAACACAGTCATGTAAGTGTGACAGGCGATGCAGGTCCTACAGAAAATGGAATGCTTTATTTTGCTAATTTGAGTAAGCATTTGTTTTTGTGGCATTATTAATACAAAAGATGTGATATGTAAATATGTGTAGTAAAACAACTTTCAGGATCCTTAATTTGCAAATAGTTTAATTTCTGCCGTTTTACTGTCACTCCTTATATAAATTTTTTATTATTTTGCTCAGGGGTCAGACTGGTTTTGCCATAGCCATTAACCTGATGTATGGAATGGCATCCTTAGCCAGTACCTTTGCTCTGCTCCTGGTGATTGAACGCTCAGTGAAGTCCAAGCACGTACAGCGGGTCAGCGGTGTCTACCTCTCCAACTTCTGGTTCTCTGCATTGCTCTGGGACCTGATCAACTTTGCGCTGCCTTGTCTTCTGATGCTGGTTAGTGCCACTTTATGTATTCTGAAATAGAGCATGGCAACATATGATAAAAATTTTGGATGTGAAAGTGTGCACTTTGAGCTTATATATGTTATTTAATTTTCAAAGCCAATTTATATATAAAAAAAAAAAAATAGATATCACATTAATGATCGATTAATGTCAAATCAATTATTTAAGAATAGTTTAAGAAACATTACAGAGTGGTGTTGCCCTGGCCTCAAAAGTCTCTATATCAGTCCAAATAAGCATCCATAAAATGTGCTTGAATAAGCACTTAGAATAGAGGAATTGTCAAGTCCAGGCCTTAGAGTCTCAGTATTGTTTTAACAGCATGCAGAGAACAAACAGCATAATTGGCAGGTGGTAATATCTGACTCCTTAGTGAATACTTGTTTGACTCAGTTATTTTGATAGTTGCAGCATAATAATTACAGTAATTCATTGTCTTTTAGGTGATGTTCCGTGCATTTGGGGTGAAGGCCTTTGTTGAGGAAAATCATTTGGTAGATGTGCTGCTTTTGTTGCTGCTTTATGGCTGGGCTGTGATTCCACTCATGTACCTGCTCAGCTTCCTATTCTCTAGCGCTGCCACTGCATACACACGTCTCACCATCTTCAACATTGTCAGCGGCACAGCCTCCTTCCTTGCCGTTACCATCATGGCCATCCCCGGTAAGAGGTCTTATACGCATTCACTTAGCTGCAGAGAATACTGGGAAATAATTAGGGTAGAGGCTTATCAAACAAGTTAATGGTGTTAGTAGAGCGTGGAAGAGTGGGCAGATGAAGTTGAGACCGTACTAACTAGTCCACTGGTATCACTGGTGGTTATTTTTTTTTAGATTTTTTCATACAAACTGACAAAAAAAAAGTGTAGGTATCTGTAACCACTCTGCTTTGATTCTCTTTCCCACTTTTTCATTTTTTTTTTTCCAGAGTTGCAGCTGCAGAACCTTTCACATTTACTGGATAAAGTATTTATACTATTCCCCAACTATTGCCTGGGCATGTCTTTCAGCCACTTCTACCAAAACTATGAGATCATCAGCTTCTGCACCGCAAGCTCTTTCACTAAAGAAATCTGCAAGATTTACAGTGAGTTTTATTTGTGAATTGGGAAGCTGACTTAATGATGTACTGTGTAAAATCTAGATTGTCTAAAAAAAAACAACAAAAAAAAAACAGCCCAACTGGTACCAAAAAACATTCGATTGATAAAGTTTAAGAGAGAGTAGACGTTTTCTTCATTCTTAAGTTTGATGTGAACTTTAACTGAAGCGCTTTACCTGACCTGTGTTTGCATGACTTTGCATCCAGTTGCTGTTACATGCTGTTGTCTAAAGTACATGTGTAAACCTGAAGGTGTGATTTCATAAACAAAGTCTTATGATTTAAAAAATGGTTTCTGAAAAAGAAAGTGTTTCTCGTCTTGGAATATAATCTTTTGATGGTTGGAACATGCCTGAATAGTTTTTAGCTAATATATTAAAGTTTTGGAATCATATAATTATTCTTGCCATTTATATCATTAATGATTTGTGACTGGATTTCTTTATGGTTTTCTACAGACATCACCTATCAGCTGAACTACTTTTCTTTGAATGAACCCGGGGTGGGCAGCTACTTGGTAGCCATGTCCCTCCAAGGTGTGGTTTTCCTCGTCCTTCTTTTCATCATTGAGCTCCAGTGCATAAATATGTTCTTCAGCCTCTGCAGAAGATGCAAGAAGGTATAAATTCTATAGTCTTTATATAGACAATATAACTATATGTTGCCAAGCATGCAGTGTTTCACTGTGCAGAGAAAAACTAAGACATAAAACACAGTCAAAATAAACAAGAGAAATACACTTTAATATGGAATGTACATAAACACACATACATACATTTTGTGTTAAAGGGAATGCTGGTTGCAGAAGAAGCATTTCAACCTGAGGACAGAGATGTAGCTGATGAGAGAAAGAGGGTTTTAGAATGCCAGCCTGTGGTGGAGTCCATGGTTGGCAGTCCTCTCATTCTTCAGGAACTTACTAAGGTATCCATAAAACTGCACTCTTCCTTTTGTAATAATACATGCATGAGCACCCTGATAGGACCATTAGTCCTATAGAACTAGTATAGAACGATCCAATTCCAATCCATGTAAAGGAGGCTTTTGGGGAGTCTGGACTAAAATGTTGTGAAGGGTGCATACTCTATAACCACATTTCAACACCACAAATGAAGAAGTTTAACAAAAAAAAGATTTTTTTTTGCCTAAATAATTGTAGTGCTTTTGAAATTCAACAAGACATCACTTTACACTGTGATAAATTCATGCTGTGAAGAAATTTGAACACCACACCACGATTGGAGTGGTAAAGGATCACTGCCCTGGTCCCATCAACATTTACATTAATATTTTAAAAGATGTGAAAATAATGGAAATCATATTATCAACTATCACCAGATCTCAGTCAAGTGAATGCTTAGTGGCAGTGGGAATATCTAATAAAAGAATGAACAAAATAAAACAATTTTCAAATATACATTGTGCACCAATATTATACAAATTCTGAAATATACTATGATTAACATTTTTAGTAATCCATTACTATCACATACTGGATTTATTCTGGACCAAAAAACTGGTTTATAATTTAACCTTTTAAATCACTAGAATATACACACCAAAATGACAAACTTTTAATGAAATAGAATGCTGGCTTACAATTTTTTGTGTTTTTTTTGAGTGGCATCAGTTGCTCTGTACATATTGTGTATTTTTTAACAGTTAACATTTCACAGTCACCTTTTAGAGTAAGGTCTATTTCTTTGAATAGGTATATCCAGGGAGTCAGTCCCTGCTGGCAGTGGATCGTTTGTCCCTGGCTGTAGGGAAAGGGGAATGCTTTGGCTTGCTAGGTTTTAATGGAGCTGGTAAGACGACTACATTTAAAATGCTGACTGGAGATGAGACTGTGACTGCAGGAGATGCCTTCATCGATGGTTATAGCATTCTTCGTGAGGTGAAAAAGGTCAGACATTGGTTTGGTTAATATACCATCCACAAAAAATTGAGTTTCAAAACATTTTTGTATTAGTATGCATTATATTAGTATGCTGTTTAATTTTTTCGTATCCCTACCATGTGTGGCCTGCAGGTACAACAGCGAATTGGCTACTGCCCTCAGTTTGATGCTGTGCTAGATCACATGACTGGCCGGGAGACGCTCAGCATGTATGCGAGGCTCAGAGGAATCCCAGAGATATATGTGTTTGCATGTGTGGAGAATGTGCTTCGTTCACTGCTTTTGGAGCCACATGCTGACAAACTGGTCCGCAGTTACAGGTACAAATATGGAGAACATGAAAGAGAATGGAAGAGAGAAAGAGAGTGATCAAAAGAGGGTGAAAGAGATAGGCAAATTTGATAGAAGAACACTAAATATATACAGTGTCATTATTGAAGCAACATAGAGTACCTTTAAATATCATAGGGAAATTAGAATTTACATTCAGAGGGTGATTTTAAAAATGTGCCTTTAATAAGGAAAATAGTATCATATGATACAATATTAAAATACATGAACGCATAATCAAATACATTATGATAAACTACTACTTTCTGCATGGTTTCTTTCATACAGTGGCGGCAACAAGAGGAAGCTGAGTGCAGGTATGGCTCTGATTGGTGGGCCACCAGTCATCTTCCTGGATGAGCCATCCACTGGCATGGATCCTGTGGCCAGACGTTTGCTCTGGGACGCAGTCACACGGACTAGAGAATCTGGCAAAGCCATTGTCATCACCTCACACAGGTGCGTTCTTCATTACACACAGAAATATTTTTGTCTTCGCACTTTTGATGATGTAAAAAGCAACAAACAATGAAATACATTTCAATTATATTATTAAATAGAAATAACTACAAAACTTTTGTGCTTAAAACCAATGACAGCATGCAATTACATTTTCCTCTGAAGTGCTTTTTCACAAAACCCCCCAAAAAATTGCAGAAGGCCCATGTGAAACATATGTATCGAAATATACCTAAACATATTTTGTTGAACAAAAGAATTGCTGTAAGTTTTCATTGTCTAAATGTACAAACTCGATTCCAAAAAAGTTGGGACACTGTACAAATTGTGAATAAAAAAGGAATGCAATGATGTGGGAGTTTCAAATTTTAATATTTTATTCAGAATACAACATAGATGACATATCAAATGATTAAACTGAGAAAATGTATTATTTTAGGGGGAAAATAAGTTAAATTTAATGGCATCAACACATCTCATATTGCTCCACTATTTTTCGCCGCAGCATTGGGGGAATTGGTGATCCTTTGTCCATCTTGAATTTTGAGAGACACTGCCACTCTGAGAGGCTCTTTTTATACCCAATCATGTTGCCAATTGACCTAATAAGTTGCAAATTGGTCCTCCAGCTGTTCCTTATATGTACATTTAACTTTTCCGGCCTCTGATTGCTACCTGTCCCAACCTTTTTGGAATGTGTAGGGCTCATGAAATCCAAAATAAGCCAATATTTGGTATATTTCAAAATGTCTCACTTTTAACATTTTATGTTATCTACTGTATATATTTTTTTTTCGTATTTTTGTTATCTACTGTCTTTCGTTAAAGCCTGTGTAAAGTTCATTAGTTTCATTGTAGACAAATTCAGTGTCTATTCAGGCTTATATATGGGTGCGCTTAATAGTCCGGAAATTACGGTATATTCTCAAGTCAAGTCAAGTCAAGTTTATTTCTATAGCACTTTTCACAACAGACATTGTCTCAAAGCAGCTTTACAGAAATCAACAGTCAAGGTGAACGAAGTGTATTTGGCGACTGTGACTGTGGCAACTCCTTTAGATGTTATGAGGAAGAAACGTTGAGAGGAACCAGATTTAAAAGGGGAACCCATCCTCATTAGGGTGACATCAAGAGTTGGATCATAAATCTTTCAACAATACAGAACACTGGACAGTGAGAACTAACATGAGCACTGGAGTGTGTGATTATAAGTAATGTTCTTTCTACAGTCTTTTACAGTCTTTATGGTTATAAAACTAGGAGCTACTGAGCAACTCATAAAATAGCTCAACATTTGTGATCATCACAGATCCAACACCAGCTTCTCCAATATTCTGTTGTGAATAAAATATAAGTTTGAGATTTGTAAATTATTGCATTCCTTTTTTTTAATTTACAATTTGTACAGTGTCCCAACTTTATTAGAATCCGGTTTGTACAAAGTACACCGATTAGACATAACATTAACATTTTATTGATAACTTTTTTATTCACCTGGTTGGTGGTTGAAAATATTTGAAAATACAGTAATCCCCCGCTTTACCGCGGTTTGAATCTCGCACCCCTGGTTTATCGCGGCAAATGCAGTTCCTTATAGGGACTTATAAACTTATAGGGAATTGTTCATGGAGTTTTATGTTTAAATAATGAAATGTATTAATAAAAATACAATTATTAATTATAAAATGAAGTTAAATGTTAATAAAGTACAGTACTGTATATATAAAATAGCATTTTTGGGTTGGTGTCTGTTTATCGAACGTTACCACTGCGATAAACGGGGGATTACTGTACAACGATACATACAGCAAATTGACAAAGTAACTGGAGACCATTCTGTTGGTGACTAAATGTGGCTGTCTCATGACATTGGAACATTGGTCCCGCAATTAGTTGTTGCAAAGTATCTCCTGTTTTCCTGTTTCCTGTTTCTTGTTTCTGAAACATTTAAGATTACTAAAATAAATGTTCAAGGGGCTTTTTAGAGTAAGATTGTTGTTTTTATGTTTAAATATGGGGAAAATATGCACAAAAGCATTGTTTCTTTTTAAAATAACAGCCACACAGTAAATAAATAGTTTTTAATATTATTAAAAAAATTTAATATCTTTGCTTCTGCTTAGGATATAGACTCTTTAAAGACAATATAGGCTCTTTCAAGACAAATGAAATCATTTTAACACAGTAAAAATATTTTTCTCCAGGCCCAGGGTGCTTTAAAAAAGCGCAAGACAAGCATATTGTTCTTTGATACAATAGGCACAGAAAAGGACAGTGCACAGTGTGATTAGTACACAGTTCTAGTCTGGGTAAATTGACAGATGTAGTACAAATGTTGCACAAGACATAATATAAATCATGTTGGTAACTTGTTTTATTTTTGTCACTGTCTAATTTATTAGCAAGAAAATACTGAGACTGATTTCATAGTCTTTAAATTAAAGAAGAAATGTAGCATGAGATGCTTACCATAGACTTTTGTGTGTGCATGTCTGTTTGTGTGCAGTATGGAGGAGTGCGAGGCTTTGTGCACCAGACTGGCTGTGATGGTCAATGGACAGTTCAAGTGTCTGGGCAGCCCACAGCATCTTAAAAGCAAATTTGGCAGTGGATACACACTGTTGGCCAAAATCCGCATGGGGGCAGATTTAGAGGAGATGGAACTTCAGCTGTTTAAAGACTTCATCGAGAGCACCTTTCCTGGTCTGTGCCTAAAAAAAACCCTGTGTCTGAAGCTCACTCAATCATTTACCATTTGCTATATAGGCTATTTTTAGTAGAATGTTTTATAGCGTAGCAGTGAGGGAGACACATCACTGACAAACTACAGAAGTCACCAGTAACAAGTATCTGTTCGCTTCAGGTTGATAAACCTCATTTTTACTTATAGGCATGTAAAAAGAAAGTTCACCCTCTTTGAATTCTATGGTTGTATGTATCATGACATAATAAGAATCATCTAGTACTTATTACGACTTAAAATTAAGTAAATACAGTACTACCTCAGATGTACACCAACAGATGTAATATTTCATCAGGTCATTTTTTATTTTACAAAAATAAAGCCAAAATGGAAAATTCATGAGTGCAACACTAAGTAAACCTTTATTACTTTCACAGGATTTAAGAGGCTAAGTAACATCTAGGTACTGCTAATTAATTGCCCTTAATTACTTGGTCATTAAATCTTGGCAGTGCAATTGGAGAAAGAACAAATATGGTTATTTGGAAGGGTTACCATGAGGAAGCCTCTTATCTCTAAAAAGAAGATCTCCAACAGAATTTTTGAAAAATAGAACAATGTGTTGCAATGGCCCAATCAAAGTCCAGACATCAACTTGATTGAAATGCTGGCAGAGCCTTAAAAGAGTTGTGCATAAACAAATGCATGCAACATTGTTGTGTTTGATTGCGATTTTTGCACTAATAAATAATGACCCAATGTAATATGTCATGTGGTGTTGTTCATCTGAGTTTGTATTTTTGTTGATTTTAATGTCCTGAAACATTCTTCTTCTTCTTCTTTCGGCTGCTCCCATTAGGGGTCGCCACAGCGGATCATCCGTCTCCATACCACCCTGTCCTCTACATCTGCCTCTTTCACACCAACTACCTGCATGTCTTCCCTCACCACATCCATGAACCTCCTCCTTGGCCTTCCTCTTTTCCTCCTACCTGGTGGCTCCATCTTCAGCATTTTTCTACCAATATAATTCATGTCCCTTCTCTGCACATGTCCAAACCATCTCAATCTCGCCTCCCTCACCTTGTCACCAAAACAAATTACATGTGCTGTCCCTCTAATAAACTCATTTCTAATCTTGTCCATCCTCGTCACTCCCAACGAAAACCTTAACATTTTCAGCTCTGCTACCTCCAGCTCCACCTCCTGTCTTTTACTCAATGCCACTGTCTCTAATCCATACAACATCGCAGGTCTCACCACAGTCCTATAAACTTTCCCTTTCATTCTTGCAGATACCCTACTATCACAAATCACTCCTGTCACTCTTCTCCACCCACTCCACCCTGCCTGCACTCTTTTCTTTACTTCTCTAACACACTCTCCATTACTTTGCACTGTTGACCCCAGGTACCTGAACTCCTCCACCTTCTCCACCTCTTCTCCCTGCAACCGCATCACTCCACTGCCCTCCCTCTCATTCACACACATGTACTCTGTCTTACTCCTACTGACTTTCATTCCCCTTCTCTCAAGCGCATATCTCCACCTCTCCAGGCTCTTCTCAACCTGCTCTCTACTCTGACCACAAATCACAATATCATCTGCAAACATCATAGTCCAGGGAGACTCCTGTCTGACCTCGTCCGTCAACCTGTCCATCACCACTGCAAACAGGAAAGGGCTCAGGGCCGATCCTTGATGCAGTCCAACCTTCACCCTGAACCAGTCTGTCGTACCTACTGCACACTTCACTGCCGTCACACTGTCCTCATACATGTCCTGCACCACCCTCACATACTTCTCTGACACACCTGACTTCCTCATACAATACCACAACTCCTCTCTCGGTACCCTGTCGTACGCTTTCTCTAAATCCACAAATACACAATGCAGCTCCTTCTGTCCTTCTCTATACTTCTCCATCAACATCCTCAAAGCAAATAAGGCATCTGTGGTGCTCTTCCTCGGCATGAAACCATACTGTTGGTCACAGATGGTCACCTCTTCTCTCAGCCTGGCTTCCACTACTCTAATGTCCTGAAACATTAAACCATATAATTCACAGAGGGTGTACTTTTATTTTTACAATGCATACGTTTATATATGATGTTGACAGCTCTCTTGTATTTGATGCACTACAAAATTGCTGACTCCCATGTTCTGTATGTGCCAAATAGGACATACAGAATTTGACCATAAAGGACAAATTCTGTGATGTTGAACTGAATATAATTAGACTGATATCCATTAACACATTTGTATTATTGCTCTTTTATCTTAACAGGTAGCTTACTAAAGGATGAACACCAGGGAATGGTTCATTATCACTTGACTGACAGAGCATTGACCTGGGCTCAGGTACACTACCTAACATGCTCATTTTGAAAACACATGCGGGTTTTGATATTATTTCTTGTTTCTTTCGAGTAATAATATTGACCATTGTTGGCTTTTAATTGGCTAGTACATTTCTGTACTAATTGTGTCACTTCTTGGCTCTGCTAGGTTTTTGGGACCCTTGAGGCAGCTAAGGAAAAATATAGCATTGAAGACTATTGTGTGAGTCAAATCTCACTGGAACAAGTTTTTCTGAGCTTTGCTCAATTCCAGCACTGTTCAGAAGTGCATCGAAAGTCAGACTAATAAAAAGAAAGTTGAAGACTTTTGTAGGTTTCCTTACATAAAACCTTTATATGGTGCAACTTGGCCTGAGATATTCCTCTCAACATTTTCAGGTCTCAGTCACCCTTTTCCCCATACACCAACACACAGGTTTCAACCACTGTACTGCACTGCACTTAACTAATCAAAGATCTTGGACAGTACTTTGGAGGTTTGGACTAAGCATGTATAGTGTTTGCATAAAAGTTTGTGTGTGTGTGTGTGTGTGTGTGTGTGTGTGTGTGTGTGTGTGTGTGTGTGTGTGTGTGTGTGTGTGTGTGTGTGTGTGTGTGTGTTTGGGTGGAGAGGTGTTTCACCGATACCAAGTACAACAGTCCTTCATGTTTAAAGAAACTCATTAAGGTATGTTTGATTCTGCAGTACATTTGACTGTGTTTTTTAAGATGTACTGTAAAAATAGTCAACTTAATTAATCAACAATAAATCTATAAAGCAAATGCCATGCCATTCCTATTTACATGTAGCTACATTGCAATACTTTTTTTTTGCACTTTATTTTCTGAATAATTTTATTTAAAATGTTTACAAAATCATTTATACACATTTTTTCTAAAACATTAGCTTACACAAACACTATTTGCATTGGAATCCGTCCTCCAAAGATTTAGTCAAGTCAAGTCAAGTCAAGATTGTCATGTTGGAAAGTCTCATCCCTTACATGTTTGCCCCTGTATACATATGTATCATCTTGTTTTGTGTTTTTCCTGAAGAACATTCACTTTATGAGCAAAAATAGGTAGACCCCTGAGATTCTCACCCATATGTATTTATTGAATGTCCTATTATAAATTAGGTTATGTTACTTATATAATATGCTGCACTCTTCTGTGGGCTGTGAGGACTTTTTCCTATATAAGAACTTGAGGTCAGGCATTGATGTTGGCCTGGGGTGCAGTCACTGTTCTAGTTTATTCCAAATGTAATCGCAGGGGTTGAGTTCAGGGCTCTCTGCAGGCCACTTAAGCTTTTCTACTCCAATGTTGGCAAACCATGTCTTACTGGAGCTTGCTTTGTACACAGTGGCATTGTCATGTTTGCCATATATGGGTCTCTTGATTCCAATGAAGGTAAATTTTTATATTCCAGCATATGAGGACAATTTAAGCAATTAAATGTTTTAAACTTTGTGGCAACAGTTTGGAAAAGAACCACATATGGGTGCGATGGTCAGGAGTACAGAAACTCTGTCCTGTGCTGTATGACAGGAAACAAAAAACGTGTTTCAAATAATTAAAACAAGTAAAAAAAAAAAAGGGATTTAAACACCTTTACAAAACCTGAGACAAAATAGCTGCTGCTTCAGGTGTCAATGATCTGTGTGTCAACTTCTTATCAGAGTACCAATAAAACACATTTGTGTTGTATTGTGCCTCAGTCTGCAGACTGGTTGTCATTTTTAATGTAAAAAACTTTTACCTGACATGCATATATATATATATATATATATATATATATATATATATATATATATACACACACCGTATGTGTGTGTGTGTGTGTGTGTGTGTGTGTGTGTATATATATATATATATATATATATATATATATATATATATATATATATATATATATATATATATATATATATATATATATATATATAAGCTTTGTATGTTGTGTAATAAATATTATTCAGTTGTCCTGTTCACTAATGAATCCAAAGTAAACATGACACTACAGTATGTGTACAGTATACAGTATCTTGTATGCATGGTCCCTGTTTGTAAATGTTTTTTTTTTTTTTTTTTTTGCAACTATGCTTTATTTTACAGCCTTGAACATAATATTATGCATTAACGATCCAGAGCAATTCAGTTACAATTTCTAGAAAAAATAAATCACAAATGAAAAATGTCTCTTGAGTATGTATAGATGACTAGTAGTCAAATCTTCTAGTGTGATTGGTACAATCCTAATATCTTGTCTAACATTCATGCTGAAATGTCAGTAAGTAAAGTGTATATCGTATTTATCTAAGTTTAACTGGGTTGATGGGTGTCTCATTATTATGTATCCTCTAGTGGTGTCCACACTACTGGTGTGACATAAGGTCTAATTATCTACAGGGCTTCTGTTTTTTGTTTTTTTCCTTTTTATTTGTACATATGCACAGTGTAACAGAAACCACACTGATACTTTTTTAGGTCAGATGAGCTTTTTTATGATCTTAACTGTTAAATATGGTTGTAATCATCTCACATGGATAAAAGGGAATTGAGATCCTATGTACTGTACCACTGAATTAATCTTGACTAATATGTGTATTAATTGCCTAGTTCTTTTTATTTATTTATTTTTCATTAAATTTGCCTTAAGAAAGAATGGACTAAAGCTGATATTTTGTCATTCAGAGGGATCATCTTGATTATATAGTGTGATTTACTGATGTAATGATGTAATAAGTGGTTGCTTTGTGCACAGGGCTATAACAGCAAAGGCTAGTCCCCTTTGTTCCAGTGTTTCCCAGTCACAATCTGGACGTCACATAAGCAAATTATTATTATTATTATGCATCAAATGAAATCAAATTTTATTTGTCACACATACATGCAGAATACGACATGCAGTGAAATGCTTTGTACGACTGTCCAACATTTATGCTTAAAAAAGTAATAGAATTTAAGGATAAAAAATAAAGTAGATAAATAGAAAGTATAAACTACAGAAACTATATGAAAATATATGTATATACATGAAAGAGTATGGCATCATTATCAATGCATTTTAATATAAATAGCCTTATATGTATGACTTAGCACGCATATGCTTTTTATTAATTCATTAATTTTGTATAATCAGTAGCCCTTAATTATTTAAGCTATAAATAATTATTGAGTGCATGTGTTTCTTAGGATTCTTTAAAGCAAAAAAAGTTTAATAGCTTTTATATATATATATATAAGATTTCAGAAATAGGTGGGGATTTATTTACACTGAAGGTTGGTCAGCAAACAACCAAAGAAGGCTTCAGTAAACGCATGCTTGATAAGAGTCATGTGACTTTATGTGCATAGACTGCTTAGTACAAAAGTTCTCTGGCCTACATGTTATCTGCAAGTAGATAACACGTTTTTAAGCTGCTAGTCTGTATAATGAACTAAAGTAATATAAGCGAGGTGTTTACACCACTCATTTAAGTTGCTCTGCCTTAGGACTGGAGTAAAGGTAAAGATTGAATTGTTCCCTACTAGTAATAAACTTCCAGGACATTTAAATAAAATATTACATAAGAGGCCAGTTTAAACTGTGACAAAGTTTACAGAAAAAGAACAATTTAATGACTATATAAAAGTGCATTTGTGACCACTCATCTATTTTTGTAGTATAGGGTGTCAGGTTTGAATCAGATGTATCTGAAAAGAAGAAAAGGACAGGACCACTTGTCACTGGTACCTCAGGAGTGTGTGTGTGTGTGTGTGTGTGTGTGTGTGTGCGTGTGTGCGTGCGTGCGTGCGTGCGTGCGTGCGTGTGTGTGTGAGAGAGAGAGAGAGAGAGAGAGAGAGAGAGAGAGAGCGAGATTATTAACTATCCTTCTTTTTATATGAAGTTCAAGACAAAGTGTGATCAGCATCAGGCTTTACCCTAAAACATGGTTGCTTAGGCCAGGATGTTAAATCATAGATATAATTTTCAACAAGATAAGACACATACATCTAGAATAAGGGTCAAATGTTCTGTGAAAATAAATTCTTATTTTGCAATGGCTATATCACTTATGCTGAAAGAGGCAATTTACCAGCAAAAATGTGTGTAAAGTAACTTGAAAGTAATTAATCTGAAGTGTCTCCTTGTTCACTGTTTAAATGAGTGTGGAATTACTGCTTTGTGATGACTGCCCGCAAGACTAGGGTAAAGGGTAAATCGAGAAATGTTGTCTGCCAGCTCTGATACAGCGTTGGATCACTTTCACATGGATTAAATTAAATGAACAAAGTTTATTTAGAATACATTACACTTTGAACTGTTTTAAAGGGCTTTCTGACAAAATGAAATATATATTATGATTTATTAAATCTGTGTTGTATGCCAAAACAAGTGATGAATAAATCACAAAAGAGTTATGCATTATAAAATAAAATACTACAAATAAGTTGTTCTACTAAACAAAAGCAAGAATGAAACTAATAAAGATTATAAATTATATTGTATATTCTTTATTTATATATATATATATATATATATATATATATATATATATATATATATATATATATATATATATATATATATATATATATATACAGTGGGTACGGAACGTATTCAGACCCCCTTAAATTTTTCACTCTTTGTTATATTGCAGCTATTTGCTAAAATCATTTAAGTTCATTCTTCTTCCTTATGAATGTACACACAGCTCCCCATATTGACAGAAAAACACAGAATTGTTGACATTGTTGCAGATTTATTAAAAATGAAAAACTGAAATATCACATGGTCCTAAGTATTCAGACCCTTTGCTGTGACACTCATATATTTAACTCAGGTGCGTTCCATTTCTTCTGCTCATCCTTGAGATGGTTCTACACCTTCATTTGAGTCCAGCTGTGTTTGATTATACTGATTGGACTTGATTAGGAAAGCCACACACCTGTCTATATAAGACCTTCCAGATCACAATGCATGTCAGAGCAAATGAGAATCATGAGGTCAAAGGAACTGCCTAAAGAGCTCAGAGACAGAATTGTGGCAAGGCACAGATCTGGCCAAGGTTACAAAAAGATTTCTGCTGCACTTAAGGTTCCTAAGAGCACAGTGGCCTCCATAATCCTCAAATGGAAGACGTTTGGGACGACCAGAACCCTTCCTAGAGCTGGCCGTCCGGCCAAACTGAGCTATCGGGGGAGAAGAGCCTTGGTGAGAGAGGTAAAGAAGAACCCAAAGATCACTGTGGCTGAGCTCCAGAGATGCAGTCAGGAGATGGGAGAAAGTTGTAGAAAGTCAACCATCACTGCAGCCCTCCACCAGTTGGAGCTTTATGGCAGAGTGGCCCGACAGAAGCCTCTCCTCAGTGTAAGACACATGAAAGCCCGCATGGAGTTTGCTAAAAAACACCTGAAGGACTCCAAGATGGTGAGAAATAAGATTCTCTGGTCTGATGAGACCAAAATAGAACTTTTTGGCCTTAATTCTAAGCGGTATGTGTGGAGAAAACCAGGCACTGCTCATCACCTGTCCAATACAGTCCCAACAGTGAAGCATGGTGGTGGCAGCATCATGCTGTGGGGGTGTTTTTCAGCTGCAGGGACAGGACGACTGGTTGCAATCGAGGGAAAGATGAATGCGGCCAAGTACAGGGATATCCTGGACAAAAACCTTCTCCAGAGTGCTCTGGACCTCAGACTGGGCCGAAGGTTTACCTTCCAACAAGACAATGACCCTAAGCACACAGCTAAAATAACGATGGAGTGGCTTCACAACAACTCCGTGACTGTTCTTGAATGGCCCAGCCAGAGCCCTGACTTAAACCCAATTGAGCATCTCTGTAGAGACCTAAAAATGGCTGTCCACCAATGTTTACCATCCAACCTGACAGAACTGGAGAGGATCTGCAAGGAGGAATGGCAGAGGATCCCCAAATCCAGGTGTGAAAGACTTGTTGGATCTTTCCCAAAAAGACTCCTGGCTGTATTAGATCAAAAGGGGGCTTCTACTAAATACTGAGCAAAGGGTCTGAATACTTAGGACCATGTAATATTTCAGGTTTTCTTTTTTAATAAATCTGCAACAATGTCAACAATTCTGTGTTTTTCTGTCAGTATGGGGTGCTATGTGTACATTCATGAGGAAGAAGAATGAACCTAAATGATTTTAGCAAATGGCTGCAATATAACAAAGAGTGAAAAATTTAAGGGGGTCTGAATACTTTCCGTACCCACTGTATATATGTATATGTATATATATATATGTATATATATATATATATATATATATATATATATATATATATATATATATATATATATATATATATACATACATACATACATACATACATACATACATACACACACACACACACACACACACACACACACACACACACACACACACACACACACACTTTATTAAACCCATTAAGGGAAATTATTGAGTTTCAGCAGCAGGTTACACAAAAAGTAGTAGGGGAGAAGGAAAAAAAAAAAGCAGAATGTAATTAAATAATTGCCACTTTAATAAATAAATAAATACAATAATGCAGATCATGCAACATAAAAAACCTTTTTACCCCTGTGGTATTCTCTATTCTTTATTATTTAGAATGATAACTCTTTTTTTATTCCTCTTTTTGACAATAGACTTTAAGCTTTTTATTTATTACTCACATTTAAGTTATTTCAAGCACATATATCTAATAAATACCAACTGCTGCTTTCTGATATTTGCTAAGATCGAGTTTCATTTCTTGGGAAAAAAATACAATGATAAAACTATAATAAATGGACATTTGGTGTCACCCAGATGAGGGTGGTTTCCCTTTTGTGTCTGGTTCTATTGTTTTCTTTCTCATATCATCTCAGGAAGTTTTTTCCTTTCATTGTCGCCACTAAGGATGGGGACTTGCTCATTAAGGATCCACTTTTAGGGCTATATAAATAAATGTATTTTTAATTAACATTGTTGCAAAAGAAGCTTTTCAAAAATAGATATGTCAATATAAACAAATATAAGGTTGTAAATATAAATTTAATGTAATGTAATGAAATAGTATCACCAATAGTAAATAGTAATCACCAAATCTTTAAAACTCAGAAAAGCTAAGCTAATAAATGCTACTTCTTACATCCGAATTGATCTGCTTATCAAAACTAAGAAATGAATCAATTATGATGCCAAGATTTTAATATTTTCTTTTACTTTCATTTCTAAAGGGCCAAGAGCATCTTCTCTTTTACCCTAGGAGGACCAAATATAATGATATTAGACTTTTTTCATTAAGCTGAAAAAAATTACTTGACAGCCAAACTTAAACCTCATCCAAACACCGAAACAGGGACTGCAAAGACTGCTCATTTCCAACCTTCAGCGGTAGATACATTTGTGTGTCATCTGAATACATATGATAAAAAATGTGGCGATGGCAAATAAACCCCCAGGGACACATATATAAGGAAAACAGCGTAATGCTCAAACTAGAGCACTGAGGAAGACCGTATTTTATGGGAACCACCAAAGATGAAACATTTGCCAAATTAATTTTTATAAATTTTGTTATAAAAATGTCTATCCCAATGTTCTATCCCTAAGATATAAGTGAAAAAATAGAAGATTGAGACTTTGACTCTGAGCAACTGCTGAGCATGGATGTTGTCTTACCAGCACTCTTTACATTTGTTTCTATTGCTTTTTGGTGACCGCCCACAAGACTAGGATAAAGGGTAAAGCAACTGACAGCTCTGATACAGCACTTTCACACAGCTAAATAAATGAACAAAAATGTTTAAGCAAGCCATTAAACTCTGAACTGAACTGAACTGAACTGAAGGACTTTGTGGAGAATTCAAACTGAAAAGGTTTTAAATACATTGGAACATGTTGTACACCATGATGAGAGGCGTCTGTCCAGCCACCCTGCTATTAAGTGCACACGTGGGAACCTTCAGTGCAGCAAAAGGTTTTTTTGTATCCTTCTGCAGATTTGTGCCTTGACCCAATTCTGTCTCTGAGAACTGATGGCAGTTTCTTTAACCTCATGGTTTGGCTTTTGCTCTGATATTCATCCATCTGGTAGACCTTACTGTATATAGACTGTATATATAGTATAGGACATGTCTTCTATCATGT